>NW_027226423.1:0-372237 GCF_022539635.2 Chironomus tepperi | reverse complement strand
TGTTGATAGGCCAAGCTTCGCTTGGCTTAAGTTTGAAGAACCAAGCTAGACGATAGTTGGCGCTTCTGCTCTTTGGCATAAGTCGAAGCAAATCTGTTTAGACTGATAGGTCAAGCTTCGCTTGGCATAAGTTTGAAGAACTAAGCTAGACTGATAGGCTGCTTCGCCGTATAAGTTTGAAGAACTAAGCTAGACTGCTAGGCTGCTTCGCTTGGCATAATTTTGAAGAACCAAGCTAGACCGATAGGCCGTTTCCGCTTGGCATGTTTTGAAGAACTAAGCTAGACTTGATAGCTGCTTCGCTTGCACAAGTTTGAAGAACCAAGCTAGATTCGTTAGCTGCTTCGCTTGGCATAAGTCGAAGAACCAAGGATAGTCAAGCTTCTGCTTGGCATAAGTCGAAGAACTAAATAGAATGATAGGGTTGCTTCTGCCCGGCATAAGTTTCAAGAACCAAGCTAGGACCGATAGGCCAAGCCTCATTTTGGCATAAGTTTGAAGAACTAAGCTAGATCGATGAAAGCCAAGCTTCAGTTTGGCATAAGCTGAAATAAACCAAGCTAGTTCGATAGCCAAGCTTCGCTTGGCTTGCTTCAAGAACTAAGTCAGGGATCGATAGCTGCTTCTCGCTTGGCATAAGTTTGGAAGAACCAAGCTAGACCGATAGGCCAAGCTCGCTTCGGCAGCAAGCTCAGCCAAGTTCAAGTAGGACCTTGATAGGGGCTGCTTCGCTTGGCTTCTAAGTTTGGAAGAACGCTAGACTGATAGCTGCTTCTGCCTGGTACAAGTTTGAAAGAACCAAGCTAGTTCGATAGGCTAAGTCGTGCCTACTTAAGTTTGAAGAACTAAGCTAGACTGATAGGCCAAGCTTCGCTTGGCTTAAGTTTGGAAGAACTAAGCTAGACTGATAGGCTGCTTCGCTTGGCATAAGTTTGAAGAACTAAGCTAGACTGATAGCTGCTTCGCTTATAAGTTTGAAGAACTAAGCTAGACTGCTAGTCAAGCTTCGCTTGGCATAATTTTGAAGAACTAAGCTAGGACTGATAGGGCCAAGCTTCGCTTGGCATAAGTTTGAAAGAACTAAGCTAGATCATAGGGCTGCTTCGTCATAATAATTTGAAGAACTAAGCTAGACTGATAGGGCCAAGCTTCGTCATACAAGTTTGAAGAACTAAGCTAGACTGATAGTTCAAGCTTCGCTTTGGCATAAGTTTGAAGAACTAAGCTAGACCGTTAGGGGCCAAGCTTCGCTTGCATAAGTTTGGAAGAACTAAGCTAGACCGATAGGCCAAGCTTCGTCAAGAGCAAGTCGAAGAACTGTTAGATCGATAGGCCGTTTCTTTGGCTTAAGTTTGAAGAACTAAGCTAGACCTATAGGCCAAGCTTCGCTGGCATAAGTTTGAAGAACTAAGCTAGACCGTTAGGCCAAGCTTCGCTTGGCATAAGTTTGAAGAACTAAGCTAGACCGATAGGCCAAGCTTCGCTTGGCATAAGTTTGAAGAACTAAGCTAGACCGTTAGGCCAAGCTTCGCTTGGCATAAGTTTGAAGAACTAAGCTAGACCGTTAGGCAAAGCTTCGCTTGGCATAAGTTTGAAGAACTAAGCTAGACCGATAGGCCAAGCTTCGCTTGGCATAAGTTTGAAGAACTAAGCTAGACCGTTAGGCAAAGCTTCGCTTGGCATAAGTTTGAAGAACTAAGCTAGACCTATAGGCCAAGCTTCGCTTGGCATAAGTTTGAAGAACTAAGCTAGACCGTTAGGCCAAGCTTCGCTTGGCATAAGTTTGAAGAACTAAGCTAGACCGATAGGCCAAGCTTCGCTTGGCATAAGTTTGAAGAACTAAGCTAGACCGATAGGCCAAGCTTCGCTTGGCATAAGTTTGAAGGACTAAGCTAGACCGATAGGCCAAGCTTCGCTTGGCATAATTTGAAGAACTAAGCTAGACCGATAGGCCAAGCTTCGCTTGGCATAAGTTTGAAGAACTAAGCTAGACCGATAGGCCAAGCTTCGCTTGGCATAAGTTTGAAGAACTAAGCTAGACCGATAGGCCAAGCTTCGCTCGGCATAAGTTTGAAGAACTAAGCTAGACCGATAGGCCAAGCTTCGCTTGGCATAAGTTTGAAGAACTAAGCTAGACCGATAGGCCAAGCTTCGCTTGGCATAAGTTTGAAGGACTAAGCTAGACCGATAGGCCAAGCTTCGCTTGGCTTAAGTTTGAAGAACTAAGCTAGACCGATAGGCCAAGCTTCGCTTGGCATAAGTTTGAAGGACTAAGCTAGACCGATTATTATTATCTAGAAATTTAAATATTAGCTTTAATTTAAATTTGATTTTAAATAATAAAAGTTTGATTTTTGATAATAAATAATAAAGAATTTTCGATACTTTCCATCATGAGGACAAAAAACGTAATATTTTATGTGAAAATGCGTGATGAAAAATATTAAACTCCAAGAAAACATTAGAAAATAGCTTAGAAAAGTATGAAAATGGAAAATTTTATATTAAAACATTATAAATTATCAAAAAAGTATGAAAAAGAATTACAAAAAGTATGAAAAAGTACGACAAAAAAAGTTGGAAAATTTGAGACTTGAACTCTTGACCGGCTTGGAATTTTAAAAAAATTATCTTTTCAAGGACTACGTAAAAATTACGTACGTAATGCGCATAAAGCGCGTACGAAAAATTAGTTAAAATTAATTAATTATAGCATAACTAAGCTATATTGTGATTAACTAATGCTTGAATATTGCATTGTCATCGAGAACACACATGCATGAAAAATTTCAGCTCGATTGGAGCAGTAGAAGTGGTCGAAAAATCGATCACAAGATTTGACCTCGACAAACAGACAGACAAGAAAGTAAGTTAAGAAAATACTTTATAATATAATAAAAAAAAACTTTTTAAAAAATCATCGTTTTTCGCGTGGACTAAAAAGTAAAAAATAACTTTTATTTTGTGATTTAGAGAAATTGGTTTGAAAGTTGAGACCACCCATGAATTTACAAACATGCACCTTGACTTTATCGTATAGTTCTACAACAAAAAACGAGGGCGCCTGGTATCAAAACTTCATCAAAGATTCGCGCCCTCGTTTTTTGTTGTAGAAAACTATACGATAAAGTCAAAGGTTAATATTTGTAATTCATGGGTGAGTCTCAACTTTCAAAACCAATTTCTCTAAATCACAAAATAAAAAGTTATTTTTTACTTTTTTAGATCCACGAAAAAAAACGATGATTTTTAAAAGTTTTTTTTATAAAGTATTTTATTTTCAACTTTTTAGTCCAAATATCGATCTGTTTGTCTTTCTGTTTTTCATTCAGCCTTTCACGATCAGCTCGATTAGTTTAGCATTATCGTTCAGATCGTAAAAATTTGTGAGCTTTGCTCAACCAAGTCCGAGCTGCGTTCGAAATATTTAATTTCGAGCTTCGCTCGGATTAGATCCAGTATTGTCGGACTCCACTTCGCTTCGCTTCGTTCGCCCGACTGTTATTAGGTCACAGTGGTGTCGGACTCCACTTCGCTTCGCTTCGTTCGCCCGACTGTTATTAGGTCACAGTAATGTCGGACTCCACTTCGCTTCGCTTCGTTCGCCCGACTGTTATTAGGTCACAGTGGTGTCGGACTCCACTTCGCTTCGCTTCGTTCGCCCGACTGTTATTAGGTCACAGTAGTGTCGGACTCCACTTCGCTTCGCTTCGTTCGCCCGACTTTTATTAGGTCACAGGAGTGTCGGACTCCACTTCGCTTGAATTTTATGATTAAAGAACACAAAATTATCCAAAAATAGAAAATGCTAAAAAAAAAGTTTGCTCATGAATAGGCTTGAACTCATGACCTAATGTATACTGAAACCTGCACTCTGACTATTTCGCCACCACGACATATTATAAATATTTGACGAATGGCAATTTATGATATTAATAAAAAAGTATTTATTTGATATTATTTTTATAATTATTATCAAGAAATTTATATATTAACTTTAATATAAATTTGATTTCTAATAATTAAGTAATAGTTTTTTCGACACTTTTCAAAAAATTAAAATTTTCTGTGAAAATGCGTGATGAAAAATATTAAACTCCAAGGAAACATTGGAAATAGCTTAGAGAAGTGTGAAAATGGAAATTTTTATCATAAAATAGCATGAACTATCAAAAAAGTACAAAAAGAATTGAAAAAGTACGACAAAAAAAGTTGGAAAATTTGAGACTTGAACACATGGCCGGATTGGAATTTTTGAAAAATAAAATTTTTTAGGCCTACGTAAAAATTACGTACGTAAAATGTACGTAATACGTAAGCTTATTTTAAAAATTAATTAATTATAGCATAACTAAGCAATTTTATGATTCACAAATGCTTGAATATTGTATTGTCATCGAGAATACACATCCATAAAAAATTTCGGCTCGATTGGAGCAGTAGAAGTGGTCGAAAATTCAATCGCAAGATTTGATCAAGACAGACAGATAGACAGACAGACAGACAAGAAAGCAAGTTAAGAAAAACGATGTAAAAACGAGGTAAAATGATGTGTAATATTATTTCTGAGTGTTATTTCTGATACGTTAAAACTAGTCATCAAGTGCACATTAACTTGCTATTAGTTAGTTATAACGAATTTTTGTCTGCTTAGGGTTGGTTAATTTTTTTGCAATTATAAACCCATTCATATGAACATGTGAAAAATAGTTCCAATAATATCGAAAAATTTGTCCTTTCATATGGAAAACTTTAAATTTTTTCTAAAAAGGAAACAATTTTTTAAGGTTTTTTACATACTTAAAATGATATTTTGAAACGGTTTGAAGATTGATTAAAGATTTTAATTATCGGAAAAATGTCAGAAAAGCAAAATTTCACCAATTTCGTGACCTGAGACAGCAATTTTGTCTTAATTTTGAATACCGGTATGATACCGGTATACCGGTATTGAGATTTTTCAATACCGAAATACCGGTATTGAAAATTTGGTTCGGTATTGAAAACCCTACAATATGCCAGATTCACGTCTGAACGATGTCAGATTTTGGATCAATTAGCCAATTTAAGCCAGAATTTACCTTTCAAGGTTCAAAACAAAAAATTTTAATTTCCATAGAGTTATGTCCTCATAAAATGAAAATTGAGGATCTGGCTTCAAACTATTAGTAAACAATTTTATTGTCTTTAAACAAGCAAATGTGAAGCTACTTCTGTAAAATCCATACATTTGAACTAAAACAATAGTTCATGAAAACTACCGAGATATCCATAGTTATGTCACAAGTTTGTTAAAAACACGTCAAATATCCAGTGCGCAAAAAAGAGGAACAAAAGTTTCATATGAAAAGTAAAATCATAAGCATCAGTAAGCTTTTCACATTTATGAACATCAAGCACGTTTCGCTTTGCATGACTGAATTAAAAAATTGTCATTTGTCATATCAATCAGAAGCATACAACGTTGATGCAAAGTATATACCCAAAATTAAAGCTTGATGACAAATCAGTATAATCATATTCCGTAGATCCGTAAATGAAATGACTTAAATCATCCAACATAGCTAATGTTTTCGATGATTTTATGATTTAATTCAAAAAAAAGGTTCTTAATTAAGGACCATAACTCACCTGAAGCAGTTCAACATCAAACGAATTCGGTAGAAAGCTTTTGCTATTTTGCTCATTTTCACTACAAATGCCAACACTTTCTTTTATCACAGCCTTTTGAGCATCCCTCCGGTGCTCTTTTGACACTTTCGATGATTTTTGATAACGTTTTCCATTTTTACCATCAAGTGAATATTCATTACCATATGTATCATCAGGCGAGTGAGGCGGTGATACACCATAACGTTGTGCAAATGTTTGAGTGCTGCGTGCTGATGGATCAATTGTAAATGGCGTTGTTTGATACGGTATTCTGGGTATGCGATGAGAATAATTTGTTTGTGGTAATCTGCAATGAATAGATTGAGAAAAAAACAGAAGCGAACGATTAATGTGAATTGAGAAAAAAAATTGTGCAAATGGAAATTGACAATTAAATGAATTAATTAATTAAGTAAGCTTTTTTGCTACAAAGTAGAATAATTATATTAAATCAGAGTTGAGTTGCAGGGATTTGGACTCGTAGCTTGTGAAGTTGAGAGCATGGTTTAGACTCTTATCTGAAAATTGTGATCGATGGCCTTCCTCAGATGGTACCGTCTTCCAATTTTCAATATCAAATTTCCGTCAACAGCCTCCTTCTAAGTGTCCTTTGATCGTTCATGTGATCTTGTACCATTTACAACAGTGTTGTCCGAACTGTGTGCCGCGGCACATTAGTGCGTCGCCGGAATTATTTGAAAGTGAAACTAACCGTATGTCCTGTCATGGCTTATGATCAAGATATTGCGGCGTGGCGTATAAAGGTTTCCCACAATTGATCTGCAAAGTCAGATTTAACGCCCTTATGTAACAGAGCTTCTGTTCTGCAGATATTGAATCTTGGTCTGAGTCTTCTTAAAAAGTGCAATACACAGTTGCATGGCCATCAAATGAGCTGTCAAATTGTAATACCTGAGATATACCAAGTAGCTAACTTAAAGACAGAGGTGAGTAAACTAGATATGCCATAAACCATATGCTCTGTACGGTTTCGATCGAGGTTTACCACCAAAATGTGCCGTGAGACATTAAAGGCTTCTTACCTGGATATTGCATTCTTAATTCCAACTCTGATTCTAGATGCCAATTTTTAAAAACATAAACTTTTCATTTACCTTGAGAGATTCTCTTCATGTCTGGCGTTTTGTCGTGCCTGTATTATTGACGTTGCTCGATCACCTCGGGCTGCTGCCATCATGTACGTCCACATTTTGATAAATCATCGCATTCAGACCTGCCACCCGAATGAATAATTGAATTTTTTTTATTTCTTCCTCTGCTTTCCTTTTTACCGCTGCTGCTCTTATTGATTGATTTCAATATGCGCAATATTCAACGACTATTTCTCTGTAGAATTTTAATTAATTTCTTTTTTTCAATCGTTTACACCTTCTTGGGTTCACTTTTGATAATTATTTCTTGTTTTTAATTAATACTGCATCTGACCAAAACCTTTTCATTCACTAAATTGTCATTTCCACTTTTCTATTCACAATCTTTTTCTTTTTTCCTTTTTGTGGCTTATCCCTCTCGTGTTTTATTGATACTGATTATGTAGTACGTACTTTGTCATTAGCACACAAACTTAATTTACATATTTTATTATGGGCATGCAAATGGCGCGTGCAATTTGAATTTTAAAACCAAAATTTACTTCTTTTTTTTGAAAATTACAATGTTTAGTACCCGCATCAGCTGTTACAAATTCACTTTAAAGATGTCCAATATTGTTAAATGGGTCACGGTTTCAATTGTCTATTGTTTACACTGAATATTCTATTTCTTCTTCTTATTGCTGTGAGTTATGATAATTTTTCCTTCTGTTACTGTAAAATGAAAATGAAAATGTTGAGTGGTTAGATATTTTAATGAGTTTATGTCTGAGGTTTTTTTTATGTTAGGTACAAGTTTGAGTTATGGCTTTTAAAGTTCATTGAATTTATTTTGTGAATGGCTTTTTTACTGTGTGGAAGCAGAACAAGAAAAATAAATGAAAAGAAAATTAATATTAAATTTTTACTATTGACGTCACATGTCATGGCATACTGTTTTCACCCTTTAGTGTTTGCTATCATAAATCATTTTTAAAGTTAGAGAAGGCCTTAAATTCAAATAAATATTTATTAAACCTTTTTTAAACAAACAAAGAGGTTGCTTCAGGGATCACTCATTTATTGCGGAACGCAAAACAAGAAATTTTAAAATCTTATCTTCCCTTTGTTGCTTATTTTCCATTAAAAAATGTTACTTGCACGAAGCAAGGTGTTACAAAATCCTTGATAATCCCTCTCCACTGAAAATTAAACGTAACCCAAGCAGCACTAATGAAGAAGTCTCCGCCAAGAAGCAGTGGACGTCAAAATCCAGTTTGAACATTTTTAAAACAAGATATAGAGAATACCTATACATACAGCAACTGTGGTACGATACGTCATAAACTATTCGCTTACACTTTATAAATTAAATTAAATTAGTTAATAAGCAAAGTATTAAACAGTTTGAATAAACTAAAATATGAAACTGAATCAAATAAAAAAAAAAAAAAAAAAAAAAATGAGACGATTTCCATTTGGTAGTAACAAAAGAGGTCTTCATTTGTGTCGTTCGGGACATAATTGAATGCCGAATAAGGCCAATCCGATAGACGCAATAATGTTGGCAAAGCTACATGATATGCACCTAGTGTAAATCGATCGATGCTGTGAATAATTGAAATGTCATATCGTTTTATTGACATTCAAATTGATAGTGATAATCAGCATAACCTTGGTAATATTTGCTTATCAAACCATAGGAGAACAGGTTGTGATTAGTCGATCTTATGTTTAGTAACGAACTTTTTCATATGTGGAACTTGCGATAGAATGTCCAGTCAGAATGGCATAACAAGTGACCACAGAGCATCCAGCCTAAACAGACAATGACACCCAGAGTGGACAGGACTTTGAAGTCTGGACTCTAAAAGTTTATTTTTTGGGAGTCCGGACTCCAATGGAGGCGCCTCCACATTGGAGCCCTGCCAACTATGGAAGACACTCACCTAAACGAGCATGCAAATGAGTATATGGCACTTAACATGAAAATGACTACTTGGTTGCCAAATGACATCCACTTGACTATCATGAATAATTTGTTCCAGTTGGGTTGGCTTCGAAAACTATTTCGATCAATTAAAGAACAAGTCTCATCAAACTACCAAGTTGTCTCCCAATCAAAATTCAATTGTACTCTATAAAAGTTAAATTCAATCATGCCCTATAAATCCCCCAAAAAGAAAATCAATTTAAAACTTATTCAATTTCCAGATCTTTCAACCACAATGCATTGTCACAGAAAACACAACTTTAGATTGTATTAAATTTCCTATTTTTATCAGCACACAAAAAACCATGGTTTTACTGCTCACACTTTCAACTTGAAAAGCAAACAATCGACAAAGCATTTTCCCTCCTTTTGTAAATTTACATTGCGGATTACGACAGTTAAAGGAATGCGGTAAGAAAACATTTATCTGATTATATCGTAATTTACTGTTCGATAGAATAAAGAATCATAAATTTGTTGGTTTGCGAAAGGATTTTTATTTAATTAACAATGTTTGGGATGTGCGGTATCGATGAAGCACTCTTAAAAATCCCGGGCGACACAGTGTAGGACCCAAAAAGGCAAGATCAGTTTTTGGTGTCGTTGAAGTATATTCTTGTTAGGGGTATTCTAGGTACTGTTTTGTCATCGTGTTGATGGTAAATCTTCAAAAAGTACGTAGAAATACACTGGTGGTTCTGATATCTTTCAAATCGTTCTCCTCGTTAGCTTAATAGAATTTGAAGAATTTGAGCAGATATTATAAAACCATAAATGTTGCCACAATAATGTTTTCGAACAACAAACTCGAAAATAACATCTGAACAGCACAACGTGTTCGCTGTAGCAATGCTACGTCACCATATTGACGGTAACACACGATGTTGTCCTGAAGGCATCAAGACGGATAATTTTGACACATTTAACGGCGAGTTACGCAATTCGTTTCGTTGTGCCGTTCAGCACATTAGATGGATCAAAGGTAATCTTAAAGAATATTCGATATAGATGTCTATAGAGCTCCGAAATCGGACAAAAACCGTTAGAACTGGTCACTAATTCGGAGGTGGGCAACCTGTTGCACAACTTGGTGTATAGGCTCGGCTGAAACCATACACGGCATACAGTTCATATCAAAACGTGCAATAACTAGCTGTAACGTATTTTGTCCACTCAGGACTCTAGTGGAACTTGCTATGAATCAAGTGAAGTCAAGGATATAACTCGACACAACCTGTTCCTCTCGGGAAAATTATTGGAAAAATACAATGTTCCGTATTGAAACTTTTAACATAATAATCAAATTTAATATTGATGAATCTTGCTTCCTTCCGACATCGAAAATAAGAAGACACAGGAAAAAGGTTCGTCTAAAAAGTTTTATAAAAAGTATGTAATAAAATTAGAGACTGCTGTAAATTTAATGTTCATAGATCGGAATTTCACAGTTCATAAACTTTTCATCATAATAAAAGAAGCTTTTTAACCTTAAGAATGATTGCTCAATTTTTTGTCCTTTGGAATGTGCTTTATGTTAGATCAAAAGTTTTTCCAAAAAATGAGGCTAATCTTCAGGCTTATGAAGAAATCATTCATTTTATTTCTTGGCGTAGGCAGGAATTTAAAGACTCGAATTTTGATGAATGTAGGATGTAGATGTAATTAATTGTAAGAGTATTTCATTCAAAACGTCTCTGAAATTTTTTGATTAATGAAAACTTTGCTATGGCAATGCACGCACACATTCGCATTCCTTTTGATGTCATTTTAAAGTTTTAATTTCATCTTATTAAAAACCCTTAACTAACTTTCGTGTGTGGGCTTTATGAATGACTTTTAAATATTCTTTCTTAAAGGTTATTCAAGAATGACGTCATTCAAAAAATTAGTTTCATAGCCAACTCTATCACATGTATTCCGAGCGACACAAAAGCTTCTCTCTACTTAAAGCTTTTTTATTAGCACTAAATGGAAGTTGTATTAGTGTGGCATACATGTGACTGACATATGGTCATATTGCTATCAAATGTTCATATGACTGCCTAATAGCCGTTCGGCTTGACCATAAGCCTACATGGCTGTTAAATTGTTAAATGGCTGTAAATTGACATATGATTGCCAAATTCCCATATGGCTTCAAAATTCCAATAAGGCTAGCAAATTGCCATGTGGCTAGCTAATAGCCATAAAGCTCCCAAATTGTCATTAGACTGCCTTATGCTACATATGGATGCTACATGGATGCTCTATAACGAAATTGCCATATTGCTGTCAAATTGACATATATTATTATTTATTATTATTATTTATTTATTTACTATATATATTTATATATTTACATATAGCTGCAAAACTGCCATATGACTGACCATGCTGAGCCTACTTCCATTTGGTGCTAATAAAATATTTTTGGTGAATCCTTTTAAAGCTCCATGGCTGAGCTTTCTTCATGTGTGTCGCTCGGGTATGAAGTGGCTTATAGATCAAGTCTAATTTTAGCTCTCTTTATCAGTAAAAATTGGACGTGATTTTTTAACAGTTCATAATTCTATTTTGTTACTTCACTTCCTACTTCCCATCATATTTCCACATCAAACTCATCATTTTTTTTTTAATCCCAAACACGCAAAGAAAAAGAAGAATAAATTTAGTAATTTAACTTTATAGCTTCATCATAAAAAAGCTCAAACATTAAAATTTATATGAAAGGACATTAGGTATGAGTTCATGCGTTGAAAATATAATTTCGATGTTATGTAACTAAAAATACAAAAAAACCGACATCCACACATAAAAGAACTCAAAGGATGTTTGATGATGAGGAAGGACTTCTCTCAGAATTTTGTTGTACCAATTCATGTTTGACATTAAGATGGGATGTTAGAGATAATTTGGTACAAGTTTACAGATCAGAGAGAACAAATTTTTGTGAAGGAAGTTATGGTCAGACCACTTAAAAGCTTCGTGGGTGGTGAAGGATCAATTCAAATTTCCGTATTATGATTGAAGAAGATCAAGTTTGAGACTTTTGAGGGATATTTTAATGCTTTTGTAGTAAAAAATATTATTGGCTTTTTACTATCTCTAGGAGGTAAATAACAGAGTTCTCAAATGCAAAGTAAGCTAAGAGTAATGCTTACAAACATGTCCATCTAGTGTATTTAAGGGAAGCGAGCTCTCGAAAGCATGCTCTTTGGGTGTTAGGGTATGGTAGGTATGTATATTTAACCACAAAGAAGAGTTCGGCCATGAGCCTTAGGCCTTCATGTCCTGCGTTTTAAATGAGTAGGTGTGTAGTTTTTGGCTGTATCTTACAGTTCGTTCAATGCTAAATGTCAGCGATTATTGTCATTAGGTTTGAAATTCTAATTGAACCCAACAAGACAGATTGTCCTTGAATTCAAAAAATACTTTATAAAAAAAAACTTTTTAAAAAAACCTCGTTTTTCGCGTAGACTAAAAAGTAAAAAATAACTTTTATTTTGTGCTGTTGAGAAATTGGTTTGAAAGTTGAGACCACACATGAATTACAAACATGTACCTTGACTTTATCGTATAGTTCTACAACTAAAAACGAGGGCGCGAAGCTTTGATAAAATTCTGATACCAGGCGCCCTCGTTTTTAGTTGTAGAACTATACGATAAAGTCAAGGTATGTTTGTAATTCATGTGTGGTCTCAACTTTCAAACCAATTTCTCAACAGCACAAAATAAAAGTTATTTTACTTTTTAGTCTACGCGAAAAACGAGGTTTTTAAAAGTTTTTTTTTATAAAGTATTTTATTTTCAACTTTTTAGTCAAATGATTCTTTAATTTAATATTTTGATAATCTTGGAACATGTTTGAAGGTTTGAGCTAGACCGATAGGCCAAGTTTTTGGCATAAGTTTGAAGAACTAAGCTAGACCGATAGGCCAAGCTTCGCTTGGCATAAGTTTGAAGAACTAAGCTAGACCGATAGGCCAAGCTTCGCTTGGCATAAGTTTGAAGAACTAAGCTAGACCGATAGGCCAAGCTTCGCTTGGCATAAGTTTGAAGAACTAAGCTAGACCGATAGGCCAAGCTTCGCTTGGCATAAGTTTGAAGAACTAAGCTAGACCGATAGGCCAAGCTTCGCTTGGCATAAGTTTGAAGAACTAAGCTAGACCGATAGGCCAAGCTTCGTTTGGCATAAGTTTGAAGAACTAAGCTAGACCGATAGGCCAAGCTTCGCTTGGCATAAGTTTGAAGAACTAAGCTAGACCGATAGGCCAAGCTTCGCTTGGCATAAGTTTGAAGAACTAAGCTAGACCGATAGGCCAAGCTTCGCTTGGCATAAGTTTGAAGAACTAAGCTAGACCGATAGGCCAAGCTTCGCTTGGCATAAGTTTGAAGAACTAAGCTAGACCGATAGGCCAAGCTTCGCTTGGCATAAGTTTGAAGAACTAAGCTAGACCGATAGGCCAAGCTTCGTTTGGCATAAGTTTGAAGAACTAAGCTAGACCGATAGGCCAAGCTTCGTTTGGCATAAGTTTGAAGAACTAAGCTAGACCGATAGGCCAAGCTTCGCTTGGCATAAGTTTGAAGAACTAAGCTAGACCGATAGGCCAAGCTTCGTTTGGCATAAGTTTGGCATAAGTTTGAAGAAGAACTAAGCTAGACCGATAGGCCAAGCTTCGCTTGGCATAAGTTTGAAGAACTAAGCTAGACCGATAGGCCAAGCTTCGCTTGGCATAAGTTTGAAGAACTAAGCTAGACCGATAGGCCAAGCTTCGCTTGGCATAAGTTTGAAGAACTAAGCTAGACCGATAGGCCAAGCTTCGCTTGGCATAAGTTTGAAGAACTAAACTAGACCGATAGGCCAAGCTTCGCTTGGCATAAGTTTGAAGAACTAAGCTAGACCGATAGGCCAAGCTTCGCTTGGCATAAGTTTGAAGAACTAAGCTAGACCGATAGGCCAAGCTTCGCTTGGCATAAGTTTGAAGAACTAAACTAGACCGATAGGCCAAGCTTCGCTTGGCATAAGTTTGAAGAACTAAGCTAGACCGATAGGCCAAGCTTCGCTTGGCATAAGTTTGAAGAACTAAGCTAGACTGATAGGCCAAGCTTCGCTTGGCATAAGTTTGAAGAACTAAGCTAGACCGATAGGCCAAGCTTCGCTTGGCATAAGTTTGAAGAACTAAGCTAGACCGATAGGCCAAGCTTCGCTTGGCATAAGTTTGAAGAACTAAGCTAGACCGATAGGCCAAGCTTCGCTTGGCATAAGTTTGAAGAACTAAGCTAGACCGATAGGCCAAGCTTCGCTTGGCATAAGTTTGAAGAACTAAAGCTAGACCGATAGGCCAAGCTTCGCTTGGCATAAGTTTGAAGAACTAAGCTAGACCGATAGGCCAAGCTTCGCTTGGCATAAGTTTGAAGAACTAAGCTAGACCGATAGGCCAAGCTTCGCTTGGCATAAGTTTGAAGAACTAAGCTAGACCGATAGGCCAAGCTTCGCTTGGCATAAGTTTGAAGAACTAAGCTAGACCGATAGGCCAAGCTTCGCTTGGCATAAGTTTGAAGAACTAAGCTATACCGATAGGCCAAGCTTCGCTTGGCATAAGTTTGAAGAACTAAGGCTAGACCGATAGGCCAAGCTTCGCTTGGCATAAGTTTGAAGAACTAAACTATACCGATAGGCCAAGCTTCGCTTGGCATAAGTTTGAAGAACTAAGCTAGACCGATAGGCCAAGCTTCGCTTGGCATAAGTTTGAAGAACTAAGCTAGACCGATAGGCCAAGCTTCGCTTGGCATAAGTTTGAAGAACTAAGCTATACCGATAGGCCAAGCTTCGCTTGGCATAAGTTTGAAGAGCTATACCGATAGGCCAAGCTTCGCTTGGCATAAGTTTGAAGAACTAAGCTATACCGATAGGCCAAGCTTCGCTTGGCATAAGTTTGAAGAGCTAAGCTATACCGATAGGCCAAGCTTCGCTTGGCATAAATTTGAAGAGCTAAGCTAGACCGATAGGCCGCACAGAATCCTGTACAGAATCAAAACATTGAATTTTATGAAAGAACACAAAATTATCAAAAAAAAGAAAATGCTAAAAAGAAAGTTTGCTCATGCCTAGGCTTGAACTCATGACCTCATGTTTACTATGACCTGCACTCTAACCATTACGCCACCACGACATATAATTTTTGTTTTAATGTACGGCAATTCATAGTATTAATAACAAAAAGTTGTTATTTAATATTATTATTATAATTATTATTATTATCAAGAAATTTATATATTAGCTTTTATTTAAATTTGATTTCTGATAATCAAGGAATAGTTATTTCGAAAGTAAAATTTTGTGTGAAAATGCGTGATGAAAAATATTAAACTCCAAGAAAACATTGGAAAATAGCTTAGAAAAGTGTGAAAATGGAAAATTCTGTCTTTAAACATTATAAATTATCAAGAAAGTATGAAAAAGAATTGAAAAAGTACGACAAAAAAAGTTGGAAAATTTAAGACTTGAACTCATGACCGGCTTGGAATTTTTGAAAAATAAAATTTTTAAAGACTACGTAAATATTACGTACGTAAAATCTATGTGATACGTAATCTTGTTTTAAAAATTAATTAATTATAGCATAACTAAGCAGTTTTATGATTCACAAATGCTTGAATATTGTATTGTCATCGAGAATACACGTCCATAAAAAATTTCGGCTCGATTGGAGCAGTAGAAGTGGTCGAAAATTCAATCGCAAGATTTGATCAAGACAGACAGATAGACAGACAGACAGACAGACAAGAAAGCAAGTTAAGAAAAACGAGGTAAAAAGGTATTCATTTCCGATATCTAAATGGAACTAATTGCTTAGAATCCCTCAAAATATATATTTAATTGATATTTATCGATATATACCCAATTGAGAAATAATTCCCAATAAAAAGCATTTGTTGACCCATTAAAAAAAGAGCATTGCAGATATCCGCATCAGAGATTAATAATTATTCATTCCTACACAATCCCCAAACCACTATAATGAATTTCTCTAAAATAAAAATGCTCTCGTTCTATTCAATCAATTATTCAAATTGAGTACCTTTTATTCATGATAACTGATCTTCATACTTTTTTGCTTTCTTCTGTTCTGCTTGTTTTTATGAAGCTTTTCAATAATAAACTTTTAATCTTGTTCGGATTTCGTATTTATTTTCTTTTAAATATTTAATTTAGATCTTTAATAAACTTTAATTAAGTTTGAAGATCAACCTTAGTAAATATTTGGAAATTAAGTAATGTTTGGTGGAGGGGGACCTATATTTTTGTAAAGAAGTCCCAATTATGATTCGAGATTTGGTTACAAAGGTGGCAGGATGTTACTTAATTTTCGAATGTTCCATTAATTGAAAACAAGGAATTGTTGAGGAAATAGGCGAAATTCACAGAGACCGAAACCGAGACTACAAGGGATTTTTTTCGAATTCTTGGTTCCGATCTCGAGAGCCAATAGCTGCACCCTTATCTCCTGTATTGACTTGAACTGCACCTAGTAACAGACAAAGCCAATAAAGATCTAAAGTAGACTCTGAACTCCGTTTGCTTGCGAAATGAAATGGAGCCTTGTGCATTCGACAGATTTCAACTGATTTTAAACTCATTTTATTTAATGTTATGAGCAATCAGTGCTGTTATGGAGGAGTTCAATATCGATTTATTTCTTGGCTGTCAATACTTTTTACAAAGCAAAACAAACTGTAAAGAAATTATTTATCTTATCTATCGAAGTTTTTCCGATGTCATAAGTTTATGTAAGATGATTGAAGTTCAGGGTATCTAGAAGTATCTGTGAGATTTTAAGTATCAGATGTGGGCAAGGATAAATTATTTGATTTTAAATACACAACTGAAATTCAGATTTCATCGTTTTGGTTTCATGTGGTTGTGATTTAAAAGCCACAATGAGTTCAGAGTGCATTATGATAGCTTTTGTATTCTGGGCGGATTCCTTTGTCTGATCAGAGTATCTTGGGCTGTCCCAAATTCGAGTTTTTCGACATTAAATCGACAAATTGTAAAAAATTAAGGGTCGTTGTTGAGACAGTCACACTCTGAGTCTGATTTGTTTAACTTACCTGATCGACACACATTGTAGTGTTGCCACCACGGATTATAATCAAATAGCAACCGTTTGTCAAATTTAGGAGGTTCCAATAAGCGGTTGAAACTGAGTTCAAAGGACACTGACGTTTCGTCGCCGTGGTGGAAATATTTCAGTATGTGTCGCTCGGATTAGGTTCATAAATACAAATAACAAGTGTAAATCCTTTCATTGTCAATAATCATAATTGCAGAATTAAATTCGGAAATATCAATAAAAATAAATTTCTTAAAAGCTCGTCTTTTCACAGCATTGACAACACAGTCATTTTATAATTTCATCATCCAGAAAAGTCCAAAATAAACAGCATTTAAGCTTCAATTTTGTTCATAAAAGTCAATTTCCTTCAACTTTTAAACTTTTTATTTATTTTTCTATAAAAAAAAAAAATCTTTGAAAATTTTCCTTGTTATAAAAATAAAAATCACTTCCAGATATTGTAATTAAATTTTCTCATCTCATCTCTTTTAATCGCTCATAAGCAAGAGGGAAAAAATTTGCAATGTTCCGTGATGTGCTTTGAATTAAAAAATGTATATATAAAATATACAGTATGGCATGAGAATGAAAATGTTTCAAGTACTTAATGGCGATAATGATAAAAATTATATTTTTCATCTCATCTAAGCACAGAGCAGGGGTGTAGCCAGGGGGGAGGTATTAGGGTCATAGGCCCCCGTCCGAGAATTGGAAAACTGTTAATTCTGTAACGTTTTTTCTATTTTTAAATTTTAAATCCTTTTTTTTTTAAATTCCAAAAAAACCGTTCGGGCGCCCTTGCAATGTTTTCTGACTACGCCCCTGGCAAACAGTTTCTTTTTGCCATGTTGTCGTGTGTGAGAAAGCTTTGAGGAAGCTTTTATAATGTAATTAAAAGCACTTTTTTCATTTCTTATGTATTGTATATATTATTGCCTATATAAATTTCACTTTAGATGAGATAATAAGAAAACTTTAATTTTTGTCTTTGTCATAAGTAGTAAATATTTGTGAATATATAAAGTGGGTTGCAGTGGTGTATTGAGGGGGAACCGACTCTCCACATCCCATACAATGTGCTTCAAAATAGAAGTATCAGGATGAGACATTGGCGTCATAGCTCGAGACTAAGGACCGAGCGACACTTTTTATACTAAATGCTGTATGTCGCGTGTGGAATAAAAATGTTAAGCTGAAGTCTAACTCCGAAACTGATCAATTATCAAGTGTATATCTTCTAATGGTATCCCCTGATACCGCAAAATACACAGCTGGTGTCCGACTCAACTTGTATAATAAATAAAGCAATTATGTACTTCACAACTGAATAGTGTCGCTAGTGGAGACTCTAAAATTTTTTCTAATGCTAAGCAAATTTTTAAAGAACGCAAAAAAATGCCGCTGGTGTAAATCAATCGAAAATTCATCGAGCATGTCAGTCACCAAATGATGTTTTCATTGCTGAATATTTTCAAAATATTATTTTATCAACAAGTCAACCAAATGATTGTAAAAAAATTATTTTATTAACTTCACGTTGGCTGATAAATATGGGAAAATTGTATAGCAAATATTCACAGTGACACCCCAAATATTTTGATTAACAATTTCTTCATTATACTACCATACGTGCTGTGCTTTCTATAATATTGTATCTGCGCATCAATATCTATCATAAATGTATTTACGACGTAAAAATTCACGTTGATTTAATTTATAAATTGCCGTAGTCAAATTTAAACAATTTTTCAGTTCCACCGTAATCATTTCATCATTAAAAATTCTAAAATTGTTATTATCATGTCATGATTATGTCATTAAATTTAATTCACATTTGTCCTTCACGTCAATCATGTCATTTAAATGAAATTCATTGTCTGGGACAAAGATAGATGTTAATTTGCATAAAATTCGAATAAACGGCAATTAAATCGCCATTGAAAGATCCTGTCAGCTTTATGGCATGCTTTGAAAAAGAGATGAGGGAATTAAATAAGAATGAGACGGGCTTTCATTGTTTTGAGTTCGCTGCTTAGCATAATTTTGAATGAAAAATATGCGCTGTGCAAAAATTAGATTCTAATTTGGTGGTTGAGACATTTCAGTTCAGTTTGCCTCTTTTTCTGGTGCTTTTGTGCAAGTTGATTATGAAAAATGTCGGCTTTAAGCCATACCTGTCCTGTACTATTTTGAGCTACCACCCTTCTCATTTGATGCATGCAAAACAGCGCATATGAAGCTTGGCCCCTAGGGTATTTTTCATTTTCTAGATAAAACGTAGCCTTAACAACAACATGGCAAAGCCTTATTCATTTGTGTCGCTCGGGCATTAATTCTGAGATCTAGACATTAGTTCTGATATCGGATATTAGAGGCACTAATATCGAGCTTTAAGCACTAGTCCCGACCGACATAAATAAAGAAGGCTGCAACAAATGGAAGCTGCTTCTGTGTGCCTTACACAATACTGCCAAATAGAGACGACTTTCATTCAATGTTAATAAAAGAGCTTTGGCAGCGCCCTCAAAGCTCTGTGGCAAAGCTTTCTAAATTTGTGTCACCCGGGACTGAATGGATTATTCATTATTATTATCAAAGATATCAAATAATAAATTAAAATATCTCATAAAGCTTTATATTTATGATTGATGCTAGTATCAGATGTCTTTCTTATAACAAAACAATAAGCATCAAGTCTCATGATTTAATAGGAAAATGAGAAAAAAATGTTTATTCAGATTTCCATAATAATTAATCTCAAATAAATTCATTTTTTATAAGCTTTCTTTAAGCAGAAGCGAGGAGGAACAACGTCGAGGAATAAAACAAACAAAATAAATTACTGTTACTATGGAAATTTATGCAGTAAAAAAAAAATTGCGAGCATTGGAGTATATTTGTAATCAGCCCATCCATTTCAAATAGCAGTAAAAACACACAAATGTTTTACATTTCTTTTAATGGCATCAAACTTTTCTTTTCTTCCTTCTTTCTTTGTGTCTACTTCTTACAACTCATAAATTTCAGTTGTGATGTCAGCAGCATAGCAACAAAAAGAAAAAAATACTTTATAAAAAAAACTTTTTAAAAAAACCTCGTTTTTCGCGTAGACTAAAAAGTAAAAAATAACTTTTATTTTGTGCTGTAGAGAAATTGGTTTGAAAGTTGAGACAACACATGAATTACAAACATGTACCTTGACTTTATCGTATAGTTCTACAACTAAAAACGAGGGCGCGAAGCTTTGATAAAATTATGATACCAGGCGCCCTCGTTTTTAGTTGTAGAACTATACGATAAAGTCAAGGTACATGTTTGTAATTCATGTGTTGTCTCAACTTTCAAACCAATTTCTCTACAGCACAAAATAAAAGTTATTTTTTACTTTTTAGTCTACGCGAAAAACGAGGTTTTTTTAAAAGTTTTTTTTTATAAAGTATTTTATTTTCAACTTTTTAGTCAAATGATTCTTTAATTTAATATTTTGATAATCTTGGAACATGTTTGAAGGTTTGAGCTAGACCGATAGGCCAAGCTTCGCTTGGCATAAGTTTGAAGAATTAAGCTAGACCGATAGGCCAAGCTTCGCTTGGCATAAGTTTGAAGAACTAAGCTGGACCGATAGGCCAAGCTTCGCTTGGCATAAGTTTGAAGAACTAAGCTGGACCGATAGGCCAAGCTTCGCTTGGCATAAGTTTGAAGAACTAAGCTGGACCGATAGGCCAAGCTTCGCTTGGCATAAGTTTGAAGAACTAAGTTAGACCGATAGGCCAAGCTTCGCTTGGCATAAGTTTGAAGAACTAAGCTAGACCGATAGGCCAAGCTTCGCTTGGCATAAGTTTGAAGAACTAAGCTAGACCGATAGGCCAAGCTTCGCTTGGCATAAGTTTGAAGAACTAAGCTGGACCGATAGGCCAAGCTTCGCTTGGCATAAGTTTGAAGAACTAAACTAGACCGATAGGCCAAGCTTCGCTTGCAAAAGTTTGAAGAACTAAGCTGGACCGATAGGCCAAGCTTCGCTTGGCATAAGTTTGAAGAACTAAGCTGGACCGATAGGCCAAGCTTCGCTTGGCATAAGTTTGAAGAACTAAGCTGGACCGATAGGCCAAGCTTCGCTTGGCATAAGTTTGAAGAACTAAGCTGGACCGATAGGCCAAGCTTCGCTTGGCATAAGTTTGAAGAACTAAACTAGACCGATAGGCCAAGCTTCGCTTGCAAAAGTTTGAAGAACTAAGCTGGACCGATAGGCCAAGCTTCGCTTGGCATAAGTTTGAAGAACTAAGCTGGACCGATAGGCCAAGCTTCGCTTGGCATAAGTTTGAAGAACTAAGCTGGACCGATAGGCCAAGCTTCGCTTGGCATAAGTTTGAAGAACTAAGCTGGACCGATAGGCCAAGCTTCGCTTGGCATAAGTTTGAAGAACTAAACTAGACCGATAGGCCAAGCTTCGCTTGCAAAAGTTTGAAGAACTAAGCTGGACCGATAGGCCAAGCTTCGCTTGGCATAAGTTTGAAGAACTAAGCTGGACCGATAGGCCAAGCTTCGCTTGGCATAAGTTTGAAGAACTAAGCTGGACCGATAGGCCAAGCTTCGCTTGGCATAAGTTTGAAGAACTAAGCTGGACCGATAGGCCAAGCTTCGCTTGGCATAAGTTTGAAGAACTAAGCTGGACCGATAGGCCAAGCTTCGCTTGGCATAAGTTTGAAGAACTAAGCTGGACCGATAGGCCAAGCTTCGCTTGGCATAAGTTTGAAGAACTAAACTAGACCGATAGGCCAAGCTTCGCTTGCAAAAGTTTGAAGAACTAAGCTGGACCGATAGGCCAAGCTTCGCTTGGCATAAGTTTGAAGAACTAAGCTGGACCGATAGGCCAAGCTTCGCTTGGCATAAGTTTGAAGAACTAAGCTGGACCGATAGGCCAAGCTTCGCTTGGCATAAGTTTGAAGAACTAAGCTGGACCGATAGGCCAAGCTTCGCTTGGCATAAGTTTGAAGAGCTAAGCTGGACCGATAGGCCAAGCTTCGCTTGGCATAAGTTTGAAGAACTAAACTAGACCGATAGGCCAAGCTTCGCTTGCAAAAGTTTGAAGAACTAAGCTGGACCGATAGGCCAAGCTTCGCTTGGCATAAGTTTGAAGAACTAAGCTGGACCGATAGGCCAAGCTTCGCTTGGCATAAGTTTGAAGAACTAAGCTGGACCGATAGGCCAAGCTTCGCTTGGCATAAGTTTGAAGAACTAAGCTGGACCGATAGGCCAAGCTTCGCTTGGCATAAGTTTGAAGAACTAAGCTGGACCGATAGGCCAAGCTTCGCTTGGCATAAGTTTGAAGAACTAAGCTAGACCGATAGGCCAAGCTTCGCTTGGCATAAGTTTGAAGAACTAAGCTAGTACAAATCAAAACATTGAATTTTATGAACAAAAAATTACAAAAGTCCTCGTGTTATTGATCGAGGGACTTAAGCGCATTTTTGTCCCAGCGATCAGTAATTGATTAAAAATTAACTTCCAGACCTACAAAACAAGATCCAGTAGGATTAAGGTCAATTCCAAACCCACAAAACAAGATCCAGTAGGATTCAGGTCACTTCCAGATCCACAAAACAAGATCCAGTAGGATCCAGGTGACTTCCAGACCCGCAAAACAAGGTCTAGTAAATTCCAAGTCATCCTAGAAGATTTTTAAGAATTTCATAATTTAACGGATTTTCATAATTTAAATCTCATAACGGTCAAAAAAATTCAAACTTTTTTAAGCAAACACTGTTAAAACATCGAAGAACATTGAAAAACACTGCAAAACAATGAAAAAACGTGTTGTTGTTGTATATGAAAATGAAAAATTGTTAATTATAGCATTTATGCGTTGATTTGAAACTTTTAAATGCCCGTGGCCGCAATAACTTTATGGAACTGATCTTTTAAAACCATTCCGAGCTCTCTACGATGTCTAGATAAAAAGTTTTTATCGTCAGCCGAACAGACAAAGTGATTTATTAAGCTACCTTTTTGAAAACAAGTTTCAAAAATGCGCTAAAAATTATCCAAAAAAAAGAAAATGACGAAAAAAATACTGCTCATGCCTAGTCTTGAACTCATGACCTCATGTTTACTATGACATGCACTCTAACCATTACGCCACCACGATATATAATATTTGATTTAATGTTCGGCGATTCATAGTATTAATAACAAAAAGTTGTTATTTAATATTATTATTATAATTATTATTATTATCAAGAAATTTATATATTAGCTTTTATTTAAATTTGATTTCTGATAATCAAGGAATAGTTTTTTCGAAAGTAAAATTTTGTGTGAAAATGCGTGATGAAAAATATTAAACTCCAAGAAAACATTGGAAAATAGCTTAGAAAAGTGTGAAAATGGAAAATTCTGTCTTTAAACATTATAAATTATCAAAAAAGTATGAAAAAGAATTGAAAAAGTACGATAAAAAAGTTGGAAAATTTGAGACTTGAACTCATGACCGGCTTGGAATTTTTGAAAAATATGATTTTTAAAGACTACGTAAAAATTACGTACGTAAAATGTATGTGATACGTAATCTTGTTTTAAAAATTAATTAATTATAGCATAACTAAGCAGTTTTATGATTCACAAATGCTTGAATATTGTATTGTCATCGAGAATACACATCCATAAAAAATTTCGGCTCGATTGGAGCAGTAGAAGTGGTCGAAAATTCAATCGCAAGATTTGATCAAGACAGACAGATAGACAGACAGACAGACAGACAAGAAAGCAAGTTAAGAAAAACGAGGTAAAAAAGTAAAGCGCTGGATGATGTTCTTTTGTCATCCATTTTATGTCGGTATGTTTGAATTCAAGTGCATACTTAGGAAGTCTAGTATTTGATTTAAATTGCAAATTTTTCAATTTGATCTGATTATTGGCATGGGAATTATTTTCAGGGATGTTATAGTTTGGAACTGAATATTGCAAATGGACTAATCAATTAAACGATCCTCTGACATTCGGCGTAAATCTGATACTTTGCTAAAATCTCGACGGCCTGGTACCGGATTTCGGATCGATTAAAATACTTGTACCATTGAAAAGGGAGGAGGTGGGGGGAGAGTGTATGAATGGGGGTTTGATAAGCTTAGAAATTTTAAAAAATCAGTTTAAATCCGTCAAAAGATTGCCTCAGGTTATTGTAAAAGGCAAATCATATCACAAACCATACAGTGCGTTACATTCTGCCCGATATGGCAGAATTGACAGAACTCCAAGAATCCGATTGCTCCTCAACTCAAAACTATGACTCCAAAGTAGGGTTTCTGGAAGCGGTTTTCCAAAAACCGCAAAACCGCATTTTTTGACCTTAAAATGCGGTTTTTAAAAAACCGCGGTTTTGAATGAAAAAACCGCAGTTTTAGAATTTTGTATTGAAAAAATTCGCTTAAATCCACAAAATGTAAATTTTTGAAGATAAATTCGAAAATTAATAAAAAATTTCTATTCACTTGAAAAGCTGGACTAAAATCTTGCAAAATTTTAAAAAAAACTTTAATTTTAAAAGTTTTTACAACAAATAATTTTTTTGAGTATTTGACCAACCAATTTGGAACTGAATCTAAATAAAATGGAGGAAAATAGAAAGATTCAATACTTTTATGCATAAAACTCCAAATTAAAATTTTTTCAAAAAATTTCATACATTTGTATGAAAATTGAAATTGTGAAAAACCGCAAAACCGCGGTTTTGGAAAAACGCGGTTTTTCAGAAACCCTACTCCAAAGGTATAAATCAGAGCTCAAAGTCGACTCGTATTTTATTTAGAGTCAAGTCGAGCTCTATAAAGCCTTTAAACAGTCTTGATACTCGAGATTATTGTTGCTCTGGTAACTAAATAACCCCAAAAGTGAGTTCATCACTTCACATTTTAAATCACACGTGTTAAACTTTATACTAAAATTAATCCTGTCAAAATGAGAATATACACAGCTTACTTCTTAACAACAGCCTGCTAAATAATTTTCTCTTCTTTTTCTAAAATAACATTTTCTCTCTTAAATCTTCTATAAGGCAATGTAAAATAGTATTAAAGTTGAGTAGATAAACTTGTCATCAATTTATGTATGAATAAATTTCAAAAAAAAATTTTGAGGATGTGTAGACGTTGAAGACAAAAATAGGTAATCTAATTGGATTTTATGCTTATGCCTAAATGAATGATTTCCTTATTTAAGCATCTGAAGCATGAAGCTTTTTTTTCATGTGAAAAAAGATAATTTTACTATGTCTCATTATTAACTTTATATTATTAGATATGAACTCTTCACAGGATTTATTTTAATTAAATGAGTTTTTGGTTGAATTTTTGTCTATTTTCAAAGATGATTATTAATTTATTCAATAATTTAGAGATGGAATTGAAAATTAAGGCAGTCAAAGAATTTACTTATAATTAAGGTTACATCTTTAATGGCTATAAATAACTCTGAAGGATGGAATAAGAAATGTGAAAATTGCAGCTTCAGGCATAAATGAGTCTAAGATTACTCCGAATCGGACAACTCGAGTCACACCAACCAGAATCACAGGGCGTTCATAAAGCGATTGAACAGGTTTTGAACAATAAATGCTGAGCAGTTTAATTTGTAATCGCATCTGCCAGGTATTTTATTAGATTTCTGATAAAGGTCCTGTCAAAGATTACGTAATAAATTATTAAATTTCTCTTACGGAACACAAAGTTTTTCTGCATTTTCGTATATTTTGCAAGTACTTGCAAGTACTCTTCGAAAGTTGTTGCATAAATTATTACCGAAACTCTCATTGTCTCTTCTTTATCATGTTTTAAGTTATAATAAGACAGAACGCAGCTCTTTTAATTTAGTTTATCAACAAAATATAGAATTCAAAGGCAAAATTCTCATAAATCCATTTTCCCATATCAAAATCATGTAAAACAAATTGAATTCAAAAGCATACAAAACAAAGGAAAATTGAATAAAGTATCACAAAAGAGAGAGAAAGAAGAACGGATCGTTGAGGAAATTCTTTGAAGTAATTTGCAATCACAATATGTTTTGACATAAATGCCGACACATAATAAGCTATTATTCGTGCCTTCAAAAGTGCTTTTCGCTTTTAGAATAACTTTCAGCAATAAATTTACATAAAAAATGTAAATCACAGAACAGCGATAGGCATGCATGAATACAAAAAATTCTATTTGGCATATACGCAAACAATGGAAGCAGCACAAAATATTCGTACAGCATCCTATTTCATTTCAATGATAAACTTTGTTGAACTTTTCCTAATCTGAATATTTTTTCGCCCCCAACTTGTTGTTTTTACTTTTTGACTCTGTTCCTACAAATAAAGTCTTTGAATTTTTGGATGGCTACGATAACAAAAAAAAATTAATTTTTCATTTGCGTCATTAGCAAATTTATTCATTGTACAGTTTTGCAGACAAAAAGTATAATTATCACTTAGTGGAGGAAATGCTTTAACATCAGGATATCAGGAGCTGATTTCTAGGGGACTCAACTGTTCTAGGTACTCAACTCTTCCATTTGTAAGGTGATACCGTCTCTTACCATACCAGACTCAGAAAAATTAAAACAAATCTTGCCAGAATTTGGATACTCTATTCCAGTCAACCTGTGTGTCATCAAGTTTTATGAACCGTATGCCATGTATGGTTTTAGTCGAAGCATACCACTTATCTCTAAGGTTGGCATTTTGGAGTGGCTTCAATTTAGTGTAAAACGACACTTTAAAAGAGCTTTAAGAGCTCCTTGAAGAAGCTTTCATTTGCGTTGCTCGGCTCTCCACCCAAAGTAGCTTCAGAAATTCTAAAATCACATCCATAACCATTAAAAACACCACAATTTCCCCAAAAATCTTTAAATATTTTCTTATTATTTAACAAGCCAAAAACAAAAATTAGGATTGGTAGGCATCACACCCAAATGACATATTCTCACTTGTATCATTCAAGGAATTTAGTCAACACAAAATGAATACATTTCCTTCGGTAAATATCCGCTCAAGATGGCCTCTTGAGAAAATATCTTCTTTTATATATTTTTTGACTTTATTTGTCATGTCATCGCCGATGAGGAAAAAAAACCCACAATAACAACAATACTTATTACTACAAAATAAAAAATAATAATAAGGATGATAATAATAACGATGATGGAAAAAAAAAGTATTTTGTGTGGGGTTATTCACAAAGGATGCAACAATTTTCTATTGTTGTGGTATATTTTTGTAGAAATTTAGTGGGAACTTTGAGCACAAAGAAAGGATGAACTGGAGGGATAGGCGATGAATAATCTGTTGTACCTCATCCTTTATACCTTACAGTTTATAGTCGGGTCCGGAAACCACTAGCTTATTCTGCACTTGGCAAGGACACGAGTACATCATGAGACCTGCTGTATCATGCAATATATCTAGTAGTAATTCGATTGCGCAAGATTTCTCTGTCCCTACCACCAATACCCAACTAGGCGCATCCAACTTCTACATCCGTTCTCTTATAAGTTACAATTCCATCCCAAACACTATCAAAAATGCCAGATCAATTAGTTCATTTAAATTAAAACTCAAAGAATTTTTGTACGAATCAATTTCGAATGACCTCCAATAGTAATGAGCAACTCTGATACAAAACAGCAAAATGTTTACACTTAAGAAAGCAATAATACCAAATATTAAATATAAAACAGCAGCAATGCTTATATATAAAATGAATCAAACTAATAAAAAAAAAAAAAAAAATGCACCAAATATACAAACCAACTAGAACGGCGAAATGGAAAAATGTTTCGAAAATTGGAAATTTCTTGGGATTGAACTCAGAAACTTTGGCACTTAAGACAAACGCTCTACTATTCAGACCACCAATGTCATTTCACCACAAAGCACCAATGATTAATATGCCATTTTAAATTAGACTTAACTTATAAACGACCCCAAATGAAAAAAAAAAATCCTTAAAAAATCTTGTTTACGCAAAATAAAAAGAGACTTTTGTGATTTTTTTTTATTTCTCTTCCTTCTCTCACATTCCACAGCTCAACATCAATGTTATTTTTTCAACACCCTCCACCACCTCAATAGCACATCAAAACATTATATGACGGCGCCATTCAACGAGAATAAAGGAACGATTCCATAAATTATTTTTTCTTCAGCACTGACTGAAACTGTGAGAATTAGAGATCCTTCATCGTCTTTAAAAAGCTCGTAAATTGTTTTATTATTCGCGAATTGTTAATTTTATGTCATTTGATGTCTTAATGACTTTTTTTTGCTGTTCTTTATTTTAAAAATATGCAAATTAGTATAAAATTAAATTATCGCTTAATAAGATGAACTAGAATAAATTACAAAGAAATTTTAATTAAGAGCTACTGTAGCTGTAGCTTTAGATTTTGCAGGGGATGTTCCAAAACTTCAAGTTGGTGATTACTCCAATATTTGTGTTGGAACTTAATTTTTAGTACCTAATTAATGTACATGGTTTGAATGGGGATCGACTCCATGTTTTATCCACGAATTCCTGTGGTTTCAGTCGAGGCTTAAGACCAAGATGTGCCGTGAACAATTAAAGATTGCCCACCATTGATTTAGAGGAAAACTGAACCAATACTCGTCTCATGCGTAGATCCGTTGCAGATTAGTCAAATTTTTTTCAATTTTTATGATTTTGAATCATTTTAATCCATTTCCACACACTTAGTTCCATGCAGTGTTTAGATTGGATAACCCTTCTCAGCATTACAGCTTGTGTACTCATATTCCATCCATTTTTTTATGTGTACACATTTCAAAAACACACCAGATTCTGATTTTGACAACCCACGTTGCTCACATAGTTGAATGACCTTTACGTCCTCAATAACAAATTTTTCAAGGAGATGGCAAACAATTTAGCTAATTAAAAATCAATCCAAATCAGTCTAACTAATCTTAATCATATTTTAGAAATTAGTGGAGACAACAAAATTAAATTTTACGAGTCGTTTAATGAAAACACGCTGATGTCCCATACCTTTTATTGTCAGACATTAGTCTCTTTATTCCTCAATTTTATCTCACGTACACTTTCTTTTTTCGTTCTTTCTTTAAAAGGGCAATAAAAAATTGATACAAAATTTTTCATATTTTGTCATTAAGCATTTAAGTACCGATGGGAAATAATTTTTGATTCTTAAAAATATTAAAAAGTTTTTAACATTTTTGCTTCTTTTCTTCTTTGTAGAATTTTATTGAAAAATGAGTAAACATTAAAAATTTATTTGGGAGCCAAATCTCTTTGCTCGGCTGGGATGTGTCATGGGGTCATCCATAAATAATGTCTACTTTACAATGATGATGATTATTAACGGTTCTATTCATATTTCGATTGTGAGTAGAATTGGCTCGGTGGCTCTCCCCTTCTAATTATTGGACATCATACCCGAACATCCCCAACACATTTTTACATTTTATAGCTCAGATTTTTATAATAAATTTTTTAGTCACATAGGTGTCATTAAGATATTTTATGTAAGTACATTGAAAATACTCCCTTAAGGTAGCAAGAAGAGACAATGGATGTAAAAAAATCCAAATGGAATTAAGTGTCATTTTCCACCCATTTTTCACACCGCTTTTATCACTGAGCAAAAACATTGCCCTAAAAGCAATTACAATGTAAATGCTCTCATTTTTCTCGAAATTTTACGATACATTGATCCGAAAGACTTTCTATTAAGCTCTCCCATTCATAAATTTCTAGAAAAAATGTCAAAATATTCGTGTCCTTCTATTGTGGATGAGGATATTTTCTCATGATTGATATTTTAAGAATTTTCTTCACATTTCGAGGAAATTCCTAGTACAAATGGTCGTTTCCGATCATAAGAAAAATATTCACAATTTGTAGACATTTATTGAAATTTTTAGGAATTTAAATATGTCAATCGGAATGAATTGGATCAAAATTGGACAGTAATGCATGGCTTTCTCGAAAGAAATACATATTTGTCATAAAGATTGGAAAACGACAAGTTTGGACAATGCAGTGCTTGAAGTCGATTCGGTTCCTTTTGTGGAAAATTTAACTCGACTGCATGTAAAATTTTTGTCGACTTCGAGCTCTGGTGTCATGGAAATGTTTGATGTCTCGATCATTAAAAGCGTCAACTGACGTAAACAGCATCTAGAACAACTGTCCTCAAACTAACTCTAGTCTACCTTGAGGCTAGATTTCTCTGAATATTGTACATACTAGAGTCAAAGAATCCTAAATCTGGATTAGTTGTGGTTTAACCGTCCTGTATTATCCGGTTTAGTTACCATCAAGATTACTCATTAGTCATACAACTCTAAAAGACTAATCCGAAAAGCACAAAACGGATAATTGATCACAAAGGCGAATTCAGGCTGCTGTGACTCTGATTTGTTGCCAGACAAGAGTATTGTCGATTTCAGATATTCGGCTACGTCATTGAAATTCAAATTTTGCTTTGCTTGACAAGTACCCGATTTTTCTACAAAAAAAGGGAAATTCAAAGATGATAAATGCAAATAAGATCCCTAAATTTAAGGAATAAAAAGTGGCCAATACCCTTTATTGAAAATCCATTCATTAGAATATGACAATCGTTTTTCAATGACAACCTTAATCTCCACATCTCTCCTTTTTCAGTACAATTTGATTAAATTGATGTCTTTAAAAAATGTCATAGCAGAAGAGAAACTTCAAGTCAAATTATTTACTTTTTCTATTTCTATTATCTTTTCTTTTGTACAATAACAAGTTTCAATAACAATTTCAATTTCATTTCAGCCATGTCAAAGTTCTCTTTATGCTTTACAATTACGTCGTCGCCAACGAGATATCTTTCCTATTTTCTGCTACGTATATAAGACAGAGCAACAGCATATAATGTTGAGCACTCTCATCGGATACAAAAAGTTTTACATCCTTATTTAAAGTTTAATGAGAAAGGCGTAGTTTCATATTTCAGACATAATTTTACGTGGGTAACTAAGTTTAACGTTAGGAATCGAAAATGGATAAAGGTTCAATGATTTTGAATTTTGTGAATTTTCTTGACAGATACGTGCATATGACCCGATCGGCACATATTGAAATGTTGCACAATACAATGACGAAAAGGCAGAATACTTAGGACAAAATGTTAGCCACTTGAAAATTTTGCTGCTTTCGCCTAGCAGCTGCTATTTGTTTCTTATTATACGTCGCTGTGCTACGAACATTTAAACATGTACAGATCGGGCGTGTCAACTTTAAATTCTCATTCAGAGGGCGGAAATTTTGAATTTGACAAGATAAAGATGAAAACCCATGGTACGAAAATGAGTGAAGCATGATTGTTCACATTCAGTAACATACAACTGTAGGCGTTAGATCGATCTCAATTGACTGTGTATGACAACTATGTAGGTCATTTGCGAAGATTATTATCCTTTTTCTCACGAGATTGTGCAAAATGGAAACATTAGGATTGATGCTTGTGAAGTTCTGAGGTTCTGACTGTCTTTCCGGTCTCTAAGCTCTGCTCTAATTTTATGTTATGTTTGAGTGGTTTCGAGGTCGAACAGACAAAGATCATGCTTATGAATATGCTCACAAAATTGAGAATGCTCTGTTATATTGATTGAGTATACTCATAGGCTTGCTCATTTAGGTGAGTATGCTTATTTTTGAGTATGCTCGACATGCTTGACGTAGAATCTTTCCTAGTTTAAAAATATTTCCCCAAAATTTCAGAATCAATAAAAAATTTGAAGTTAATAAATCATTTAAGCATAGCAAATCACAACTACCACAATATTTATTTTAAAGATGACGATGAATCATTAAACCAATCTGGTTTCTCAACTTGTCAAAAAGTATTTACTCATGTTGATGTAAGCAATATTGTTATCATCATTATTACTACATTGTAAATGTAAAAACTTTTTTTGTGTACCGCATGCGAGAAGCTTCAATATAAAGCACTGAAAAGATAAAGCTTCAAAAATTCTTTAAAAAAATTAAACATGAAAACTTTTCATAGGCTTTAGAGAGTAAAACCTGACACGTAACATGGCCTTCAATTTAAAAACTCATCAAAAGGAAAATAATCAAAAGATTTGAAACTTTGTCGTTCCTACTAAAAATATATCTGGGTTCTCTGCTTATCATCTTAAAGAACATGAGCTGGGTAAAGTTTTGTTTTCTTTGTGCTGAATCGGTTTCTGTAGATAAAAGTTATGATAGCAATGACTCGTATTGAGACAGGAAATGGACTGTGTAATAAAGATATTGAATGTTGGTAAGGATGTTTGCAGGTTAATGATTTTAGAAAGCATTTGCTTAGAAGTTTGACCAAACTCGAACAGCTTAATGTTTCTACTAGGGCACCTCTACGTCGTGCAATGTGATTGCGCCCAGAATTGACTTAACTCTATTTATACAGCACAAACTAGTGCATCAAACCTCAGAAAACGACATAATAGCTTTTTATGAATTTTTCACAGATTTTTATACCAATAAAATATTCAAAAATTAAATCAAATACAAAATCTATTAACCAATAACTAACAAATGCAGGCACTCATTATTTCAGCAGTTAAATACACATTCATGTGTGAAAATTGAATTTATTCATTGTTGTAATTCCGCCAAATAATTAAAATCACGCGTGGGAAAAGCAAGTAAAATTTTAAATGACCCAAATTAATTGTTAAACTCATTATCCAATAAATACTGCCCATAGCTAATTAATCATGGCAGACAAACATCAAAAGTCCAAACAAAGCGCAACGAAGGTCATTTAAAATACATTATAATTATTTTTTTGATAACGGGTAGGAACGTTCAACGCCTACACAATTTCCATAATGATGATTATAATCTTCCGAATTTTTTGGGCGTCTGCCTGTATTGATGTCTCCATTATCATTATTTTTGGGATTAGTAAGCGTAATGATGAGTAAGAATTTTTGCGTGACTTTTCAAATCACAGTCCGCATTGCCACAAAGATAAAAATGTTTGGACGGAAAGAATCAATCATGATTATATTAAGTAAATTAGTTATAATGAACTTGTGTAAGTAATTAAGAAATGGAATGGCAATAGTAATTGTGGATACATTTGGTAAATTATTAAAGAAAAGGACAATAAGATTGGTACTATATATTTTATTCACAAGTGCATGATGTCCTAAGTAATCAAAAGTTACAAAAAAGACGTTGATCGACAACAAGGTTTAGAATTTTGATGTATACTGCTACTGGATTGACTTTCTAAAAGAGTTGCGAAGCCCGATGTCGGCGGCCGAGAGAATCGGCCAGTCGTTCGCCGTTTTTATCGGCCATCGTTTTTTATCGCTCGCCGTTTTTTATCGGCCGCCATTTTGAAAAAATAAACGGCCCGCCGTTTTTATCGCTCGCCGTTTTAGGCCGACCGATAAAATCAGGCCGTTTCACAACTCTGCTTTCTATTGATAGCACTTTGAAATCTAACTTCGAATTTGATACAAGATCTGGTAAAAGTTAAGCAATTTCACGATTTCATGCTCAAGAAACCAGAATCCAATTCATACTTCACAAAATAAAGGAGACAGAAGAACTATCATGATAGAATGTATATAATCCAATCCCGGACAACACATGTCAAACCTCCGGTGGTTGACCAGCATACCCGAATAGCATATCGTGTACGCTAAGTTACTGCTGCGTCACCGTATTAATATTTACAATCAAAGTTGCTTCGTGACGACGGATTTCGACAAATTTGTACGACAAAAGCGCGGTTCACTGAATTGGGCCCTGAGAATGACAACAGTCAAGGTCCAGATTCTATGAAATCTGGCTTCAAGCTAGTGTAGGTATGATACTTGACCAGATTTTTCGCAATTTCTACGACGTATATTTTCCAGTAAAATATTGAAAATCAGCATTTAAAATTAACTATTTCTCATCATTGCAACTTCATCGTAGTGCTCTCATTTCATCCCACATTTCTCCTTGAATTCCAATTCTCACTCCAGATCGATAAAAGTGCAATAGAAGTCACTTACACATATTTCTCATAATTTTAAGTTAACTCATTTTTTATAGGATTTCATTCATCTTTTTTCCTCATATTAGATCAAGTCATCGAAAAAAAAAATAATTCAACCTTCATCACTTTTAGTTCTTCTTTTCGTTCACACATCCTTTTTATTTCATTTCGTCTTTATTTCTTGCACATCAGAAGCACTAGATACTCGCATTCATATGATTATGGAGAAAAAGTTTCCAAATTTTTTTTTTTTATTTTATCTTCCATTAAAGTGCACTTGATTACACACAATTTGCACGTTGCTGAGTCAGCAGTAATGGAAATTTTATTTTTTGAGAGAATTTTGAATACATCACAATCAATGATCACAAATCATGAGGTTGCAACGCAAAAACAGACTATGGTATGTCCTGCGCGACCCATTGCAAGAATGTCATTGTCCTAACGTGTCGCTCGGGTCGTCGAGATACCATGCTGAAAGTATAAAGAATCCGTGAACAAAAAACTTGAGAAATGGAATTGGATTAACTGCAGACATGATGATATCTATGGTTTAGTTGAAAAACTACGACTTGAGATTCTTTGAAGTTTTAAACTTAGTTTATTTGCTGTGGAAACTTGGTGGAAACAGTTAGTTCGTAATCAGTTTTTAACAAGGATTTACTTTAAAAAAAATCTTTATTTTTCGAGTTTTTCTTTTCAATTTGTCTTCTTTTTATGACGTGTCTTTTGGATAATCTGTTTCTCTAAGAATGTAGTGGTACATAAGTAGGAAAGTGTGAAATTTCAACGAAATTCGGTTTCAGCTCAGAGTGAAATCGGTCTGGGATCCGATTTGATGGCTTTTCCTACGCCGTGTGCTTTTTGGCTCGATACTTTAATTTTGAAGTGGACAATTGGTGTTAATAAACGTGTTTGTTGAAAAAACCTAAGGAATTAACTTTGTTTTGTATTAACCCAGCACCATATCAATCAGACAATCAACGTCGGCATTGTGTCGTATTTAAGATTGATTAATCGACTTGTGCTCTTCAGTAACAATGTAGATATTAATAAACTTCATAGAATTCTAAAAGTGAGAAGAGCCTTAATTTAAAAACAAGTTCAATTGATAACAGAACTACGCAAAAGCATGTAAATTAATCTCTGATGTAAATTTGGCACGTGATAAAATTTATTTCTGCGTAATTTTGTTCAAATTTTCTTCTTATTCAAATATTTTTCCGAATTCAAATGTAGGTTAAGAGGAATTTTTGACGAAAAATAAATTTCTAGAAATTTTTTATAAATAATTTTTGGAGCCTTAATTAAAGTTGATGTGGAAAAGTTTTCCCATCAATGTCGGTAATTATTTCGGTTTTTTTTTCTTTTACAGAAATTCCCAATATCCTTACAAATTTCTAAATATCTTTAATTAAAATTTAACATTTTCCCTGTCTCGTGAATATTCCAAATTTATTCAAAAAGTAATTTAAATCACATCCAATTTTAAATTTTATTTTCTGCCAAAAATGCCAAAAATTCTATTAAAGTTTATTCAGTTCACCAGATGTATAATTTATTTATTTATAAAAGCATCTAAATTAACATGCTAGACAATTTTCTTTGCAGACGGAAATGACATAAAATTAAATAAATTTTATCACATTTGTTCACTGTCTGGATGAATATATAATTTTATTAAAATTGTAGTTTCGTTAGCAATATTCATAGCTTTTCAAAATTCAGACCCGAGCGACACATGTTAAATTTGTCAGCTATCAGGTCATACTTTGGTGGAAAGTCTTGACCGAAGCCACAAAAGACATACGGTTCAGGGTATTTTCAAGAAATTTTGAAGACTCACTAGTGTCTTTTGGCACACAGGTTGTCCACCACTAGCTTAAAGTGTCAGTCAATCGACTTTAACGACCCGCCTGCTCGGAACAATTTAGTTATGGCAGCCAAATGGTTGCATTATGGAGTTCAAGTAGCAATTGTCATGTTGAGTTCCACAAAAATTTCAACTTGGAAGCCATGTGACCGCCATTTGGCAGCTATGAAGATCTTGTGCCGATCATGCCGAGTTCGATCCCAGGGTCAGATTCGGTGCTTTGTCGCTGTTTCCAGTTACCCTACCATGGTTTGTGTATTCGCGACACACAAATCGCTACTAAGTAGATCAAATTGATATACTCCGTGCCACGCAACTGTGCAGAGGAGCAAAAAAGAGTTCTTTAGAGTTCCGTATCCGTTTCCTCAATTTGTGTCGCTCGGAAGAACATGAGCTTTTATGATGTTAACTAAACACAACTTTAACTGCTGAAAATTGTAAACTTTTCTAATTTAGACGCAAATATACCTTAATAAACACAACCTTGCACATCCACCCAACCATCAAATAATAACAAAATTTTATTTGAGGTGCAAAAAAGTTTTTATCGCATTTCCCAATGTTTGCAGAAGACATGCATAACATACAAGCTGATAATGATGAGAAGTCAAATGAACCAAGAGGAGGAAAAAATAAAAAATAAAAACAGCACGAAGCTTTGACTTTACGTATGAGCAAAATTGAACATATTTCGAGTGGAAATATCACATCAAACTTTGTGAAATGGAAAAATAAACAGAGAATTGGTTAATTAGATCATATTTAACTTTCAATATATGCGAAGTATGTCTGTACAATGTTATGATAAAGTTTTTGTTGTTATTTCGCAAACTCTCGAGCATATCAACTTGACATGTGTACGAAACTTATCAATATCATCTATATTCTTATCGAGAATGTTTGGTTCAAGGCGTTGAATAATGAAGGAAGACATAGTTTCAGGTAATTGACATGAAAATATGCAAATCACATTATAATGAATATATTCACGGAAGCATAATGTAGTTTGATATGTTTATTTAAGGATTTCATGATTAAGCATAGGAACGATACATTGCATATTGAAAAGTTTAAATTAGATTTAATCAGAAAATATCAAACGTGATTTTAGAGTAATAGTGAAATTATTTTGAGAGGTGTAGCTGGAAGGGAATAATTTGCTCCATGTATTATAGCTTCATAAGTTTGTGAGTTTTAAAATATGATAATTTAATTAATTTTAATCACATAAATAGGAATTACTATGCTTCGCGATGCTCTACTCAGTGGTGAGCAACCTTTTTGTTACATGCCACAACATGGTGGTAAGCCACGATCAAACCACACACTACATGTGATTCATGACATTAGAAAAATGATTCGGGGGCAAAACAGTATGTCGCGGCACACAGTTCGGACAACACAACAAAGATCATGCTTTCAAAAGCAAAGTTAGTTGAGAGCAACGCTCACGACCATGCTCACCTAGTATGTTTAAGGTGAGCGAGCTCTCGACAGTATGTTCTTTGCCTGTTAAGAAACACTTCTTATTTGAATTTTTTTCGAGTCATTACTAAATGACTTCCGTTAAAAATTGTTATTTTTAGACTCCTCAAAATTCACATCCAAATAAAATCTCAAGTTATTTATAAATCAGAGCTTGTTTTCAACCTTTTTTTTAATCAGTGCTCTGCGTGGAATAAGTGTCATCAACTTTTCGACTCGTGTGTCTTCTTCAAATATTTAACTTACAAATGACAGCAAATTTCTCAATTAATAAATTATTAATAGCTACAGATTCCTATTAATTCGTCACATTAATCATTCATTGATACAAAAATTGATTCCTAAAGGCTCACTGTAATTATTAATAGGAAATTTTGGAGATGAACAGGTAATTAATAAATTAAAACGCTTAATATTGAGGTTGTTCAGGTATTAATTTTAATTTTTGATGAAAGGAACGCGGCATTTTGGGGATTGTGTGGCTATCCATCGAGGAGCAAACAACTCAGGTAACATTACGCGAGACACAAACGAAAAAGGCTCCACCACGAAGGTTAAGGCTTTGCTTAACCTCTTTTACTAATACCAAAAGGAAACAGCCTCAGTTTGGGTGTAATATGTACGCCATTTGACCTCGACATGAAATCGGTATCCGTGTGGTATTAATAAGAGGTTTAGTGGAGTTTTTTGCATTTGTGTCGCTCGGGCAAGTTGCCAAAAAATACCAAATATGCGACAGAAATGATATCAGAGACAGAATGTGTCACCTGAGCTTTCCGCTCCTCGCTATCAATATGTAGATTTTTCCCCATGCCATACTTTTTTACCGGATATTTTGGATATCGATATTCACGACCGTAAGCTTTGCATGATTTATCAGAACAAAAAGAGTTCTTCAAATCCCTTTTTCATACCCAAATTAAGTGCCAAATCCAAATTATTTAACTCAATTTTTCCTTAATCAAGCAATTTATAATGATCAATTGATTTACCTTTTTCAGATGAATGAAAGGAACAAAAAACGCTTTTTTTTGGATTTATGAAACAATTGGATTCTTTCAAGGGGTTCAAGCACAAGCTGTTCAAGCTATAGGAATTTTATCGCTCTTCATTCAATGAAATTTGATGAAAAATCTTTCACCATGCTTTTCATGTCAAATTCAATCATTTTTTTGTTCCCATCCTCACTCCTCATAAATCTCATTTTTCTATTCAATCACCAAGTGTCTATCCAACCTTCATTCATCCTTTATCATATTTTTTTCATATTCTATGCATTGTAATGAAAGCTATGTTGGGTAAAAAATGTACCCGGATAGATTATTTTTGATATCTCCCTTCTAACGTCGCCCTTACAGTCTATATAGAAAAATAGCTGATCCTATTATTTCAGCCTAATTCAATAAAACTTTTTTTCATCTATCTATCTCTTCCATGCTTACATCCAAAAACAAAAAAAAAAATGAGAGAACTTTATTGACATAACCGATATTGAAGTTTTGTCTTCCTCCTTCTGTGGCTCACGCGTGTACGCAATTTTTGTTTCTGATAATTTGACTCAATCACTGGGAACAATGTAAGGTAAATGAACGTTTTTGTGGATGCCATAAAAAAATACTTTTTCACATAATTTTGCGAGTAAATTAAATTGTATAAAAAACTTTTTTGGAACCGAATCGTCTACCTTCAATGTTAAACACAATATTATTTGTTTGTCAAGACTTACGTCCTGAAGAAATAATGGACGTTGTATAAGATGCCCTTGTGACATCTTATTTCTTATCCAAAATGATTATGAAATTGCTTTTTTATTTTGCTGCAATTTTATTAAAGCTGTAGTCGAGCTATAGCTATGGATTGAAGGTCATACATTGTTATTGAAGAGATGTGGATCTATGTGGATGTTCATAAATTGCGTACACAGTTGGGATAGGTTTTATGGATACAGAATTGTTGATGCTTCACTTTAGAAAAGGGTTTGAGTTGATAGCAGAGCTCGAAGTGGATTCAGAAGGTTGAAAGGAATCTAATGTAGAACCTTCTTCCCTTTAATTGAGTCCAAAACCCCCAAAGTCCTGGCAATTCTGCTTCCCCGTTCAGGATCGGAGATTGTCATAAAAATCTTGATTTTTTACAATTGTTCCTACAACCTACCTCAATGCCTGACCCCGACACTACATTAGTTTCTAAGACTGACTCCCTGAGTTATTGCTGTCCAAATTTGTTTGTGCTACGACATAATTTGATGGTATTCGAAAACCGAAGCCGAACACGGCATGAGGTTCATTGCATTAACGCGTGTGGCATACAGTTTGGACAACACTGATCTAAGCTGAACGTCATTTATTGACGACCCCAAATACTCTCGAAAATTCTTTTCTAAAAAAAATTGAGAAGCTACAAAAAAATGTCCCTGCGGCTATTTCCATCGAAAACAGCCATCAAAAAAATATTTTATTACACAATTAGTCAACCGAAGCAGCCACCAATGGAAGAAATTTTTTTTTTTATCATCGGCGACAGCTAGTCGGGAATACATGATGGTCAGTTACCTCCTGTAGTCAACAAGGTATACAAACATCTGCACAATAATCTTGTCAAAATGTGCTTGAAAGCGGAAAAAAAAGTTTATGAAAGCTTTCTAAATCATTTGGAAGTTTACTTCCGTTATTTGCTGTGTGTGTGCTGACATTTTCTTTAATTAATCAGATGTATGTATCTACATGAAAATATAAAAAAAACTTTTCATTTCTTCTTATTTCTCAGCTGTGTGTTGATGAACTTTTATTACAATTCTTCTGCTTCCTGTATATATACCTAATTGTTATCATTTCATTATATTTTATTAGACAGTACTCGAGGCAATAATGCTTTTTTCGTTTGTTTCCGCCTCTTTTAATTTCTTTGTATTTCTTATCTTTTTAATTGCGTTTTTTTAAAGTTGAACGAAAATTCATTTTTTTTAAGTTTTTGTAATTTTAGAACTGGCAGGAGCCTTTGAAGGATATAGCTGACGTTCTCTTCGCTTGGCAATGGTCTACCAATGCCCCTGCCAAGGAAGTAGAGTAAGTAAGTACTTTCTTTAGAACTTTAAAAGAATTTCATATTAAGACTGCTGTACAAGGTCAGACACTATTGCTCAGAGCTTGAAGTCGACTCGAATTGTATATTCCGAGTGACACAAATGAAGAAGGCTACTCCGAGTGGAACCCGTTTTCATGTGGAGGCCAAATGGTGAGCCGCATCCGCATGCATTCGATTTTGGAGAGTAAAGTCAAATTGAATCGACTTTCAAATACAAAATCTGAGTCGACTTGGACTCTTTATAGTTTTTATAAAGAAAAGTCATTTAAATCTTAATTTGAAATAAAAAATGTAAAACTCGTAAAAAATGCTAATTTTCACGATAATCCCTAACAGACAAAGAGTATGGTATAGAAAGTCCTCTAGGATACCTAAAAGCGGTCACTTTGCCTTTTAGGGAATGTCTGTCTATTATTTTCCGAAAAGACAAGGAGCATGAGTATAGTCAAAACTGAGCATGTTTAATTATGCTGATTATGCTCATTTAGGCAAGTATTCTTGGTGCCTTTTAGAGATTTTAAGCCCAGTATCAATCATTACGATAATACTGTGGAATTAAAGGAAGTACACTGATTGAACAATTTCTTCTAGGACAGCATATTGATTCTTAAATTAAGCCTAGCATCTTCATTTTCCGAATGACTTTTTCGAGAAATTTGTTATTAATAATCTGCTTTACTTCATTGATTTGAAGCTTATGTGATTTTCTTGTTAACTGATGAGAAAATTTTCTAGAAAAATCATAATGTTAAGGATGTAGGAAGATGTAACGTTAAATTTAATTAAATCAATTTCTGAAGAAAAAAAATCATTAAAATATTTCAAAATCTCTAAAATAATCCTCAGATTTCTGAAAATTGACTGCAATTAAATTTAATATTAAAACTTTTAAAGCTATTTGAATTTTTCACATCCAACTTTTAATTTTAGCTTATATAATGTTACTCATTAAATAAAAATGTGTCCAAGAATATCTTGCGATTATGTAAACCGCATTAATTACGACATTTAATCTGTTTCAGGCGTTTTAAATTAATTTTCAAGACGAAGAAGATTAAATTTATAAAATATTAAATATAGGCTAATGCTTATTAAAATAGAGTCTCGATCCTTTGATAAATTTCATATATTTCATAATTAATTGATCCATACTTGAGGTTTTATGACTATATGAAGTACTTCTCCTTGAAATTTTAATGACTTTTCTGATAGGTATTGTGAAATTTTTAATTAAAATCTTCATCATATACATCAGGGTGGACAACCTTTTATTTTTCGTGAGAACATCTTGGTGGTGAGGCTCTACTTAAACCACAGAAGGTTGATGGAATTTCCAAATATTTTTGACAGCACACTAGTGTACCGCGACGCACAGGTTGTCCACCACTGATATACATAATTGTTATTAGTCTGTATATACCTCGCTCTATAGTCACATTCACTGTTTAAAGCCCCAGCGACACATATGAAGAAGACTCGGCTACGGATCTTTTAAGACTCCGCTAAAGTTCTTTTATTAACAGCAATTGGAAGCCATCAGAGCTCAGAATCGTAAGATTTGTATGTAAGATTTGAGTCGACTACGACCTCTGGAAGTCATCCTTAAATGGGAGACAAATGGCTGTTAAACGGAATCGAGATCCATTTAGTGCTAACAAAATAGGTTTAGCAGAGCCTTAAAAGCTCCGTGTCGAAGCTTTCATCATTTGTGTCATTCGGGAAAACCACATAATTTTAAAAAAATCCATTCCTCAAACTCGGTCAAATTCATAAAAAATTGTGAAAAATTCTTAATGATCAAATATCCAAGGACATAAATTAAATCTTTAAAATTCTTACCAAATTTTTGGTTCCGATAGGAATTTCGTCGCTAATATTATGACTTTTATTATTATATCCACAAAAAAAATTGATTTATTGAACAATAACTTTGATATCTTCACATTAAATGACTACAATAAATATGGATTAAAAATCACTAAAGTTCATATTTTTTCTCATTTTATAGCAACATATATGCTGGGTAATTTAAGATTTTTCATTCAATAAACTTCGTTTTTATTTCACAATAAGGAAGTTTTTTTATCATTTCATTCATAAAGTCTAACATACGCAGTATATAGTATGTGTGGGTAGCTTAATATCCAATTATCGTGAGTTTTCACATAAAATTTCTCCTTATAATGGGTTTCTTCTTCCTGGTTTCAGGTTCAGTCACAATATACTTATCTGGTAAGTTATATAATTAAGAAGATTTATATAGTTAGGTTGAATTTGATGACATTTAAGGATATTCTGATACTTTTTTATTTGGAAAACTATTTTGTGTCATTTTAGCATTACATAATGCAATATAAAGGAATTTATAGCTTCCCGAAATTTGAGTCGACATTTTTTTAAAATATACGCATATAAAATGCAAATAAAAGCTTGAAAATTTTCCCTTAATGCACGGCTCCGGATGTATTATATAAAATTAAACGACACGAATAGAAAAGGCTCTGTCAACAATAGATTTATTAACATAAACTGGAAGCCGTTTGCATTTAACAGCATTAAAAAATCCATGGCTGGATGGAGCTTTTTATTTGTGTAGTTCGTGCTCATATTATTTGCGACACAAGGCTATATTTGGCAGCCATTTGAAAGCTTCATGGAGTTCAAAAATTCACTTCATGGACTTTAAATCAGAGTTTGAAGTTGTATTCAATTTTAAATCAAGTCGAGTCGACTTTTCCATTCAAAATCTGAGTTGACTTCGAGCTTTGCTAGCAATGAACACTGTCTCATAATTTGTGTTGCTTAGGTGTCTAATTCGAGTCAACCATGAGTCCTTTCATGGAGATTAGAATCTCTTGCTACGATAAATTCCTTCAACCCCGAGAAACACAATTAAATTAGGCAACAAGGAGCTTTTAAGACTCCGTTGAAGCTTTTTTATTGAAACCAAATGAGCGACGCCTCCATGTGTAGACCAAATTGCACTATGGTGGAATTATCTCCATTTGTATCGCTAGAGACCCTTAACAGGCAAAAATACTGCTTTTAGGCGCCACAATGTTATTTATGTACCATGTTAGGGTACACTGCTTTTTGCATGTTAGGGAACCACTTTTTGAACGATTCGCAATATTAACATGACACTGAATTAGAAACTAATTATATCATAAATTTGAAAAATTGTAAATTTTCCGAGCACAATGCAACTCCAATATCCAAAAAAAATTATCAGAAATTCTATCCATCACGTCATCAAATTTAACTCACATTCAATTATTTCCACGTCTTAATATTATTCAAGATCAAAATCAACCAGTATATTACAATGTTATTGAACAGACATATAAGTCATTGGATGGAACATATCTTGGCAAAAATAATATAAATGAAAGCAGCACAATTTTTTTTTTCGAAATATGTTCAGGCACTCGTCACTTTCAGTATACGTCAATAAATATCTCTCTATCTCACTCACTTTCACAAAATATATAACTTTTTTTTTTGTTAACTTTATTAATTCCACTTGAACAGCTTTCAATATTTATTCTGCTTCCATTCTTTTCTTATTCCAAATCCATAATCAATTTTCAAAAGAATTATCGTTATTTATTATTTAGAAGCAATCATATGAACATGTCCGGAATATATTATTTTATTGAACTTAATGCTCATCAATTTCTGATCTTTAAGTCTGCAATATTATGCAATTTAATTTAGTTCCACTTTTTAAGGAATTCACTATAATTTTTCCTGAATCCAATATGGAAAATTTATCAAATTATAATATATATGACACACCACTAACGACTGATGTCCTTATCGCAAACGATGTCAACGCGCTAATGTTTAATGTTGAACTGAAATAAAATTCAGAGACGAGAAAGAAAAAATCTTTGTTAAATCTGTATTTTTTTTTTGTTCCTATATACTTCTTTTCCATTTTCAGATTCTGCTGTTGCATGCTGTTGCTGTGGTGAAAAACAAACTTTTTCATCTCACGGAAAATTTTATTGAGAGATACTTGCTGTTTTTATGATGAGAGCGAGAGAGGATATGAAGAGAAATAGAAATTAATGGAAGAATTTTTTTTATGGTTTTTTTGATATTTAAGTGCGTATACTATCGTTACCTAGTGCTGTTTGGGTTTTTCTTGGAAGGATGGATTAGATTTTTTTTTTACTATTTGATTGTAAACACTTCATTAAAATTAGATTTTTTTAGGCGCTTTTCTACTATTTTATTGTTATGCCCAGTTATGCCTTTGTTGATTATTTGTACAATTTGATTTCGGAAATTGCCGGTTCCGTTCTGTTGTAAAGCGTAACACCCCTAGTGTGATTGTTGGGCTGCCGCCCTTTAGATGAGGTAGTTGGGATAGTCTTTTACTCTATAGACGCCAATGGTGTATTTTACGATATCAGGGAATACGATGAGAAAGTATACACTTGACATTTGGTCAGCTTCCGAGTCAGACTTTGAATTATAAAATGAATAACGTAATGTGATGGATTCAATTGGTCCCAAAAACATTGTTCATTAAAATGAATAACGCGGTACAATACCTAGCGATACAAATGTCATGAGTCCTTCAAGGTTACACCAGAATTCTTTTATTAACGCCAAAATGGAAGCCGGCTTTGTGTGGAAGGAGTATATTCAGAGAAGTTTGAGAGTCAACCCTTCCTCCCTTTAAATTGGGGATCCTTCGGGATTCGAGACATGTGAGTCGAAGTGCCTCGTAGACAGGATGGCTCAGTACTTTGATACCTAATCATATCAACACCAACTCTGTGGTCATGGGTTCGAGACTCAATAGATGAAATTTTAAAACACTTGTCATTTTTCGACTCATATGTCGCGGCTCACAGCCACCTGTTGTACACAACAGGTTGGAATGCTATAAACAAATGGTTCTGATCTAGCATGTCGCAGCTGACAGTTATGGTTCAAATTAAAAAGAAAACTTAAAGTTAATCGCAATTAAAAAGTAAATGCATGACAACTGCCATTCCTGCTCGACACTCTTTAATTCCTCAACATTTACATTTGCAATATTTTTAGTCATTCCATCTTGAGTGTCGCGGCAATATCGACTATGAATGAGCAATTACATTAACATAATTATGTTTGCATATAAAACAACATTAGTGATGCAAAAGGGAAAATATCAAACATCCACGGTCATCCATCCGTTCATTTATTATGTACAATTCTTTAAGAAATGACCGCCGTTAACTCGGGTGTGCCAGTTATAAACACATGAACATAACAATTCATTCATTTTATGATGATGGACAGTATAAGGAAGGAATTCACGTTCTCTTTATCATTTTATACTCATTCATTTTTAATACCTTAATGTTCATTGCTGATCGTGATGCGACAGATGTTCAATGTTTTTCACCATAAATGTGAGAGTTTGCCGGAAAATTGTGAGAGCATTTTAAAGACAACATTTATGTTGATTTAAGAACGGCTCTTCTTAGATGACTTCTTTTGTTCGTGTTTTTATGTCTGATTCATTTATTTTCATGTCTTAATTAACTATCATCATAGCAGAACAGCGATGTGGCAATTTGATGGGACTACCGAGGGACACAATTGCGATAGCACAAATCGGTTACTCACTTACTTCCACCGCTGACCTTACAGATCAGTTGTGATACATGACCTCCTTTAGATTGCGCCTAAAGCTGGATCTATAGCTGGCTCCTGTCTGCCAATTTCTAATACCAAGTCCAATAGTGTTTCTATAGGCAGCGTCTTTCCAAGAGTGTTTAGGTGATCCACAGACCAGCACAGACCAGCGTGACTCTGACTAAATTCCTTAAATTCCGAGTATAATGTGTCGCTCGGAACTAATGTATTAAATTTCAAAAAATGATAAAATGGCTCAAAAAATGATTATAAAAAGACCGAATATGTTAATTTGGCATTCAGAAATGAGAATGGAGATGATTTAAAAAAGGAAATGTTCGGAAATTGCGTGAAGCTCAGAAGAGGGACGGAGATGGTCTGTTTTGTTACGAAGCACAAAATTTGTTTCAGGATTCATCACGATGAGACGTTTTAAACATGTTATTTTAGAGTTACATCATTTCCGAATATTCTCAAATTTTAATGTCATTGAATCAATTAAAACCTCAATAATGATGTTTTTGTTTTTGTGATTTTGGAGTATAGAAAAATCGATCGATTTGTTTGATTAACTTTTAAATTAGAAATTTCTTTTTTGTTCCAATTTAACATTTTCATTTGAAATTTCGTCTAATAAAAATTCAAATGTTATGAAATCTTCCTTTAAATGTCATTAGGGACCGTTTATCTATTACGTTCATGGGGGGAAAGAGACTGATTGGACCAAGAGGACTAGATATCAACTGGACATTAACTTGCAATCAATTAGTTATAACGTATTTTTGTCCACTCGGGGGGTTATTTTGATTTATATAATTGAAATTCTAAGAATTCTATTGTTCAATTTTGCAAAAGATTTGTTATTCTTTAACGTAATAAGTAAAAGGTCCTGATGGCTATGAATTTATTATGATGCTTGAGGCTTTTCAATGGAATTCAAATGCAATTTTGTTAGTATAAATTTGAATTTTAATTATTTCTCCGTCTTATCTTAAAGATTATTCAATAATTTTTGATTCATATCTTAAAGTTGAATTGGGTTATTTTAGGTACATTTTTAAAGAGTATCTGAATTGTTGTGTTAGCATTTAATGAGGAAAATTGGAGGCGCATTTCAAAGAGATGAATAATTTAAGATTGTTTTGCGTAATTTTGAATCCCATATTCTCTTAAAATTTTTAATGTTGACAATTTCGTCTAAAAATTCCTCCAAATTACCCTTTTGTCTACACACAAGGAAACACTAGATGTTTACACTTCTTACTTAAATGTCAAAGCATCAATTTCCTTCCAATAACATTTTTTGTTCAATATTGAATACATCAACACAATATTTTATGTTAGCTAAAGTTAGATAGAAGAAAGGCTTTAGGCTTCTTTTGTCATAAAGTTCTTTTAAAATCAAGTTTATTTCAATTGTATATTCAATAGAGATTTTAGTAGATTGAGAAAATCTGTTGAAAAACATCAATTTGTCAGGTTTCAGTGGAAATGAACAATCTTATTTCTATTTCCGTAATAAAGTTCCATTTTAAATCATTCAACACAAATCACATTCTTCATAAAATTTGCTTGATTTCCTCAAAACAAATCAATTTTCTTTGAAAACGATTAGTCTGAAATCTCCTTGAAGAATTAATTCGTTCATTGCTTGCATTTATAAAGTGATTTATTTAGTATTATCAAGCATAGACAATAAAACGCAACTGTATACTGTTTACTCTGGTTAAGAGCTTGTCTGCAGTTTAGCCTTTGCAGTTCTTTGATATCTTTCCGAACCACGCTTCCAATTGTAGGGGAGTTAAGGAGCCTGTTGATCTGACTCAGTGGCTGACCAAACGTCAAGTATTTCACCTTCCCGTGGTACTTCTTTTTCTCACCAAGAACACCGTTGGCGACCATAGCTGTGCCGGGATAAGTACTGCTGTGAACCGACTCGAACCCACGTTCTGTGATTTCCGATCGAATGCTTCTACCATTGAGCTACCGGGGGTAAGGAAGCGTGGGACGAAGCAGACTAAAATCCTTACTCACTATTCTGTACTCATTACATATCTGTTAACGTAGTATTGGGTTTCAGTACAAATCCATCATGTTTCATTTGTGTTAATTCATTTCCGTACCAGATCCTTCATTTGTGCCGATCGGGATTCTCGGAAAAACTCTTCGGAATTTTGTTTGCAAATTTTATTAGAAATTTCAAAATTCAACTTAATTCACTTCATCAATCATCAGCTGAATCTCATTATGCATGCAGTGTAGCATTTAAAATGTGGACATATGTTCATTTTCACATGTCAAACTAAAGCTGTAGTCTGAGTATGATCTAGAATGAAGAAAAAAATCAATGTAGACAAAATATAATCCACGTGACAAGCTTCAATTTCAGATGATTAATAAAAGCCACACTTACACATGTGAGGATGATGATAAACTTTTTTTAATAAATTGAATTTTGTCATCGACCGAATAAATCATATTCGTTTCCCCCACCCGATCGATTTTAGCTTCACTTCTTCAACGATATCAATTTTGTTTTTGCTGTTCATCATCAATTGTATCTTATTAAGGATATATAAAAATAGACACCTCATATGGCATGAATTACGAAAAAGAAAATGTGAGTTGTGCCACGAGTGTTATTAAATGCCCAAAAGACTGTGAGAAAAATGATATCGTTCCTTTTTATTTCCTCAAACTGATTGTAAGCTTAAGAGATTTTTGTAATCTTTGGTGATTTGGTCAACTTAAACAGGATAAACATGTGAATTTATTCCTTAAGCTTCTTCGATGTATTTTTTCCGTTCCTCCTTCCGAATTTGTTATTTCCGTCAAGGGCAAATACACCTTGTTGACCGTCCGTAAGTCAACTTTATGTTTTATTTATTTAACAAATATTTTCTCATAACGGTATAGACCCTTAATTACCTTTTTGAGATTGTTCAAATAATCATAGAAAAGGTAACAAGGTCAGCCTACCTTGAAGTATCAAACAGTCATAATTTAAATTTATCTTTCAACTTCCAATCCTTCTTTTGTTCTTGAAATGATTTAAAGTTTATTTGTTCTGTTGGAAAATATATGTATCTGAGAGGAAGGAGTCATAACATTCGATAGCATTCTTTGGTAACTTATTATATCCTCTGTCATATCCTCGTTTTTAGAGCTTTATGTGTTGGGATTCTCACTCTACTATGAGAATGAATTGAATTTCCCGATATCTCGATTCTTTGGTGAATTCACGAGATCAAGAAGGGATAAATATCCAGATGATACCATAGTTATACCTCTGTGTGGCATCTATTTGGCAACAATATGGCAATTTTGTAGTTATTTATATGCCACACTGGCATGGCCGTCTATATGGCAATTTTGTTTTTAACCATATATATGCCACACTGACATGGCTTACATTTAGTTAAAAGAAACTATAACGAAGCATTAAAAGCTCCTAAATCGCGTATTATATGCTAATCTCTGACTAAACCTCAAGTTAATGTATCTTTTTATATAAAAGGATTTTCTAAATTTCCCTCTGCCTATGTGCTTGAATATAACGTAATCCAGAACGGAAACGTGGAAGTGGAGCTCTAAAAGCTACTTGACACAAAACAGTGATGATAAAATATTTTCCATCTGAAATGTGTCAAGAACGACAATGGAGCTGTACTAAAAACAGTGATGATAAAATGCCAACTAAATGGGTGGACAGTTAATTTGTACAAACTAGGTGACATAACCTGTAACAGAGACAGTTGAAAAACTAAGCACCATGTAGGAACATGGTAAGTATATGCATGTATAGAGATCAAAGATATTTCAGTTCTTGACCTAGAAGTTAAGCACCTCATTGAGGTCAAATTTATTTTTCACTATCAAAATGGGCTAGTAACAGTCGTTACTTTGCCGTCAAGTCACATTCAAGTCACTTTGACCCTTTTTTGGTAATTTAGAGATGTAATCGCATAATTGTGACTATGTTTCACCCTGTTTTTGCCACTCATTGACTTTTGACATCTGAAAAAGATCTATTGTCCAAACATCCTTTAACTACACACATGATAAAAGCAATAAAATAATTTTTCAATAATAATAAAATCAATTTATTTATTTTTAATGTTACGGGATGCTACAAATCATATTAAATTTATTACAATCCTAGAAATAGATTTATTTTAACTGTTTAAAAAGGGTCTCGATAAGTCTACACGTTTTACACGTAACACATTTATAAAATCATGCTGACCCACATTGAATACACTCATGACAATGACTTTATCTTTTATTTATTGTATAAAGCTTTTGATTAAATTTCATTTGCAGACGAGGAAATGAATTCAGACGCTTAAATTGATGTACAAAAGGTAAATAAATAATACAACGGATCCACATGTCGAAACAGAATAAAAGAGAAAAAATTGATGAGAAATGAACGTTAATTATTGCAAACGAACATGTATGTATGCTGATTGACATTCAATAGAAGGGAAGGAGAAGCTTGTAGTAATTTTCTGAACATGTGTATACTTCATTCAATGGAGACACATTGGATAAAATGATGCTTTAGAAATATTGACTATTGCATGTGTCTACTCAAAAGTTTAAACAAGTTTTGTCATCTAAGTTCTGCGAAATTGTTTTTAGAGCACTAAAAAATTTGTTTAAATTATTCAAATGTGACCAAATCATTTGTGGGAAATAGCTTGTGAATGATGAATTTTAGTCTGAAATGCAAATTGTAATTTGGTAGGCAGTGACACATAATGAGAGATATTTCAATGTGAGGTCTTATTACTAACAAGCCAAAATTGATGTTTTCTCATGTTTCTCATGTTAAGTCTTATTATCAAAATTCGGTCTGCTGGATTTGAAGGTCAATTAAAGTCTGTGTTTTATTTCTGAATCGCAATAGAAATTTTGGCGGTTGGCATAAATCCGGAAGGCACGTGGCATAGAAATGGCTGAAAATCTGAATCTAGGTCAGGGTGACTCTGGTCTTAGCACAAATTCGATGAAATCCGGCCTTGTACCAGAGCAGAGCTTGAAGTCGACTAAGATTTTAGATGGAAAATTCGAATTGAGTCGAATCGACTTCCAGCTCTGGTCCAGTGTCAAGTCGACCTAAAATTGTATTTTCGGCAATTTTTAAGTCGTATGCTTTCCGGAAAAGTAACGAACAAAAGTATTTGGACATGCACATTTGTCAGTCTAAGTTGAAATTGCATCCATTAAATTCAATAAAGTTTTCACTATTTAATCATTGTGGTATGACATACCGAGACATACCCGAGCAGCACAAATGAAGAAGACTATGCCAAGAAGCTTTTAAGAATCCGTTAAGGTTCCTCTTTTAAGTCGCTTGAGATTCATTGCTTTAAGGTCACAAGCCATCTAAATCCTGATACAAGCCTAAATCAAGAATCTGATGCAACAAATCCTTTCGACTAACTACTCATGGATATTTCAAACTCCTTCCTTCATTCCTTGTCGAAAAAAGGATATTATGAGTTGTGCCACATCGTCTGTAAACAGTTTTAAATAATTTCCATCTCATTCGTTCATCCTCATCTCAATTCACTATGTTGTTCTTGTAAATAACGTTTTCAGTAAGCTGCATCCACGGAGTTTGTTGAACTTTTCCACATTTTCTTTGTGTTGCATCAACAAATTCATTTTTTTCGTAAGTGAAAAATGAGATCAGTCATTCATTATTGTTCGACTAAATTTCATTTTTAAATAAATGGTTTCTTTTGTCAACAGTTCATGTCTCTGTCTCTTCCTTGTTTCCCAACAAGCATTCTCTTTTGTTCTGTAATGTGATGAAATTCATCTTCCATTCAGGAATTTTCAGTTAATGGCTTTTGTTTCTATTGTTATAGAAACGTATTTAAAAATATTTCCACGAATTTTATGTTAGTATGTATGTATAAACATAACATGACTAGAAAATATAATTTGTAATGGTTATAAGTCATAAAAACAATTCTTGAAATTGTTCATTTGTGGCTTAAACTTATGTTATGTTTAGTATGACATTTTCGAGTATTAGACATGATGTGAACACAAATTAATGAAATTCTTAATATGCAGGTAGGCCTTAATGTAGATTAAAACGAGTTTGTGGAAATTATTTGCATGAAAATGACCCGTATATCACTAGTTGGTTAATCTATCCAAAATACGAAATCCTCTCAGAGTCGCATTAGCAGATGCAGGACGGACTTAAGCCGAATCTAACCTAATGTCAGACATGCCATCTGCTATTCGGGTGAGAACAAACTTAATTTGATTCAGCAGGTTGAAAAAGTTATGTTTTATGGCTTCATGTCGCATCGACTAGCCAGCATTAGTTTTGACATCATTCCGATTACGCGTCGGCATCGATTTTATTATCCAGATAAGGGCTTTTATTGACTCTTCACGAAATTTAGTTAAATTTAAGTTTTGTTCCAATAAATGCCTAATCTGTGATTTTGTACACGACGCTAAGATCTAAAATATCGTCGATGTGTGCCATCGGTTAACTCCTGATACACACCATCAACGTGACACCTCCTCGCTGGCATGTATCTTTAGAGTTCAAGTTTTGGATCAGTCAATTCCAGTTTATTCGGAGCATTTGGATTAATTCATAAATGACGTTCAACTTTTAAGAACAATATTTGAGTAAATTAAACGTCATTTGAAATTAAATCATAAATGCGCATATCCTTTCCATAATGAAATATATATGCACTTAACCTTTTCAATAAAATATAAAAATTAATAGGATTTAAAATAATGAGAACAAACGTCGTCATTGTATCCATGCTGTGGGTTTTTTCAACCATAAATTTCTTTAACTGCATGTTTGTGAACTTGATTGACAATGTAACTGAAGTCTGTGATAGATGCAGAATGAGTTTAGTTTATCAGTACATCCATTTTGGTGACACATGTGTACATTCTCATTTACTTTGTTTTCAAAACTGTCTGGATGATGAAATTTATAAATTTTTTTATTATTTGTTCAAGGAACAAATGAACTGTGAGATTAAACTTTCGTATGTCATATGGTTAGTAAATGTAGACAGACAGTTTTCGATAAAAGTAATACATTGAATTTCAAGTTATGGTTATTAGATACTTTTGATTTATTAGAATTATATTTTAGCACTTTGTTTGAATTTGTCAACTGCTGACTAAATAAGTCCTTATCTAAATTTTTTGTTGACATTGAAAGTTTTAGAAGTGAAAAAATTGTTTCATACAAATTCTGTGTTGACTTGGCATTGAAACATTCGAAAAAATTGTAATTGTGTCTTAAAATCGGTAATATGGAGGGGATGGCGCCATTTGATGCAATATTTCAGGGCAAAATATGAGTAAATTATCCTCAAAGATCAAATTTACTCACTTACTTCCCTGATCATACAGATCAACTGTGATATATGGTTTCCTTGATTGACATCCGAAGCTGACTCTATAGCTAGCTACACTCTATCAGCAGCCTATTTCCAAGAGTTGTTTGATCATCCTCGTGTACTTTTGTCATCCATAAAGATCAGACAATCATGTGAAAATTTTATAAATTATACATTTTTTTTTTCAGATCCGAGAGACTCAAATGAAAAATACCCTGTCAAGGATCCTTCAAGGTTTCGTCATGGAGACATTTGTTAGTCACAAATTAAGCCATTTCCATTTTCCGGATATATGGCTTCCTCAAGGACGTGGCTTTCATTTTTCATTGATAAATCTATTCGTAATAGAGCCTTAAAATATTTATGGTGGTTCTTTTGTCACTCTTATTGCTCTGGAGATGAGATTGTGAGCTTTGAGTCAAGCCTTTCATGATTTCCCGTTCACACAAATAAATAGAAACTGCTCTAGAAATTTGAAAAATCTGTACCTAGAATAGTTTTTGGGATACTTCTTACAAGAAACCCTGACCAGAGCTCGAAGTCGAAACAAATTTGAAACCTGCCCCTGACACACTTAATGCTCTAAGTTTAATAAGTAATTTCAAATTTCATAAAAATTCCCAGGAAACAATCAACATTTATCTAAATCATTTCTAAAGCTTCTCAGATATGAAACTTCTTACATCATTCACCAGGAAATTGAAATAACTGAAAATTGAATAACGGATCTTTTTATTTTCCCGTGGGAAATTTCCACCCACAACTTTTATCCATTCATTGATATAATGGCTGTTGAAATTCTCTACCGACTATAGCCCTCAATCCATTTTCAATCTATTAATAGACAAGATTGATTGTTTTTGCCTCCAAAACGATTTCATTGTCGAATTCCAATTCCCACTCAAACAGTCTCTGGTCTCATTTTTCCTCCCTATTAAGCTCAGAAATAAATTTTTACAACTTAAGCTTCCCAAAAAAAAGAAGGAATTATTTATTGATAATGGCATTATTGATATTGATTGGATGGGAGGAAGAAATAAAATGGATTTTGAACTTTAACGAAATGTCAATGAAATAAAGAGCTTAGCGGAGATTGTTTCATTTTATTTGTTCCTACTTATTACATACATTTTTATAAAGAATAGCCTTATTATGAGGCTTTGGCTGGAAAATTGATGAAAATTGTGTACGAAGATTGAGCTTATTGCCTTGAAGGGTTGCTTTGGCCTCATTTTATGGCATCTGATTGATTCCTAGTAGTTTATATAATCAGCGATGTTGATGCTAAAAGGCTGCACACATCTTTCAGTGGCAGATTTACTGTTTTTGACATCGAAGAGTTAATTGAAAAATTATCGACAATTTCCATAAAGTTTAACGTCTTTAAACATGCAGTTTAGTTTAATTAGTGCCGATTTCCACCGATCCTTATAAAATTTTGTGCTTTTTTTTTAAAACACCCAATCAGCTTATTTTGTCAATTATACACGTGTATTACCTGTCGTGAGTCAAAGTAGCGAAACGATGTAATGTCATCAAAGGAATAGTTCTAATCACACTGTAAACTGTGGGTCTACTGATGCAAGTGGTCTGACGCACCATCACTTAACACTTGTTAATGGTCTAAATAGCTAAATGCTTCTTTTTCTCTGTTAAACTGTTAAGCTGTTAAGATTGCTTATGAATTGAGCTATATGGACATGTTTCTTCTAGTATGAGAGTAAGGCCTTTGTTTCCAACTGGCTAGAATTAGCTCAGATATATGTCCGTTGAACGTGGGTTCAATTTTCATTAAAAGCCGCTGTTAAACATTAATCATTATGCAGAGTGACATGTCGATATGACAAGTATTCGCTGTACACTCGAATCCCTTGTAACCCGAACGACACAACTGAAGAAGGCTTCGTCACGGAACTTCATATGGCTGCTAAATCTAGGCGGCTTCCATTTGGCGTTAATAAAAGGGATTTACTGGAACATTTAAAGTTTTGTGACGAAGGCTTCTTTATTTATGTCACTCGGGTAACATGCTCTGAATTATGCGGAAATCCTCAATAATAAAACCCCGTTTTGGAATTAGAATTCAGTTCCAAATTACATGTTGAATTTCGTGACAAATAAGCCACACTTGAATATATTTAGGGCCAAAATTTTCATCAGAATCATGATGACAGCATTTAAAATATTGTTGATTAGGTTCCTAATTAAACATAAAGAACAACATCAATCAGAATTGATATTCACAATGACTAAAAGTTCTGGAAATATCTTACAATAAAAATTCCATAAATTCCCAGACAAAGCTTCAGTTCCTTCACAACTTCCACAGGTAAAAGTCCTTATAAATATTTTAACATATCCAAATACCTTTCCTCAAATTCCGAGTGAATATATAAAAAAAGGTAAATTCTCGCTTTTGTAAATAGAAATTGATTGAATTACGTAGCATATATGTGAAGAGATAGGAAAAGAGATTTCATTGTTATGGGTGTATGTTTACCTTTTTCTGTGTAGATTATTGAATTCTTTTTTTTTTTTCATCAGATTATTTATCTCTGACTTTTTTTTTTTGTAGCTTTCAAATAAAGTTTCTCTTTGTGCTTTTTATCAGAATAACATGTTTTTTGGGATATGCCAAAGGATTTTCAACATATTTTGACAAACAAAACTTTGATTTTTTTGTAGATCCTTCAATGAAAGATGTTCACAGTAATTCAGACATTATTTTTTACCCGATCAGGACAGCTTACTCCTGGAAGGAAACTGTCGATAGAGGTAGCATTGCATTTGGTATTGGCAATTGCACGGATAAACCAGTTATAGGCAAATCTGAGGGAGGCCATGAACAGTCTGTACGGCCAGTTGTAAGTAAGCAAGGACAGCTTACTCGCTAAAGTCAGGGTACCGGTTTCGATAATCGAGACTACCAGAGAAGTTTGGGCTTTGGTCTAGGCAACGAGAATCCTTAGGCACCAGTGCATTGCCATTTACAGTTCAGTTGTCCTGACGGCATGACGCAATACGTCTGGTCGAGTAGGTCATGTCTAAGAGGATTTGAATCAGAAAATTTGATGAGCACCCCAAATTGTAGTCGAGGTTCCCCTGTCTGCTGATTTTTGCCCATTTGTTAATTCGCCGCATTGTGCTTCCTCGGGCTTGTCATGCCAAAGAAAATATAATTCAGGAAATGTGAAGCATTTTTTTGTAGCACTCAAAATTGTAGTCAATGTTATGAAAATTGTTGTTCTCTTTTTTATGACTAGAGAATGACGACAATGCCTCAACGTTCCTGAAATAAGTAAACATCATCGTAAAAACTTTAACAGCTTCCTAAAAGCTTTAAAAATGTGTTAAAACATTCCCGCTGAATATTTAAAGCTACTTTTGTGTGCTGTAAATGCTTGTGGCAAGCAGACTTGTTAATTTAATTGAAATTTGATAACAAGGGAGTGTGGATCAAGTGTGGATGAGTATAAAAATGTAATCAATTGATGATAGAAGAAGAATGTGATGAAAAATTCTATGCTTGATCCTTCTTCCCCTTATTTTCATCAATCAAAATGTCTGTGCTGGTGTGTGGATTATAAAATTAGATTTTTTTATCTTGAGATCACATATATCAATATCAACGGAATGAACATATAAATTAATAAAGATTATGCAGCGCATAGTCAACAGTATTCAATTAGGGGTACCAAACATATTCAATTTCAGGATACAATGTTTCGATGAGTCGCACGGGGTTTTATAACATCTTCCTCTAAACTCGTAGAAACCAGATTGTTAAAAAGTTTGCATTAAGCACAAGCGGCTAAGGATTCCTGATGCCGAAACCGATACTTCCCGGGTAGTCTTGGTCTTGGTCCCGGTCTTGAGGATTTCCCAAAATCGGGATACCTTACAACCGGCCCAATGCGGAGAACCGCAGCAATAAGCCGTAATGATGTCATCAAGAAAACTTCATGGAATGGTTTAACACATTGGTATCTAATCAGCAACACCGATTCAATAGGTTCGAGACTCGACAAAATTCACTTATTATATTTCGAATGAATTATACATATGTACTGACTTCTTTTGTAGGCTATAGACTGAAATTTATTCAGAGGAGTGTTTTTGATTGCACTATAAATTATATGTCTGTTGACTGCAGTAGCCTAGCACACCCTTATTCGTTAGCATTTATTAGCTATTAATAACCCTGATACAGCTCTTGATCTCAATGATCTAGATAGGTAAAAAAAAATTTGTATGATTGTTTAAAACTAAACTTTTGTTGTTCAGGCTACTAGGAGCAAATTCTGCAAGCTAAATCAACATCTCTAGAATTTTGCGACACAGAGATAAAAGAATAAGATTCGCTAGATTGTCACGTTTAAATATTAAAAAGTTTGATATACAAAGTGCACTTAAGAACTTAATTTAAACACAATTTTCAACTTCATATTTTAATGGATTTAATGAATACAAAAATTGTCTTTTGCTTCAACGTGACATTTGAGAGGAAAAAAAATCTTAATCAAGCTGTATGATTCACAAATTTATCGGAAATTTAATAAAGAAAAGTCTCTGTTGTGTGCTCATAATTTTGTGTACGTCTTTTGGTTTCGAGTTTCAATTTTATTTTGATTTAGGTGCTGTGCTCATATGATGGCTCTGAAATATTTTATATGAAAATCTTGTGACAATAAGTAAAGCAGACAGGAGTAGACAGCATTTACGAAATATTCCTTAGGTATATTACATATCAATACATAACAATTGTAAATATGTCTATGCTAATGAACCTTATTCATAGGGTTATATAATAAAGTAGAAAAAGAATCCGTTCTGCATATGAAATTTAATTCTCTTCATTCGATTCGTAAGACTCAAATTATGAAGGCGGCAGAGAAGATGTAAAAAAGATTTTTTCCATCTAATGAGCTCTGCGAAAAATAAGTCGCAGTACTGTATAATGATGACAGTAGTAATTATTCCTTAAAATTCTCAGATTTCATTTAGGTAAAATTTGCTGTATTCATTACATCCAAACTATGGCATAAATAAGTTTTCTTTTTGCTTATGTAAACGAGATGGAAAGTTTGTTATTCAAGGATTCCTGTTCATATTAATGCTGAAAGATGTTAACTGTACAATTCATAAACAAAAACTTACTTTTACTCTAAACTATTTTGAATGCATTAACATTTACAGCTTTTTTGGTGGAAGTATATACGTGACTTTATGTCACTCTTAGCTTAACAGTTAAGCCTTTCGACAATGAACCAACCTCACCTTCACGTGGTGGAGATCAACAATCTAAGCCTCATAGTGGAACGAAGTCAAACGAGGCTCTGGCTAATACAGGATGCGTTGACCTAGCAAGCAGCCATCCTTAAGCACAAGTTAAAAGAACAAATATAGAGCAGGACTGAATGAGACCATAATCACAATTGATCTGTATAGTCAACTAAGTAAGTAACCCTAACAGGCAAAGAGACCGCTTTTAGGTACCGTAGTGGTCATTCTGTACCATGAAAGCATACTCTTTGCCTGTTAGGGTAAGAATGATTTATGCACACTTAAAATTTTATTGACATACTCCTTAAAATAATTATCGGAACGAATTGACACGATAGTATCGACCTAATGGAACAACATTACTTGGCTCATCCTCAACTTCCAAAATCGTCTCATTAAAGTCATCTTGCAATTCAGCCATAGTCTCTTCAAGTTCCTTCAGCCTCATGTCTCGACGTATCATGCTTTTACTTCTATTAACAGTAAACGTTTGATCTTGATTCCCCATTTCAGTGCCACACATGTCCATATTGTTTCCCATGTGATTCATATGGCAGGTACAGTTGCAATCTTGATTATTCAATGTCATTTGATTCATTATTTCCGGTGGATTGCTGAAGCATATGCAGACCACATCATTATTATTCATCGGAGTTGTCGTTTGTTTTGAACTTCCTGGTGTTGACATGGTTGTGTTATTTCTTGGAGCACTTCCTCTTCTTGATGTTGGTCGTTGTGATGTATTGATAGGAGGTTTCATGCTCTTATTGCTTCTTGATGAATTCATGCTTGATAATTTGGATACTTTTGATGAAATAATGAAAATTGACTGATTCGGATGAAAATTTGAGTGAAAATTAGGAAAATTGCAAGAAAATTTGATTTTCAAAGGTTACTTTTTTTACCCAATTTTTGTATAAAGTGAAATCAGAGCAACCATCAGAGCAACCATACAGAGCTTTTTCGTTTGTGTTGTTCGTGATTGCTCCTTAATCCATCTCAAAACTCCTCAAAATCAACAGAATCCAATTGAATTTTGAATCAAGCCTTAAATCTGATTCCAATTTTCATTATATTTTAATTAACAAAAAATTCCCGTCATTAACCACATTTTAATCATTTTTTCTCTGTGCATAAATACCTCCATGTGCTGTTCACAAAATGATTCATTTAAGGAATTTTTTGATGAAATATTTCATCACAGCCACTTTAACATCACTGACATAATATCAGTTCACACACATACTTTTTGTCAACATCCTGATTTTATTTTTAATCACAATTAAAAGCATTTTATTGTAGATTTAATCCTGCACGAGGCAATCAGTCAACCACATGCTCATTTCATCTGTAAGGTAATACATATTTTAAATTATTCAAGTGCCAGGCATGCACACATGCATGGTAATGATGAAAGGAAAGTTCTTCCTCGTCCGATTTTATAGCCACAATGGAAAGTTATGATAAATAATAATAACTCATGCATGAATGCAAATCTCATGCCATGCAACGTGGTTGAAAGTTAGTCGTACATTTTTCAACATCCTGTGTGGTGGTTGAGGTAGATATCAAGTCATATGATGTTATTATAGATCAAGTTAAAGTACTGGAAATAGCTGATGATTTTGAATTTCCTTTTGAATAATCAATTGTTGTTGACTATTGCTAAATTCTGTGTACTAAATTGTTGGGATTGCTTATTGTGCCTCGACATCCGGATTGAAACTTCCCGAGCGACACAAAAGGCTCCGTCACGTAGCTTTTGAAGCTTTGCAAAAGCTCTTTTATTAACACCAAGTGGAACCACTTTCATGTTATGTCCATATGGATGTCATTTGGATGCCACATAAAGGCATTTTCCATTTGCCAATACAGAGATTAAGTGGAGCTTCAAAAGCTCGGCGACGTATCCTTCTTCATTTGTGTCGCTCGGGCTTTACTCATACTCAATACTCGAGTTTCTCAACAATTTTTTAAAAAATTACTCAATACATAATACTTGAACAACAGAAAGCCAGTCAAGTATCAAACCCTGCCCTTGAGCACTTGTATTGAGTACCCCGAAAGGTATGTTGAGTATAGAAGGTCAAGATTCACTTATGCAGCCATCATAATGTCGTCTGTGTCTTAGATTCATGCATAATTCAGGTCACGCCAGTTATTTGTTGACATAATCTCTCTATATGCTATTCAGACATATTAAGGCGCCTCATTGCCATCATTTTGACACTAATTGCTTATTTGGTCTTTTAAGTTCTTCAATAAATCCTTTCCATCCATTTTTGTGAATGCTAAAGCTGCTGTGTATTGTCCTCATTAACTTTTGTCTTGAGTTTGACCTTGTTGCAGCAAGTATGTATTAGTTAATCCTCAATTCTTAAAGACTTAAAGCAAAACGTGCCCCTTGATATTTACAAACTTGACTCAATTTTGATCAACAATGAAGATGAACGTCCATGTAATGCCATTCGATCCTTTCAATATAAATTATCATCATAGAATTTCTTCCGCAACGTGTTCTTTTATTATTAAATCGCATTTTCTTTCCTGCTGCGCATTTGTTTCAACCTTTATACATTCCTGATAGAACTCTTAGGAGATGAAAACCCCATTTGTCTAGTCTTATGTATTCTTTTCTGCCTTTTCATGAATATTTACGTATAACTTTTTCAATAATATCATCTCGTTCTTTTTCCCATTATTACAACATTTTTTTGGAACTTTCTTTTATACTGTCGTAAAGGTTGCATTCCTTAGTCAGAGATTTATATACCAAACTTACCAGTGGAATATTGAGAAAGGAGGAAATTGTATGCAGTGACGGAGTAGAGAGAAGGATTTTTTGTAGCTCAGAGTGGAAGTTAAGCACTTTTAAGCGGTGCTAATATTTATTATTTGCTGAGTAGTATCTGCACGACAACCTGAAGTGATATGTCTCACAAAATTCTTTTAATTAATAAGTCGTACAAATTAGACATAGCATCTCAATGCAAATTGTCATATTCTTAGGTGTCAAAATTCAACACGTCACGGTGCCGTCATGGAATTCCATGTTTCACCGGAACCTTAGTTAAATTAGCAAGATTTGTTTTAAAAAATAATTGGATGGGTTGGTAAATCCCTAAACCCTCTTCCTTCTGAATACGTCCATGCTTAGCAATTAAATAGTGAGAATCCGATACTTGCAAATTTTTAAAAATTAATTGGATACCTCGAGCCAAAAAATATTGAAGGTTGCATGGTGTATCAATCCTTGAATGACCAATATCAAGTTATGCTTATTTAATCGATTAACCGATATATGCCATTCGGATGTTAAAAGCACGTTAATGTCTAGTTAATGAAAGGTTCTAATGATTTTCTGTCCACTCAGAAACTTTTTTGAACACTAAGCAGCCCAGTCAGACATTTCCTTATGTGCCATTGAAAATAGAACAATAATTCCTCATGACATACATAACTGTTAATACAAAGAACCAAAATGATATAAAATAATTGTTAGTCATGCATGGCTATGCTGTGATTTATTTTATTCTTACTGAAATTCCTAGTTATTAATGATTTATTAGCGACACATCCAGTCTACATAAGAATTTTTACCACATGATAAAAAATTAAATTTTTCTATTCACATTAAAGTTTAGAATTTAAAGCTCTAGGAAGGTGCTGATGCTTTTATTGAATAATGTGGATATTCAAGTAGAATATAGAAAATTGATTGTGCAAGCGTTCATAGTTCATCAGTATAAAGGAACGCCATATATCCTTAAAAATATTCATGTGCTATGTACGTCTCATAGCATTATTGTCTTTAAATGGGTCAAGGCTTTTAATGCTCATACGTTTGGTTCTTTAAAAATTGTAGAAATTCTATCTTTTACCACAAAATTTGTCTTGGCATCTTGATGGAATTCTTTTTCAAAAAAATCTAATTTCATTTTCGTCGCTGAGAATGACACTATGATGAAATGCTATAGAGAATGTTGAAGATTGGAAATAAATAGACAGAATGGAAAATAACACAAAAATTCTTTCTCAAGGAACACTGATTTCATTTCTTCATTTCGGAAATTGAAAGTCAATTTGTATGGCTCTATATTCCAACTTATTATGACGTGCGAAATGTACATCTAAAAATAGGTCTTGACTTTTCATTCATGAACGACGTAAACTCAATTTTGACTTTTGTCTTGTGATGAAAAATTAGATTTTTGAAATTTTATCATTTGACATTTTCATTGTAAATTTTGTCTATGCTTTAAAAGGCATATGAATATTGGCATATCACTTATCAATGTGTGTGCATAATCAAATATTAGGTATGTTGCTCTTTTGTCGACAAAGTAAGTGATTTGTGTGGGTTTTAAGTTAAATTGAATAATCGACAGGATCTTTGACATAATCAGAACAGTGTTCTAAATGACTCTTTATAATCGATTCTTAAATGCGTACTGAAAATTTTTGCAATCAACAGAGCTTGACTCAAATAAATGGAAAATAGATTACCATAAGTTTAGATACTATAACTACTTAATATACGTAATCAAGAGGAAATAGAAGCAATGAACAACGTTAGATTAAGTGATTAAGAGTCAAAAGCATAAAGTTCAGCTATGCTACATCATCAATAGTCAATATGAAATGTATTACTAATTATATCTACAATATAACTGGCTCAGAGTCATAAAATATAACTAATTCCTATGATCGTTGAATCGAAGTCATTTTTGGACCATAGAAAGAGAGAAATCTATATAAAGGGATATTGACAATGTAAAAAGAGTTAAACTTTAACTGGGAAATCGAAAAATCTTAACTCTTAACATATTATTAGAAGATGTAAGAACACTTCAATCAATATGATTTTATACAGATTTTGTAGGGGTCAAGTTATCATGCGGGCGGCCGAAGAACTTATGAAGAATGTCGAAAGAGAAAATGTTAAGCTTGTTATTGAAAATTGACAATCGGTAGCCAGCAAAAAAGGGACATCTATGGAAGGTAATGGATCAAAATTAGAATATTTCGAAGTCTTTTATTCAAAATTCCCTATTCCGAGATCGAGACTACAAGAGAATGGTCTCGACATTAGAAACCCTTAATCATAGTTGGTCTGTACGGACAGCGTAAAATGTGTAGTTCAGGGTAAAGTATGTTTTGAAAAATTCTAACATGATGTAAATCTAGTGTAATTCTAAACGTATCAATCCAATCTTGTACATTACAAAGCAACGTTTAAAAAAGCAATGCACTAGAATGTGTCGTAAATCTCTCTATTTAAAACAAAGTATCAAGGAATTTCCCTATAAAAATTCAAATACACGTAGGTTTCAATCTCTAAGTCTTTATTAAATAAATGATTTTACAGCCTTACATACATTATTCTTCAATTTTCTTTTTATAGCTTTAAATTTTTATTTAAATTCAAGCATGAAGCGTACATTTGCATTGTTTAAAACTCATTTTACATCCCTTCAATTGACAATTTCAATTATATTGAATTTTTGAGTATGAGTACCTCCTTACACGTGTTGGGCTTCATATATTATGCCAATATTTATTCAATATTCTTCACTCTAGAATAAACTGTGGATTCATAAATTTCTGTTCCTTAACTTTTCTATATATACATATAGAACTCAGCCACTTCATGCATGAAATGGAAAAGAAAAGAAAATCGACATTAATGATCTTCAAACAAAGGAATTTTCTTTATTTCCACAGAAGCAGCAAAAAGTAAAGTAAGAAAGATCCTTGAAAGCATTTTTTTTCCTCCCTCATATTTTTTTGCTCATGTGTATAGACAAAAAAGGATGCTCGTTTAATCAAAATAAGAAGAAAATTAAAAAATGAAGAAGGAAAAACATTTTCATTTTTCCTCAATTATTTGCCAAAAAATTTTCTGTTTTTTTCGGTATTTACGATACCAAAAAAGAAGCTTCACACGATTTTTTTATTCTATTTTTCTACATATTTGGGGTCATTTGCTTATTTCGTGATGCTTAAAAATGTTGAATCTCCACAAAATTTCCTTTCATTTGTTCATAAAGCTTTGAATCTGAGATTGATGTGTGCAATTAGAGATTGCTTATCTCCAATTTAGAATGCTTGAGCTAAGGGTTCTCAAGACCGAGACCAAGACGTTCAAGACTCATTCTCGAGATTTGTCGGAACACAGTCTACGATGATTTGTAGTTTCAGTCTCAGCACTCATTCCTATCTTAAACATTTGTCAAAGCCCTGGGGAGTCATTCAAATTCGCTTACTACATTCACATGGGATGAGATGGTTGGTAAATCTGATTTAGAGTTTGAAAATTCCGAGAATTCCATTGTTCATTTTTGAAAAAAGTTCGTTAAATATATTGTTATTCTGAACGTAGTCTGGTCAAAACCAAGATTTAGGGAAGCTTAAGCTTGAGCCGCATTTTTTTGATTAAAACTAGCTTGATGTGAATGATTTCGCCTTCTAACGCTAAAAATGGCCATATTGATGGCACATATTTAAATGTTGCCATTTTCAATACTTTGTACTTAGAATCAAATAAGTACAACACTTGACGAAAACAACAAAATTTGCCAAGTGGCTGTCACTTGGTTCTTAAACACTGCAACCTCGTCGCCGTAGTGGCAACATTTCAATATGTGTCAATCGGGCCTGGATCATAATTTGTTAAAAAAATCAAAAATTTAATTTAAATTCCACCCAAAATCAGATCTTCCGTTAACGTTACGCAATAGCCGAACTATCCCTTGCGTCCTATTTCATTCCATTCATAAATTTTAAAAGAAGCTTTAAAACAATACTAACATAAAGTTTCCGTTCCCCCAATTCATTGTTTTTGAAACGCGGTTTTGAGAATGATTTATGAATTTAAAACCATATGAAATGAAAATTCCCAGTTCATGTGCAACATAACACATAACTCTCTTTAACAATTTTTGCATCATATGCTGTTTTTCATGGCACTCGATAAGACTACGAAAACCTATCTTCACATGTTTTTTGATTAATAATAGCAAATTGGAATTATTCTCTAGACAGTTGAAATGTGTATTTTTAGTTTGATTGTTGATGTCCTCGAGCAAGGCATTTTGCATCACGTGGTTGTGTTTAATTTTATGTGCATGCATGCAGCTGTTTGTAGAGTGGATTTATAAATTGGTTTCAATCTAAGTGCGATAATGTTTTGGGGACCATTCGTAGCTTTTAATAGGGAATGGGAAGAATATGTGATTTTATGACAGATGATGAATGTTTTTATTGGAAACTGTGACTAGACTTTGCAGCTGAGATGCTTTTTCAGCAATATGAATGAAATTTTGTTAGGAATTCAGGTCAGTCACATCCTGAATCTTTAATTTTTTGACGAAAACATGTCAAATTTTTGTTGTTGTTCGGAAATTGTTCGGAAAGTTTGAATTCCGGCTTATTTTCCTCATGAATTCTTTCAAAATTCATTCATGACGCAAAGCCGCGATTCTAAAAAGTCGTTATTTCGCGTAACGTAATCAGTGAACGACCCTTTATGAGTGAAAGACTAAATGATCATCTGTGAACATTATTCTGATACTTAATGATTATTGTATTTGTTGTCTCTTGTTCAGAATGAGTTCCTACATATTACGCAAGATTAAATCAGTGTGGCAAGCTGCGGAAAATGTCATTTGCTGTCAAAATGAACATAAAACATTCAACACAGTTTCGTTAATCCAACTTCAAGTAATCTTTACGTACTATTCTTAACACGGCAACGTATCGTAACTTCAGCGAACTGCATTGTGCCGCTTGGATTATATTGCAGCATATTGATACATATTTCATTATTAAAAGCGATAAAGGTTTACAGAGAGTTCCTAGAGAAGTTGAATGAATAGTTAAGGTTTCTGAACTTAAATTAAATCCCAAGAAATTGAATGCATAAGAAATGAACAAATTGCAAGCATTGCTGTATATTTATTTAAAAATCTTACAAATTTAGTTTTTGCTCACAATGAAAAGCACTTACAATTTCAATGAGGGTGCAAAAGCATGCAAATTCCTTATTCCAAAGCTCTTTAAATAAATTTAATATTCCGGAAGCTTTTACAGCATTAAATTCAGATTGTTGAACTGTATCGTGAGGGTAAATATTTTGCTATTTTAAGAAAAAATTTCCTCCTCATAAATTTTACTTCTCTCAATAGCTGAAAAAAAGGCATTCGAGAAAATCTTTAATTTACCCTTCTTTTTCCAATTCCATCACAAACTGACACAAATTCACTTTTGGATCAAATAACAAAACAAAAACACAGTCTTATGATTTGATATCAAGTGATTCTGTATACATACTTATGCTTTATATTCTCTCAACTCTGTAACAAATCTGATGACAGAAGAAATAAAATAAGGGAATTTTGTGTGTATACGTTTTGAATTTCTACACTTAACCCCACTTCGCTTACTCAATGTCTGCTGCTTATCATCAGTAAAACATACTTGAACTGTTATTGTATATAATTGTATGGAGACGAATCTCACACAAAATCTTGTTTTTTATATATTTGCCATGACGTGGTAAATGAAAGGGCTTTAAAATGGGATACACAATTTTATACATGCATGTCGGTATGGAAAATCACTTTACAAATTCTCCTTTTACAGTTATTATTGGGGTTAGAATGATTTTCTTCTTTTTGATGTGAATGATATCATGTCTGTACTTTTATACAGCTTGAATTCGTTTCAGATGGAAAAGCTCTTTGAATGATATTTTTGAATTGAATTAAAAATCTTTACTTATTACCCTCCGTAACAGAAAATTTATGTTTAAGGTCCCCCCTCCCCCAAAGAACTTTACGTAATAACACATTTTAAAACAGGATAGATTCTTCATTTATGTCGTTTATTAGGGAGTGAGACCAAAATTAAATTATTTATTTGAAATGTAAATGACACCCCCTCCCCTCCTCTAATTCCATTTAAGTCAAATCAGCGTTCGGAAAACACGTAACGCTAAGTAAGAGTTGGGGGATTAAATGGCGCAGAGGATTTCACAATTTAGACACTGAGTCCGAATTTCGGCTCATTATTTTTGTTACAAAATTGTTACGGTGAAGATAGTGTATCTACCTGAGAGATACAAATTATTAACACCAAATGGAAGGCGCCTCCGTAAGAGGCCATATGGCTTCTAAAAATAGCGGAGCCTTAAAAGCTCCGTGGAGGAGCCTTCTTCATTTGTCGCTCACTCGGAAAAAGAATTTACGAACATTCTTCAATAAAAATACAAAATATGCGCCCTAAACCCCCAAAACCCCTCCTTACTTGTCATTTCCTAACCAAAACGAATAAAATCAACCTCAATAATTTTCAATCTTTATAGTCTGGGTGTCATAGGATGAAGATTGAAAAGGGGATGAAAGATGTATTGCAAATACTATAAGAACCGTAATAAAAGATTGATTGATAAGGTATATGTCATGCATGTCATTCTACATCTGAAATTCAACATTTTACAAGATTTTGATTAAAAACTTCTCGAAAACTTTTAACCAGTGATTTAATTATCCTATGTCAAAAGTCATGTTTTGAGCTTGAGGAAGGATTGAAGTGAGACATTCAAATTCTGTCAAAAACTTTCACTTCTTCTAATGTTGTTTCTCTGGTAAATACGTAATTTATCTGTTGATGCATATTAAATGTTTGTACATAAGATCCAAATACAGTTCGTTGATATCATTTGATGTTGTTTATGCTTGTTTACAAATGACGTCTATAAAAACTTTAGATATTGGATCTTCTGCCTCTCCGATCTTGAAAAAGTAGGCCAGGTATACAAGAGTCTTGGAATTAGTCACGTGTATATCTAGAGGCACTTACTTCGCAGTAAAAAACCTTAAGCTATTCAGATCATTGAGATCCAGAGCTGCGTTAGGGTGATCTATGGGTACTAATTGTTTACCGAGTAATGGTATGCCAAATCCCCGCATTAATTAGACCTACTGTTTAAAGTGAGATAAGAACGAGTCCATTTTATAATAACCTAGATTTAATGGCTGCTCGTGTGCTTGACAACAGATTTAGAGCCCATTGTATCACTTTCAGCATTCTGTCTATGTTCCTTAAATTCGCTGACCAATGATTTTTTTTGTATCCATTGCATCTCTAAAGTGGTGTCTGAAGCTGGTACCATCGCCAACCACCACTTGCTAATTTTCATTACTTAAGACTTTTTTCCATTTTGCCGTTTAAGACTCTCCTCTCTCTTTTCAAACTAGAGTTAGGTCAAGAAACACACGCTTGCATTTTAGATGCTAAGACCTGCAGTTTTAGACTGTACCTTATAGTTCGTCAGCCTGGAATTTCGAACGAGCACCACATATTTCATACGTATCCACCATTTTCGAACGATCCTTTGGTTAACATTTGATGAAATTTTATGTCTGTCGAAAGTTTCACTTGCTGCTTTTATTCTACATAATAAATTTACTTTTGGGAAAAATCTATGTGTTACAGCTAGTTTATCCTTATCAAGATATATTTTCAATATTAAGAAAAACTAAATGGCATCCGTGGATTCAAATCTACAAGCAGATGACGTTGAACTTGTCAACTCACTCGAAACCCCTTTTTATTTTATTTGTGGAATTCCTTAATACCATCAAGTGACTAAATGTGTACCGAAAAAAACTCTTGATTCATGCAAATATTTCACTGTTAAGGGCGAAAACCTTATTTTGTAGAAAAATATTTCTTATTTTCTGATGTGAGATAGAGTCTCGATGTTCACTTTTTATCTCCTTCATCTCATTCTTTCAATAGTCCTCCATAAATCCCCTTGAAAGTTCTTCTTGACTTATAGTAAAATATATGATGAAAAACACGCCATGAAGAACTTTTCCTTCACATTGAAGTTCTTATTTTCCATGCATGTATCAAAATGTCATGTTTTCTTAAGGAAGACTCTCTCTTTTTTGTGTGTCACAAATACAACCTTTCGTGTTATTATTCGCAGTCTGTAAGTTTAATCTCTTTACATCATCTATTTTGCTGCTCTATTTAAAGTTTCTTCGCTCTTTTCAATATTTCTCGTGAGGAACGTGAAAGAACGTAAAAAATTCGAGAATGGCATACAATAATATTTGTACTTTAGGGTTTCAATTTGTTATGGTTTCTTATTTCTATGCATACTGCTTTGAATATGGTTCACGATATTCTATTATCACGCGTTGTAGATGTTTGGAAATTCGACCCTTTGACAGATTCAATCTATGTGACAATTCATATTTTCTCTTTAATAATCGAATTGTATTGATAATAATCGCTTGCTATTGGAAAATGACAGTTGATAAGCAATCGAGTCAGATTCAGACGCCATCTAAAAGAGGTCAATCACAATAATCACAGGCCATTGATAATCTGAGAAGGACCAGTGAAAAATCTCTGCGAATAAATATATTAATTATGAAAGCATTTTGGTTGCTTAAAAGCATATGTTGGAAGTTCAAAACGGAACTGCTTAGTTCCAATAAGCATTTGTTTGACGACTGGAACAGCAAAATTATCTTTAAATTTTATAATTCAAAATGGATTCAAATTTCAAAATTCTTTCAGATTCCTTTATCATGAACAAAATGTTAAATATTAAAAGCCTATTTTTCCAGCTAAATCATACGCTCAAATCATCGTTAAAAATCAAATTTTAAATGCATATTTTTACAAAACTACAACAGCTAAGTACAGTGTACCAAATATTTTTGAAAAGCCAGTAAAGGAAAAATTCATAAATTGACAAAATTTAAAATAATTTTTTCTGGTTCAAGTATGACAATGCTTCATTAAAACTTAATATCAATGGTTGCTCACTAGTGATTCCAAAAACGACAAAAAAAATTGCATTTAAAATTTCAAAAATTTGAGCGTAAAAAAATGATGTTACAGACCTGGAAAAATAGAACGTTATGTCTGAAAGAATCTTGTCACATTATTGAATTATAAACATTTAAAGATAATTTTGCTGTTCCAGTCGTCAAACAAATGCTTATTGGACAGTTCCGTTTTGAACATACTTTCGTCTTATTAAGCAACCAAAATGCTTTCAAATTTTGTTTAATTCACAATCAATTCCTTTATTCGCAAGATTTTAACCTCACTGTAATAAAAGATAGTTATTAAAAAGCATAAAAACCTAGACTTAAAGTCTAGAACCTACACTTGAATTTTACTCCTGTGCCTGCTCACAGTTGCTAGATCAGTCAAAACGGATAGAGTAACAAAATGTTCAACTTAAGTCTGCATAACCTTCATATTAATTCAATTGATTCCAAAAACGACAAAATCGAAAACTTCTTCATCTTGAATATTAAATCAATGATCGTTATGTCCATCCTGAGCCTTGCAGTTTTAAATCAGTCCTTGAAAAAACGTTTAAGACCCCACAAAATTGGGTCGAGGTCTTGAAGTATTGAAAGCCACATCACCTTATTATCGGCAATCGTAATACGTCCTTGCTGTACAGACTATTAGGCCATGCAGTGTGTTACCAAATTACTGCATTAATGTACAACTTGAATTCAAAAAAGTGTTTCATACCCTATCATACAACAGTTAATTTAGACAACATTCACATATATTGCACATACATAAGTCAAACAAACAAAAACAAGTTAAATATCCATAAATATCGACTGCAATTAAGTATTGTTTATTCCCAAATCAAATTATATGTCAATTAAAGATACAGGAAAAGTTAAACAAGAGAAATTCAAGCGCAATAATCAACAAACAACATACAGTAAGCTGCTCAGATTTGGAAAAAAAAAAGTTCAAAATAGCGATGGATAGGAAGTAAAGGAAGACGAGAATAAAAAATAATAAAGACAAATTTTCCACAGCATAAACGAAGGAAATTTGTTGACAAAAAAAGTTTTATTTTTTTGTTGTCTCGAACGGAAGCAGGCAGTGATTTTCGAGTTTAACAATTTTTTTATCCACGAGTTTCAATTGAATTTGTTCAAAATTGTTGGGAATTTTGTTTTGTTGTTCTGTGATTTATGTCTTGTTACGTCATTTGTCTTATGATTATTTGTCAACTGAAATTTAATATTACAGGAATGATGTCACAGTTAGTCAATAATAATCAAATAGGGTGGGTTCGTCCAAAAATTGCAGGTCTATATTACTTGCTGGACGACAGATATAAGGTACAGTCGAAATCTTAAAGGCTCCTGTGTTAGATCTATGCTGGTTAAATTAGGGATTATCAACATCTGAAGTAGGACACTTAAAGCAGGCAGTGAGTAACGGTTGAGTGAGTCATCCTTTGTACTAAGCAACCAAGATGAGGATGGCCTTAAATTCTGGTTGGATCTCCATTTAAGCGTTCGGATTAGGGTTGTCAAAAACAAATCCTAAGTCACTTTGAGATTTCGGGATATTAGGGTTATTTGAATACCCATAATTTAGGTAAAATGGACAACAGACAAGCAAACAAAGATCATGTTTTAAGAGTCGAGTAAGTGAAAGCACGGTATTTGCGAGCATTTCTAGGTTATTTTGTAAGGATTAGGGTACCTCAAGTTTTAGGTAAAGCATCCTAATTTCCATTTGAGGATTTGATGTTGGCTTCCATTTGATCTTTTATTGCGTTGCAAAGCCTCTATCATTCGTGTTGCTCGGGATAATTCTGCTGATTATGGAATAATTTGGGATTTGTACATCTTAAGGACTTGAAATTTGGATATTTGGAACTTGACTCAAACCCTGAAAACTCGCATAACTAAAACCCCTAACTCAGGTATCAACACTGTTAAAATCAATTTATTTTTCATTAAATCTGCACATTTTCCCGATAAATGTTTATTTCCCAAACGGAAATATTTTAATAATTGTGCGACTGATTGAGAATAAACAACTCAAAAATTCAAGAGAATAAACATTTTAAAGGGAAGCAACTTTATGAAATCGGAAATCCATATCTACAAATAAAAAGTGGGTGAAACGAAATTTACACGATGTAAGCTTAACAAGCCTCAAATTTCACATCTCATATTCTCAGTTATACTTATATCGTCAAGACACAATTTTTGTTTAGCAACATTGTTCATTTGTGTTCGTATTTGACATGGAAATACCCATTTTGTGGAAATAAATCATGAGCAGCATTGCTCCTATTTCAAGACTATTATTTCCATCTCGTTTCTTCATTATTTAAGTCGAATGATATTCCCACTAGTACTATTTTTAGAAAATCTTGTGAGACGAGAAAATTTTCATTCATGTATCTACATCATGTATACACATAAAGTTCATGTAAAGCAATTCGTAACTCAATTTAGTGTTAAGGAGAACTGAAAGCACAAACTGACTTTGGACGAGACTTTAATCGACTTTTCTTTAATAAGGAGAAAGTTTTCTTCGTCCACACATTTTTTTTTACTTATTGGAGCAGTTATATTGAGTTCAGGAAGTACGATGATCAATTTGTCGTGATAAATTATGGAGTTTTGAAAAAGTTTTGTTTTCTTCTTAAATTATTGATGACTGGATTTAGGTCATACATTTTATAATGGTTGCTGATTTGTTTCAACTTCTTTTAGGGTCAATCACACGTTAAGGAACTTTAAGATGCTGCAAAATTTCATTTATAAACTCATCAATCCTCTTTTTAAGTGACAATTTTTCTGAAACTGCGATTTTATCCTATAATTCCTGGAGTACATCCAAAACTGCAGGACTGCCGACAAAATATGCAGGCCTGCAACCTTGGATGAACTATATGGTGCAGTCGAAATGTAGACCTGCATATCTGAAACACATGAAATGCAAGCTTGATATAGAAGCTCAGGTAAACAGCGCATAATATCCACTAACTTGTTGTGTCCAGCAGACGATTTTAAATCCTTTTAGAACTTAGAACCAGTGTTAATGTCCGCTCTCGTTTCAACTATTTAAGATTACTTTAAATCCAGATCCGTTCCTGTAAATGATGTCCACAATGAATTTGCAGATCTTCTATCCTTCAGCTACACCCTGAACAGACAAAGATGATAACAAAATTAAGCATCTTCATTTATATTGATTGAGCATCCTCATGAGCATATTTATTTAGTTTAGCATGATCTTTAACTATGCCAATGGTGGACAACCTCTGTGCCGGGAAAAATTGTCTGGGGGCTGAGGCGTGCCATGCCACAAAAAAGGTTATCCACAATTGGTCTATGCTCATCATTACATCTAATATTGCCTCATTCTCGTTATTGTGCTACTGATATGAAGCTGAAGTGATTAATCTCCTGGAAAATTGAGTTTCGAACTTGAATCCACGAGTTCAATTTGCATTTTTTCTAATGAGCGATTTATACACTTTTGGATTCTTAGGCATTTATACATCTTTGTTATATTAAATCTCACTTATAAGTATTCCCTTATGCATTAATTTCCTTGAAGATTATTAACCGTTCTTAATTAATAATTATCTTTTTAAAAACTTTATGAACTTTCTTAAATAATAACAAGTCAGCCCTCGAAGCTTAGTTATCTAATGCGCCATTGAATCCTTTTTCAAAGTCACGAGAGAATTTCCTACTAATTTAATTCTTCTTGTTCCATCTCCTGCCATTTCCTCGCGATATCTCTTGTTATGATTCATTACGCGAAAGTAATTTGAGGAACAAAAAAAGTCTTTACTAAGACGCATTTAAATCTGAGTACAAAAAACAATAAAAAGTTTCTCATGAAACCGAAATCTTTAGGATATTTTTTCACACCAATCTCATGAATGGGAATGAAGTTATGAAAGAAAATGAAGAAAAAGTGAGAAAAGTTAAAAGAAAATGAAGAACTTGAGAAAAGCTTAAAACTTTTTTTCGTGAATGTTGAATGTTTTGCTGTGTTGAGTTTTTCATTGTTGAATGTTTCAATGTTTCACACTCTTTGAGCTTACTCTCTCGAGAGAGCATCTACTCTCTTTCCAAAAGCTCCTGCATATATGCAAATGCATTATAATTATGAACATAAATTTTTTCTCAATTGTTTTGACATAAACTCTCGTGCACGTTTTGAAATAAAGCATATGGAATGAGTTCAATTACGGGATAATGAGCTTGTTCTATAGAATTTATAAGTGTTTAGTGTAAAGCTGCTTATGATTTTTCAATAGCTTTTTATGTTGTTTGTTTTTAATGAAGTGCAACAAGTTTCAATTAATGTATATGTTTACAAGATATAATTCCTGATAAGATGTAATGTTTATAGGATTCTAAGGAATTTTTAGATGCATAATATTGATGAGATTCCGTACTTTAGTGGCAATGACGTAATAAGGATTTCTGGCTCATAAAAAATATGGCTTACTTTATGTGGATTTTTGGGATAATTTATGTAGGACTTCCATAAAGAGACAATACAATTAAATTGCCGAATTGTTCGATACGTCATTGGTACGATGTTAATACTGCTCTTTAGGGGCGTATTTGAGGAAGAGACACAAGCTTGCTATGCTGCCCTTGGTTGAATCCACAAAGGAAAAGGGTGTTCCAAGAGCAACATGGCGTAGGACGGTAATGTCAGTTAGATGTCAAAATTGAGATTTTGTACAAGCTTTGTGATTCGGCCAGCAATTAGAGTCAGATGGAAAGCATTTTGTAGAAACCTAGGCTCCAAGTCAGAACATGGTTACAGCAAGAAAGCAAGTACAGTAGTGTTGCCAAATCCAGCCTTAAATGGAAGCAGTTTTGTAATGACTTGATGTAACTCGGTGTTGTCCAAACTTTTTTGTGTCATGGCACACTTTGGTAATTTTCGACTAGAGCCGTGCACGGCATATGGCTCATGGTATTTCTAAAACATCTCAGCGACACGCAGTTTGGACAACACTGATGTAATTTGTATGGTGATAACAGCATTAAGCCGGCATCATTTGTATCTATTGTTGTACTATTCAATCTGCTATTTTTGGAGATTTCGTAGACATTAATCCATCAAGCTGAGCTACTGCGAATCATTAAAATAAAAGAAGTTATTTTTAAAAAGCAAACATTAAGCCTTGGAAGTCTTCTCCGTACTTTTTTAATTAAATCTGTTTGTCACCAAACAGGCATATAATTTATGCATGCATGCTTTATCTTTATCTTCAAAATTAAGATCCAATTTACTCGTGAGACTTTCGTAATTTCTAATGCGTGCAAAAAATTAGATGCTGCTTAAAAATACCGAGAGTGTAAATAACATCTAAAGAGCTTTTACGGTTTCTGCTAACGAGCATTAAGCTTAGAGCTTTCTAAAAATCCTTATGAAAAAATTTTATAACTCAATAAAAGAATCTGAGGAAGCACAGACATTTACCTTAAGTTAATACTTCAAGACAGAACAACATTCCAAATTGACAAGCAACAGGTGCGATAAGCTTTCCCTTCCATCTAGATTACATCATTTGAGGTTCATAGAATCGTTGTTACAGCAACGGAATATGTATTGAGTGCCGACGGATGATTCATTTTCATGTTTGTGATCATAATAAAACAGACATATGAGAAGCCTGTCAATTTGATATGACGACAACGTGAGATAAAAGCCTGGAAACTTTTTGTAGAACCTTGAAATGTTATGAGTCAGTCATAAAAAGTCAAAGAAGAAGTTTGACTTATTATATCTTTATTATTATATTTTCGATACAAGATTTTCATGTTCCGCTTCCTTTATGGATTCAATCAAAACTTTTGCAACTTTTTCCGCAACTTCGTTCGTTGCATTTATTCCCATCAGTCCGATTCTGAAGGATAATTATCAAAATTAATAAAAGTGGTCAATCATAAATGATGTCTATAAGAGGAGAAGTTCAAACCAGAGTTGCAAAACAGGCACCTGTGTCAGGCAAAAACCGTACAAATTCTTGATAATTTATTTGGTTTTGTAAGAAAAATCTTACACATTATTAAGAATTTGAAGTCACAGGTGCCTGTTTTGCAACTCTGGTTCATACCCTAACGGCACATTGCATGACCCAGAGTTGTAAAACAGGTTCCTGTTACAGGCAAAAACCGTACAATTTCTTACAAAACCATACAAATTATCAAGAAATTGTACGGTTTTTGTCTGTCACAGGTGCTTATTTTCCAACTCTGGCATGATCTATCGTTTGAGATTACTGTCCTCATATCACATACCTGAATATCTTCCCGACAGTCGGTCCAAGGCCTCCACTTATCTCGACATAATAATTTTTCATTGCATAAGAAATAGCTTTATGCGGATCGATATTATCAGGCACCTTAATTGATACAACTGAAGGACATCGATGCATTGGATCATCGATAAACATTTCCAATCCATTTGATTCAAGCATATTAGAGAAATTGCTGGTAACTTGAGAATGATTTTCCCATGACGATTCTAATCCACCTCGTTCAAGAAATAGTGCAATAGCCTCACGTAATCCATATAGTAATGTTGAGCATACAGTATGATGATAAATCCTTGGACGACTCGGAAAACAATTCCAGTATTCGCCAAGTAATATTGCATCGTAATTATAGCTTGTGACGAGTGTCTTCCTTGCTGCAATTTTATCACTGAAAGTATGTACATTGATGATAATGTGCTTATGATAACAAAATAAAGCAATAGGAATTTTTGAGGTGACAATTTCTGGTATTTTATGTGAGTTCAAGTTGGAATTTTTATGAAGAAAATGTTTTTGTTTCCGATTGATTTTAAGAGGAAAAGCTCAGACACTACTCAGGTAATTCTGGTCGGAGCTTTTAGTTGCCTCAAATTTCGTACTTAATCGGATCGACTCAAGTCGACATCGAGATCTGATTCTGGCCAAACATACAGATGTGATTATTAAGAGTATACTCGACCATACGAAATTTCGCATACTTATAAAACAGAGTTGGCAGGACTCTGTTATAGTAGAAGCGACTCCAAAGTGGAGGCGCCTATTTGGACTTGTCTATTTGGAGCTGTCCAGTTAGACATTAGCTGTTCAGACCTGAAGATCCATAGCTGCGCGTTTACAAGCGTTTTTTGGCTATTGATAGTTCAACGAATGAAGATTCGCCAGATCTCGCGATCAAACTTAGATCTACAGTTTTTTAGTGGAATACAAACCATTTCTTTGATGACATTGCTGCCTGTACCCTTCAAATAGAGGCTGTGAACCGCGTTTTTACTACATATGATTCGAAAAAGGACATGTGAAAAATTTCCCATGCCGAGCCTCGAACCCATGATCGCTGAATCGGTTTTGCAATAATTATGTACCGAAGTACTAAACCATTCCGCCACCGAGCTACTTAGACTCTGTAATACAAACTACAAATTGTGTCTGTTTTCTTCGCATCTTTTCACAAAGCATTTGAACCGTGGTTCTGGTCGACATTCCTCTGTATAGCCTACAGCACCTTTAAATGCAACTCTTTCAAAAATTTCCCTGACAAATTCCACCTTGACCTCAAAAACCGCAATAAATATGTATTATAACTCACAGTGCTCGTGGACTAAATGTAATTGGAGTGATTCCCGGAGGTGCATTGAGAACTTTTTGTGTTCCGCTATAAGCGACATCGATTTTATATTTATCAACAAAGATTGGCGTGCATCCAAGCGTGATGACACAATCGACAATAAAGAGACAATCATATTCCCGACATAAATCACCAAATTCCGATAGATTTTGGAGTAATCCAGTTGATGATTCACCATGTGCCAAAAAGAATATTTTTGGTTGATACATTCGGAAGCAATTGCGGGCTTCCTTTATTGTGACTTGTTCACCTGGATGTTTAAATAGAATTTTTATGTCTGCATTTAATTTTTTACACATCAATTCCGCTCTTTGACCCCAGATTCCGCATGATGTAATTAAAATTGTGTCACCATTTTCAATGAGATTTGTAAGGGCGCATTCTAGGCCAGCATGTCCAGGTCCGGACACACAAAATGTATGTGAATTTTCTGTTTGAAACAAATATTTAATGCCTTCCTTAATATCATCCATAATTTTTAATGTTTCCGGGTGTAAGTGTCCGAGAACTGGCAGTGACATTGACTTTCGTATTCTGTCGTGATAATTTGATGGACCAGCACCAGTCATTGTCTTTTCGACGACCTTTAACGGAGTATCAAATACATCCGGTTTTGGTATTTCCAGAACCATTTTAAGGCACACTTTGAATCAATTTAAGAACAATAAACTTTAATCTTTTTTGGCACCAAAAATAAGATTTTAAGGCACAGAATATTTTTGTTCTGTTTACTTTAAACGCTCGAGTATAAATGACAATCGTTAAGACTGTAAACACTGAAGATGAAAATAAAATATTTAAAATGATAAGAGAAAATATGAGAAACGAGCTGTATGTATACAGCGTATAGTCCACACATTCGTGTTATCACAATCACCGTTCTTCTTTGTTTTCTTAAAGCTAGAGATTTTAAGTGAAAAGTACCGAACTAATAGGGAGTTTTGAGATTATTCTACATGATATATCAAGCTTTATAGACATTTAGGAATACAAAGACAGTGATTTTGATGATTAATGTCCTGTAAACTACTACCAGATCACGTTAGCCATAACTAATGTCCTCATAACCAGGGCTGGCTTTAGGTTGGTTAAAGGCAAGTCAGTGTCTAGTCAATGACTATTTCTAACGGCTTATTTGTCCATTCGGGCTCATTACTATATTTGAGCATACTCTTTGCATGTTAAGGAACTACTGTACATCATATTCACCCAACCCATAAAAGTAATACAAGGCTATCGCCAAAACTCATACAACAGCCTCTCTACACTAAAGTCGGTCAAAATCACTAATTACACACGAATCATTTGACCCTGTGCATTTACTCCAAAAAAATATTGATAACCGCTTAAGCATTCTGTGCTAGTCAGCTGTGACAATCACTTGTGGATGCAGCGATAAATTTAAAAATATCAAGGTCAAACACCGAATTGTTATTATTCTTATAACACCCAAAAGCAGATTCTACCGGAAATATTTTGAATAATCATATACTTTGGACTATCAGTAAATATTGCAGCCACACGACTTTAGAGTTTAATACAATGACATTTGATTGTATATTTGGAGGCATAGACTAATGAGGTACAATATTGGAGCTTTTAAGGAAGTACATGAAGCTTAGATTGTATATCACCAGGCATTAGCCCTAACAGGCAAAGAGCATGCATTCATGGTACATGAAGACCACTACGGTACATAAAAGTGGTCTATTTGCTTGTTAAGGTAGCTTCCTTAGCTGCTATGCACATAGATTAAATACTGCAGGTAGTAAATGCCTTAAGCCGATCACATCCTTCAAAGCTTTTGATCCATTCTTGATTTTTGCATTCTTTCTTCCTATTTAGATTTCTTGATCGACATCATATACGTACAATCCCCTTTCCGAAGTCTATTTCTCATTATGGTTCTTTTGACTTTGTATCACCAAAACGAAAGTAAACAAGTTGTTGATCGGGCCTCCACGAGAGGCAAACAGCGAAAAGAAAACGTGCTGAAAAAAATACACAAAAAATTATCAGCAAAAAATTCTTTGCCATACACATGTGATAATAGGAACAGCCGCAAACATATGGACTTTATTTTGACTATATTGAGACAATTCGATAACCATCAACAGTCTTTAGTAATACTCCGTCATTATTCAGTCTATAAATGATGTCTTCAAAATCTTTTAGTCCAATTTCAGCACCAAATGCTTTCAATTCAGTTCTGGTAAATTCATTTCGGTTTTCTTCTTCGCTTTTATTCGATATGAACTCGACAAATGCCTTCATTTGTTTGGGTTTGCTCAGTGCCGAGACATTTTCATTCTTTTTACGTTTCACCACACCAAATGTAACAGAATCATTTGGATTTACGTTCATTTCTTTTACTACATTTTCTCTCTCATAAATGTCGATTTGTGTGTACTTAAATAACTCAATTATTTCATGAGCATGCTCGACAGTTGCTTCTTTTAACATTTCAGCTCGTGCACGTGCTAAAGTAAGACGAATTACAGATTCAATTGTTCTTGCCGGTCCTTGCATATTCACTTGATCATTTCCACGACAAATTGTTGTATATTCGATGAAAAAATCTTTAATTAATTGACATGCTTCTTCAGACAGCGTTGGATTGAAATTTTGCTGTGCAAATTCAATATAAGATTTAAGTGCTGGAAGTGGAATTGTTTGAATATTATCGTCGTGTGACTTCTTCAACCAATGACTAGATTGTGATGATTCGGAATTCTGGAAAAACTCACAATCGACAACCATCGAACGATTTCTTGTTTCCATAAAATAAGGCAAGTCTTGATTTGTTACATCCATACTATCCAAAAATGGCACAATGAGATCAAAACGTGAAATCAATTGAGGTAGAAAATTGATGTTGTGAATCATTGGTTTTGTTTCGTCGTAAGTATTATCAACGGGATTTGCTGCTGCGATTATTGAACATCTTGCTGGCATTGACGATACAGCACCGCATTTAGAAAGACTTACAGTTTGTTGTTCCATTGGTTCAAGAAGGATTGCGTATGGATTTTTCATCTTGTCAATTTCGTCTATACAGCACACTCCGTTATCTGATAATATCAATGCACCAGCTTCAATCGTTCCCATACTTGATACGCTTGCAGTCATTCCTGCTTGAGTAGCAATTACGCCACTAACTAACATCCCACGTGGCGATGCAGATGCAGCAGCAATCATTAAAGTGGATTTTGCAGTTCCTGGATTCCCGAGAAGTAAAATGTGTGAGTTTGACCGACGTGATTTGAGTAAATCAAATCCGGAAAATAAAGCAAGTAGTAAAGCTGCTTTGGCTTCTTCTCTTCCGTACACAATTGGACATAATGAATTAATGAGAATTTTAAATAAATTTGGATCTCCTTTCAAGATTGGTACAATATCTGGCATTTTCTTCTTTTCAACGCTTCTGTACATTATAGCACCAGGTCCAGTCTGATTAAAGACACTAAATGTCTCAACATAAGGCACATAACTTGTTCCGTCATTTTTTGATGTCTTATCAGCTCGGTATTTTAAAACTCCAGTCAATACTATTTCACATCCAACATAAACTGTATCAACTTGTTCCTCATTTAATTGGACTTCCAATGATCGATTCCGCTCGTCTGTTTCATAACAAATTTCTTGTATTAATACTGTTTGGGTCGGTGCGACAATTGTGAATTGTGATGAGATTACTGGATTAAAACCTCCTTTTGCCTTACATCCTCCAATACATTTGCTCGGTCTAGTTAATGTACTGATGTTTGGATTCTGACGTACGAAGATTTCTGATGAACATAATTTACATTTATAGGACATAAATCTGTAGACGATTTTAATTGGTTCCACTTTCTTTACAACTCCAATTGTGCTTACAAGAGTGTTTCTGGTGTCAAAGACATTGATGATATCAGTTAGTGGTCGCCATCCAACAGGTCTATGAAGGAACAATGGATGTGATTAATTCCAAAACATTTTAAAGACATTAAATAAATTCTTACCTAATAAACAGCTTCTTAATTTGATAGTTTATGTGCTTTTTCTTTAATTCCTCATAAAGCACAGTATGTAAAGCTAAGGCAATTAATGAGAATGAGTCATAAGGTTCGTTTGTCAAGTCTTCGTACCATTCAGGCCATTCATTGTCAAAATCTTCATCTTCTACGAAATTTTCTACTTTCAATTCTAAATAATAGGAAGTCAGCACCTTGTCCATGTCATACCAATGGCTAAATCTCTTGAAATGATTCATTACTGCCTGTGTCTTGACACTTATTTTTGTTGATTGTGAAAATTCTGTAAAAATCATTAAATTATAATTTCTGAAGGTGAAATCAAGTAAGTTACTTACTCTTGTCTGGAAAGTACAATTTCCATGCATTGTAAGGACATCCCATCTCCACATCCGCTGTATAAACGTCAGCATATTCTCGTTCCTTTTCATCATCAGAATCATATCCGTTCATACCACTTGTTCCTGCCAATGGTCTTGCTTTTGAGTTAGCTCTGAACCTAGCAAAGCGATTGTAATTATTCTTGAAACCTCCATTTGCTGTACGCTTCATTGTAACACTTAAATAAATTAATTTTATGAATTTTCTGATTTCGCGGTTTTTGTTTATCAACTATTTGAAAATATACATTAATGACTATGGATTAATTTATGTTTTGAAGTATATCAAGATGATTTACAAGATTAGATTGGCAAATTGACAGATAATGATTGATCTAAGTAGCTCATCAAAAGGAAAACTCAACTAAGTTGTTAAATCAAACTGAAAATTGAAAACATTGAAATTCATTTTTGACTGGAACTGTGGTGAGTGATTTTAAATTTAATTTGACCGTTAGAATGTTTTGTGGATGATAAGGAGCATATTAAGGAAGTGCAAGAATGTAAAGGCAATAAAAAATTATTTAGCAAAATTACTGAAATAATACAAATGTCATGAATTGCTATGAAAAATCAAATTCATTAATTTTATTAATTGAAGCTTTATTTTCATGCATTTTATACAGTTTGGCAGTATTGGCCCAAATTTAGAGATTTTACTTCTGTTCCATGAAATGTTTGTGATTGTGTTTAACAATTAATTCGATTAAGAAAATCACAATTGGGTAGAACTTCCTTAATCCATTCTGGTTCAATACGCGTGACAGTCCTTAAATAAGTGTTGGATGTCTGGACAATTTCATTGAATATTACGTAGCTTGGCTTCTGATTGTGATCATTCTTAATTTTTGAGCTGACTGGAATTAATCCATTGCCATTTGAACTATTTCGTCCATTAATATTTGCATGGAATCCAGAAAGTACACTTGATGGATGTATCTGGGCACGTTGATGACTTGCTAGCACTTTGTAGTTATTATCTCTTGCTTGATATTCGGCAATGTTGCTGTAAAGTCCTCTTATCATGCACTTTCGGAACTAAAAGGAATTGAAATTCAATTAATTAATTTGAGCAGTCAAATGATGTCCTGGACTTACTTTATCTAAGTCAAAATTTTCAGTTTTCGTCAGTATTTTCAGTTGTGAGCATATATCAGCTAATTGCTTCCGCACCTCAGCAGCATATGCTAAATTCCTGTAACTTAGGAAGTGTTCTAGGCACCACTGAAAGGAATAAGATCAATTTAATACTTTATGCCTTAATATCCTCAAAAATTTCTTACCTTTTTCTTATCACTTGCATTCCTGAATTGTGAGTAGATCTTCAATAAGGTAAAATGGTCACCATAAGACATGTGAAATTTAGCATGCTGTGAATAGGCTGTATCCCGATTATTTTGATTAGGTTCAAGATAGACACTCTCAGTTGACAGCATTGCTATTAAGTCTAGAATTTCATTAATGCAGCCATAATCTGGTGCTGAAATGATCATTCTACTGTATATTGGATCTAATGGAAGTTGTGCCATACTGCGTCCATCATCAGTTAGTTGTGGACTTTGTGTTGATTTTATTGCTGATAATTGCTTGAGTTGCTTAAATGCGACTGAAATTGCCTCTTTTGAAGGTTTGTCCATTAAGTCGAAGTTCTCGATATTCACGCCAATAGCTAATAGCTGCAAAATCGTCGCTGACAAGTTACAACGAAGAATTTCAGGTTTTGTCATTTTTTCTAACAATTCTAATTCATTTTTTGTATATGTCCGGTAACAAGCACCTTCTGATTCTCTTCCAGCACGTCCACTCCTTTGCCATGCTTGAGCTTGTGAAATTTTTGTGACTTTAAGTGTTTCAAGACCCGTTGATGCTTCATAATTTTTCATCTTTACAACTCCAGTGTCAATAACGTATTTAATACCCGGCAACGTAATTGAAGTTTCGGCTATATTTGTGGCAACAACGACTCGTCTTGTATTCTCAGCGGATCTTGTAAATGCATCCATTTGTTTATTTTGTGGTAACGATGAGTGTAGTGGAAAGGCACGAAGAACCATTGATCCTTGTAATTCTGGTGATTTTGTGATTGTTCTGATTTGATGAATCATTGACTCAATTTCATCCTTGCCTGTCAAAAATATTAGTACATCCTCTTGCGGTGGAGCATTTAAATGAATTTCAAATAGTGTCGCAATAGCAGCAAACATATAATCTTCCTGCTTCTGTTTCGTATGATGAATTGTGATGGGGTAAGTACGTCCAGGCAAATACAGAACTGGACAATTATCAAAATATTTTGAAAAATGATCAACATCCATCGTTGCAGACATAATGATAACTTTGAGCTCTGGCATATTGTTTTCCTTCCTCGCTTTTTGAACATTTTTGACTATACCAAAAAGTACATCTGTATTGACTGTACGTTCGTGTGCTTCGTCGAGGATTATTACTTGATATTGTTTAAGATATTTGTCTGTGATTGCTTCTCGCAGTAAAATTCCTTCTGTCATATACTTAATTTTTGTATCTCTTGAAACTGCACTTTCAAATCGAATAGCATAACTAAAAATTATGGAAGTAAGTTAAATTATTCTTAATTCACTGGATCTTTTAAGCATACCCAACTAATTCGCCAATATCTCTACCTCGTTCCTTTGTAACTCTAAGTGCTAAAGTAATGGCAGCAACTCGTCTTGGTTGAGTTATTGCAACCATCCCTCGATTTAATATTCCACTTTCATAAATATATTGTGGAATTTGCGTTGACTTTCCGGAACCTGTTTCTCCTATTAATATTAGCGTTGAATTTTGTTGAATGCAGTTGATTATGCTAAAATATGAAAATTTCATTATTATCATCAACTATTATTTAGTGTATTAATTACATACTGTTGCTTGTAGGAATATGAAGGAAGTGACTTCCTTTGCTCTTCTAGTTGTACTGTTCTGTTCATTTTAATTCCTTATTTCTCCTAAAAAAGTATAAAAATCATTATTATTAATATAATTAAGTTGTAGATTTTTAAAATTTGTTTACTCACGTGACGATTTAATGATCTATCACACAAATATTTTCATCATATCCCTATAAAATTTAATTAAATTTATTTTACGCAAATAATGTGGTGAATGAATGTTTACAAGCGGATAATCGAAAAGAACAGGGATTTTACATTATTTCGTTTATCCGATGATTCCTTAAAATTGCTTGATTTTAAAATCTACCAATAGGTATAGAACATGTAAAGCATAGTAATATGACAGTTAATTACACTAGAAAAATCAATAAATCCAAAACATTGTAAAAATCGTGCAAAATCTCTGCAAAAATAATTCACGAACAAACGTTTGAATTTTAAAAAGTCGTTATTTTTACGTAAGTTTTTTACGTATACGTAAAACGTAGCTCTAACATGCAACAAGTTTCTTTTTATCCTACATATTTTCATAATTTTCACAGTACGAGCAATTTTTCTGACTCATTACTTGTTACTTCTAACTCATTGAAGAAAACATAATGAAATAATCTAAGTTTATGAGCGTTTTGAATGGCGGAAACGCTTAAAATAAATGGTTGTCGTCAAAAGCTTTTAAACTTAATTTAACACCATAAAACAATTAAAAGGATTATTTTAATGCTCAATAAGGCATTAACGTAATCTGCTAAAAATACATTTTTAATGTAATTGATGAAAGAAGATTAATGCTTTGTTCTGTTTACTGGATGTTTCACGAACTGTCATAATAGATCACATTTATCAATAAACTTGAATATGTTCAAGGTAACTTGTTGATTATTGATAAGATATCGCTGAAGAAATTCATTCCATTTACGTGATGAGCGATGCATTTTAATATGAACTTTTACTTGGAATCAAGCAAATATTTTCTTGGGAATCGTTCAGTTGTATTGTTTACAATTTTAAATTGATTGTATGGCCGACCTATTAACTTCGCTGCGTGTACAATCAGCTGTAATCCATTCCTTGCGATGCAATGCAGCTGCTACAAATCCGCTACGTAGGCTTGTTACCAGAAAATTGTCACAGTGACGTGTGACAATTGTCATGTCGTCTCTTTGTTGTCCCAACATCTGACAATTTTCGGGGAGGCTCGGGTTTGAAGCATTACCATGGAGTTACTATCATCTAATTACTACCTTATCTATTTCTTGGTTTAGCTAACCATTGCAAAATGCTTTTCAAATTTTACATTGATGCAAAATACTTTAAATTTGTCCCCTCGGAAATTTGAAATTTTTTTGACATTGTTAATTTTTCAGCAGTTTCTTTAAAAAAGTTTCCAAAAAAATTTTGAACGTTATTTTTTAATGCCCAGTTCAATTCTTTGAGAGTCACATTGGACCTAGAAGTTAAATGATCTGACATTGGGTCTTTGTCGTGCCGGCTTGAAGCTGAAATTGGAAAAAGCTGAAGTTACATTCAGCAGTTTCTTTCAAAAGCTTTATTGCTAGTCTTTTTTGATCCTTTGAGCTCTCCATTTTACTACATGGAACATGAGTTACATCCATCACTTCCGAACCAAACCACATGAATCAATGCACCCAGTTCAAAAAGACGCATCCAATTTCAATCAAGAGAATATTTTCTGCTAATTTCCTATGTTTATGTACTTAAGAGAAAAAATCAAACAATCAATTAAGCTCGTGCAGCATGAGAAAGTACGAATATTTTCAAAGTGTGTGAAAGGCAGAAATTAATGACCACACAAACGAAAAAAAAACTCAGCGCGCTCAAATTTAATCGCAGTGCGATGAGAAAATATTTTTTGTTAGTTAGTTCAATGCGGTACGTCAAGGCAATTGGAAGTGAAATGAAAAGAGTCCTGTAAATTTTTACTAGACAATAAATAAAATTAGTTAAAAGTGCATCAGTTGTCTTCCAGCCTTTGAACTGTTAACATCCAGTAAAAATGTTCAAGGAAATAATTTTGTTAATTTTATTAATTTTGGATATTTCTAATGGACAGCTTAAAAAATGCTGTCCAATTGGTGAAACAGTGCAGATTAGTTCCTTTATAGACAATGATTTATCATCACATCCAATTTATAGTTGTGTAGAAAGTTTAAGTAGTGAAATATTAAATAACAGCACCGATGATTATGATGAAGATTCTTTATTAGAACCAAAAATGAAAAGAAATTCACAGGAACGTGAATTTATTGCCTATAATATACTTACTGATAATCATTCACATTGGCCATCATGTAGAGCAGCTGTGCTGTCAAGAAATAAACTTAATGAGCCGATGAAAGTTAGTGCTAGCGCAAGCTGTGTTGATTTACTGGATAATTCCTATTATGCTTTTACATGTGATGAAAATAATGAAATGACAAGAGACAGATTGGACATTTATAAGCTCAAAAAGTGTTGTCCATCCGATATGTCCTATGATATATTCCAACGAATGTGTGTGCTTAATAATTCGACTGACCTCAATGAAAATTTCCGTGACATTCTATTTGAGCGAAACGTACTCTTTGAGTATGATAAGATAAAATGTGATGAGGGTGACGTACTTGTTGAATATCATTCGAATGTACACGATTTGAAAATGTTTGAGGGTTCTCTTGTGATAACAAACTATGCGGGATATGGACCTGAAGTATTTAATAGGAAATATTATTGTATTGAAAGTACATTAAATTCTGAGATTGAACAGCCGGCTTACATGACAGCACAGCATTTTGAAAAGAAAGCATCGTCAAAATGGATTGCAAAAGTTTGCAGGAATAAAGAAATTTGTAAGGAAATTCCTTGTGTTAAAAAGTGCTGTAAACTAGGCGAGCATATGCTTTTTACAAATTCATCGTCATTATGTGAGAAATATGATCAAGGAATCGATGTCAAGTTCCATTCATTTTCAATGCATCAAAATCAGATGACGATGGATCAAATGGAACCGAGAGGTGAGCTTGATTGGAACCAAAATAATTCATGTCTGAATTGGAAAAAAATATAATAAATTTTGTATTAAATAAATATGTTATGGAAGTTGACTCGTGGGTATTTATATCTATGGTATTGACATTCTCAAATATTTATAGTACATATATGTACCCCGCAACATACTCATTACGATTACAATCCATTGAACAGAAACGGAACTTTAAATGCGGATAAATATTTTTCTTCCGTTTTTTCATATGTATTAAATGTTTATTGAGATTGCACACCTGGATTCTGGATAGAAACTTTATTTTTCCATTGAATGACTCGTGCATTATAAGTTAAAGGAACTTTTGTTAGATGTGATGTATACAATAGCTTAGTTTGAACTGTAGTGGTGAATATAAGCGATTGATGACTATAGGGAATATCTTGAGTAGATGATTGCTCTATAGATAGGTTGTACAGTTGAACTGGATGTTAAAGAGTCAAACTGAGACAACTCAAATAACTTTGATGTCTTACTGAGTGTTTAGAGATCATTCATGCAAGATCAAAGGTCGGTTGCACAGTACGTGCTAAAGAATCACGTAGACTTTAGCATGGAGTGTCCTATACGCATACTCCTAGAGTATAGCTCGGGTATACATTAGTCAGTGATGGGCAACCTTTTCACACCTTGGCGGTAAGCTTCGACGGAAACTGCACAAGGTAAACGATTCATGGCATTTCCCAAAATATTTTGCAGTACACTGATTGCTCACCACTACCGAGCGACACAAATGTAGAAGGCTCCGCTACGGAAGCCGCTGGATATGGATAGCCATTATGGACCCCAAACAAAAGTGGCTTCCATTTGGTGTTAATAAGAGGTTAAGCGGAGTCTTAAAAACTCAGTGGCAGAGCCTTAAATGCTCAATGACGGAACCTTCTTCATTAGTGTCGCTCGGGACTGACCTAACCCAAACTCCTTTGACACTGGAAAAGTTTCCAAGTTCAATTTACACCAATTCCGATTAAATTCCGACTAACCTCAATCAAATCTAAATATCCATCAATTTGTATACATCAATGTCCATCAACTAGATTCTTTATTGTTTCCAATTATACAACTTATTGCTAATTCAATACCTTCACGGTAAATAAACATATCTATCTATCAAAACTTCATACTTTACTAGATGCTTTCCCCTTGAACATCCACGAAGTATCCACAAATCATATGATTCAGTGCACTGATAAATTAATAGTTAGACAATCATCAAAAGAAGGAGGTTGGGAATTGTCAGAATAGTATTTTGAGAATGTTTACAATATTTCCTCATTGTGAATACATATATAAAGAGAGGATTAAACACGTTAACAAGCTCTAAAATAGAACATATGACCATTACACATCTTCGTTACTGACTGTACACCTCACACTCACTTCATCCACAATCTTTTGTGGCTACTCTTTCTCACATTTTTCTTCTCAAAATTCACTTTTTTTTTGTTGTGTGAAATAAACAAACTCTTTTAGTTATTCGTTACTGGATACTTGCGTATACTTATTTACAATAATATATTGTATTTTCACTATAAAGTGAGAAAAATTGTGTTTGCTATTACTGTGAAGTTTATTTTTTCAAGTCAGCTTGCAAATATACCATAGATTTTTATGACTGTTGTCATTTTATGGCTCCTTAGCACATGCTTAGCATATAAATGCTCTTTTGTTGACTTGATTTGCGGATGGATTTTTTTCTCAGAAAATTGAATTTTAAATAGTTTTGATAAGACCTGTGACTAAGTGTCTAGGGCAGTGGTGGGCAACCTTTTATTTTTCAAGGCACATCTTGGTGGTAAGCCTCGGCCGGAACCAAAAATGACATACTGTTCATGGCATATCCAGACATTTTTGATGGCATAGTAGTGTGTCGCGTCACGCAGGTTGCCCATCATTGGTCTGGGACAATGGACAGCTTTTAATTGTTCGCGGCACACCTTGTTGGTAAGCATCAACCATAACTACACACGAAATACGGTTCATGGCATTTCCAGACATTTTTTGCTGCACAATAGTGTGTCGTGAGGGTTGCATCATTGGTTTAGCTAGCATTGTTTTCGGTCCACCTTGACGGTAAGCCACGATATATGGTTCATTGATAATCACACTAATGTGCCACGTCACACAGGTTGCTCACCACAGATCTAGGGAATACAATGTCTCTGTACGATTGATATGTGGGAATGCCCAATCAATTATTTACAAACATCCAAGGAACTTACATCAACTTTATAATAATAAGGTATTACACATTTCCAAACAGGCATTTCCCAGCATTTTCATGACTAACTTCAAAGCATCCTACGATTTTAAAAAACCCCTAGAAACATTAAACATTCTTCTTTAAAAAAAATAGAAATTGCAGAATAAGTGATTTTTTTTTGGCGATAAGAAACAGATACATATAAAATTTATATATGCATACACAATGAAATTCCATTCATGTGATCTTAAATGAGAAACGAATGAGTAAGACCAAAAGAGCACACATACATTATTTACCATAAATAAGAAGGGGTGATTCTTTAACAATATGTACTTCACAAAATGTGAAGCTTAAGGTTTTTTCAATACATAAATAGCTACAACTGTTGACAGTTTTGAGATAAGAGCATATACATTATTTCCTCTTTTTCACAGAATACGGTATCATGATGCCCCGATATTGTGAAAAATTTAGATTGGAACATGATGAGATTCACTATATATCCGGGATCGATGGAAGTCTCTATTATGATGCTGAAAAGAAATTTTATCCCAATGAAGAATTTTGTGTTGATTACTTTTATGATCAGAGCTTGGATGAGACTATAGAAGATTTAGCTGTAAGTATGTCATGACAGGATGTTGAAAATCTTGTTCTTGCAGTGGTGTAGCAAGGGTGTTTGAAAGCTGGAATGTAAGCTTGTCGGAATGGGAGCTTACCTGAATGAGACATCATATCACGAAGTCTTAACGTTGGTCGAATGACCTTCATATGAAGGTTCTTCAAAATATCGTCATATGGCGATCATTTCACGGATGTCACCGTGTCGCTTGGGGTTAATCATCTTTATCCATTCAATTTTGTAGCATGTGTTCATGATTGTGGGTCTACATCAGATGTCCACAAATTGCAGCAAGAGGGTGGGGATAGGGATTGCAGTCTGTTGACTGATGGATGTTTAAGAAGTCAATTAAATGTCATTCTCTGTCGAATGACGAGAAATTGTGATGCAAACCTGAGTGGAACAAGATACGATTAATCAATCTTATATCTCGTTATAAACTTGACTTTTGTGGAACTTGCCATAAAATGTCAAGTTTATAACTAGACATCTTATCGATTAATCGCATCCTGTTCCACTCTGGAGTATTTAATTGTTTGGTCTTTTCCTCTATGCTTATCTATTGTGTACAGTAAACAATTGATTATTTACGAATTTGTAGCCCATAATTTCGCAATGGTTTGTAACCGATACAGAACCGATTGAACTGTTTTGAAAATTGACAGCAGGTTCAAAATCTAACGGTAACTTAAAGGCAATCTTTATATTTAAATCATGGGAAAAATCATTAAAATCATAAATGCATTTGCCCCATGTCATGTACAACCCTAAATGCCTCTCTCCTAGCTACACCACTGCATTAATGTAAATTTTTTGGCATGTTGTCTAAATTATTTCCGATGTAAAAGCTTTTAAGGCTCTTGTTATCAATATACTCTAATAAGAAAACAAAGTTGATGCCGAGTCTTTCTAGCTCCTTGAGATGTCATAATAACTCTTAATTTATTGACTTGTTTAACTGACTTTCCTAAAAAAAAATAACAATAATTACTTCTTTTCTAGATGACATCATTTGTGTGCTTCGACGATGAAGAACAAAACCGTCAAACAATTAAGTTCCATATTTATGCGACCCTTTTAGCGATTTCTGCCTTGTTTTTGGGTATCACGTTTCTCGTTTACATATTTTTGCCTAAACTTTTAAATTTGCATGGCAAGACTGTTGTTTGTCATGTGCTAAGTCTGTTCATCGGATATGCTTTTCTATCAGGCGTTCAATTTTCGACGACTGTAAAATATGAAAACTGTGTACTGATTGGTAAATCAATATTTTTCTGACTAAAATTAATGGCATCTGAAGAGGGAAAAAACAGCTTTAAAGTAAACATGCTGTAAGCCTTAAAATAAGCAAGTCTAGATTTTGCAAAGCTCGACGTCGACTCAATTTTTATATACAAAGTCTGAGTAGAATAATTAAGTCGATTTCAAGTCAGAGATTCTGTTATTGGATTAAAAAAAGAGTTTTGGTTCACGGATTTATCTAAGTCTAAGTGTTTGACATCCAGCTGCAACGAGTCGGTCGTCTCAATAACTAGACATTTACTAGACAAATACTTAAAATATCCACTTGTGTAAGTAGCTCTGGAATTTTGTCTGGATATTTTCATTGACTACATGCTTGTAAACAACTATAATGATCTAGTTATCGACACTTTTGTTTATTGAGTAACTTTAAATTTTGTATTATTACTAAGCAATCCGTTGGAAATTGGAATCTGTTGGTGATATTTAGTGTAATTGTCGATCATTTTGGGGGAAAAATACGGTAAATTTCCCTTTTTGACAGAAATTACTAAATCCATTAATATTGAGAATATGTCAACTGTCGTTTGACATTCAAATTATATTTGAACTACAACTAAGTAGTTGATTTTCCCCTTTAATAATTGTTGATCCCTTCATAAACATATTTTTTATGTTTACACATTGTTCACACATTTTATGTTTACACATGTACATTTTCTAACTTCAAACAATAAACATCTTCCTGGATTTAATCCATAAGAAAGAACTTTAATTATACTTAATAGGTAGGTAATACGCATTGTTGAATTATCTACTCAGCAATTAGGGATATTGAATTTCTATAAATTGCTATAAAAAACTTTAAAAAGACAGAGTATTTTCTGTCTGTATTTCACCATTTGCTTTATATTAAACTGGTTTATTAAACTAGTGTGACAAACATCCGTGAGTGGTCAAACATCTGTTGCCCTTGCTTTTTAAAAGGCCTTGACTAAATCCTGACCAGAAAACAAAACTCTTATCACAATATTTTTGTTGTTGATTCGACAAGGATTCACATAATCCCAATATTACAAATCTTAAGCTGCTTTCCCTCTTCATTAAAGCTGCAATAAAAAAAAAACAATTTTATATAAAATTTTCCTTCTTTCTTCAGCATTTATTATTTACTTTGGACTTTTATCAGGTATGTTCCTTATTTCAACCTTCATATTTCGTATATTATTCTGTTTTAATTCAAAGAAAATAAGGAACAAAGATTTTCATTTCAAGATGATCTCAATCAGATTAAAGTGCTGGAAAATTTATGTATTATCTTGGAATGAAAGTTAATGGTCCTTTAAAAAAAGAAAGCAATAAATTTTCGTATAAATGACTTGTTCCTTCATCTTGTTTTCTTTATTTCATTTTCATACATCTTGTGATACTCATCGTGGACATCACTCACCGTAAATTCCGGAATACCAACGGCATATAAAACAACAAATAAAATTCACGTCCTGGACTATCCACAGCATTCTCATGGCTGAATATAATGTGCCTTGACATCTACTGGACATTTGGGTAAGTGCTTTTTAATAAATATTGACATCCATTGACATCAATCCAGCTCATTTCACAATAACGGTCCCTTTTTTTGCTCGGGTATGATCGCCTTCCGCCAATTTTCTTTCCCATTTCTCTGACTGACTTTTTATTCTCTCATGAATTTCAAATAATGATTAATTTAAGTAGAATAAAAAATGGGGAAAGGTCAGCGAGGGAAAATTATTCATGTCATTTTCCTCATCTTTCTTATGGCTTTTCACGGTATTTCCTATTTCCATGTCATATTTACTGGGATTTATTTTAATTAATTGAAATGCTAATCGGTATCATTTGCCATCGTTGCTCCTACATTTACCATTCCAATGAGACCTTTATCAAAATGTTAATTAACATTAGTAAGTGATAAGGAATATATGCACATGAAAATTGGCTTGTATATTCAATGATAACAGCCTTCGATACTGACTTAATCTATACATAATGATTTTCGCTAATTTCAATAATTGAATTGTTATTCACAATTGGGGTAATTCATAAATGACGTCCATCAAAAAAATCTTAGAAGTATTTAGGCTCTTTGATGTGTGTATTATGTTCAGATATTTAGCGCAAGAACATCGCTATGCATTTAGGTTTACGGCAAGACCTGAAAGTTCCTTGAAGATACAACTCTAAGTCGACTTGACTTGTTTTTGTATGGAGTCAAGTCGACCAAAATTTTCCATACAAAATCCTAGTTGAGCCAAAAATCCTAATCAATCGACCCTCCACGGTGAATTTACAGCTTTAAGTACTTTTTCATTCCAGCTACCTCGTTCACTAAATCCCCAGTGTAACATCTCACGATGCCTAATTCTTGGTCTCCGTCATTAAACTGTTTTACTTAAGAGACCAAAGTATGACTCTAGACTTCCGAAAAATCACTAGAATAATTGTGGGATTCGAACCCGGAAATTAATATTCAACGCCAACTTTTGTGACCTGTTCTTTGCTAAGTGAGAGCTATCAAGACACTTTTGCTTCATTTTAATTTTAGACATAACATTCAAATCATCCCCATACGAATCACGTCAGTAAATACTGCGAACTGTATTTTAGAATTTTGATAGTCATATTGATACTAAAAGCTTAATTGAACTTGATTTTTATCATAAAATTTTTTGTTTACTTTTTGTTCTGCTTCTTGACAGGCATTGCATGAAACATATGTTTACTCTAATTTGCTCAATTTTATGGCGGTTTTTAATTAAACAAGAATTGCTGAAATTTGATAAAAAATCTCAATTAAAAAGTGCTTGTAAAAATTTTAATTTTAATGATGCTTTAACAGCAAATATTTGAGTGCTGTGGATAATGTTGTAAAAATTAAGCTAATATTTGTCGTATAGACAGCATTCTTTTATAATTTTTGAATAATCAGTATTTGAGGTTGTTCATTTATTACGTTTAAAAAAGGAAGCGGGAGAATTAAGGTTTCCCAGGGTATTAGGACGAATTCTCGAGACCGAGATTGAAACTGGGACATCTCGCGAGCAGTCTCGATTTCGATCTCGGCATCGAGAATCCTTAGGGAGGTTCTAATATTTAAAGTTGCTCCTACTTTTTTTGAAATAGTTAGGTTGCAAATCTGACTGATCTATTTCTAGGCCCAATCAGACTTTTAACCGTCAGAGCTCCTTCTGCAAGATTTCAAACTGCCAAAACTAAAGAACACAGAATTTTCGAAGTTTTCTTTCTGCTTATTTAGCTAATTCATCTGAACAATCTAAACACATCCGATATGGTGTTAGCACAGTAGTTTGTCGCGAAACATAGCTATAGAGGCATGGTATGACGCCCAAAGATGCAATCTTCTTGGATATTTCATCAATATAACCGACAAAGAACATGCCTTCATGTCACAGTAACTCCACTACGATACCTAAAAGCGTTCTCTTTGTCTGTTAGGAATCCATAGTAAAATCAAATTTTAAAGCTTCAGCTCTGTCCTAAAACGGCAATGAATTTAATTTTAGTAATTCAAAAGAAAAATTTATAAACAATTTCTCAAAATACAATTTGTTTTATTCATGCAAAATTTAAATTGTCTGAATTAATTCAAGATTCTTTTGTGTATCTTCGAACTGCTAGAATAACAGACCACTCAAATAAATTAAATTTTTTTTTTATATTGAACAAAAAAGCAATTGTAGGAGTCGTAAATCTTTTCTTAAGTTAACGAATTGATATCGTAAAGTCTATTAATAATCAATCGACAATTGTGTAGATAGGAAGCCAATGAATGAAAATATTTTCTACAATTCACAAAGAATTAATAAATTGATAATATTGTTATCACGATTATTATCTATTTTGTAAAGGAAATCCTGATAAAAGAGAGTCAACAAAAATGTGATACATATTGATAAATTTGAGGGCTTTATGTATAGCTCATTAATCATTGAATCTTTTGCGTAAGCGGATTATATTGGCTTATCTGCATTAATTTTAGATTGAATGTATTTAATATGAAAGTGCAAATATCAAGGTTTTGTTAGCTGGAACAAGATTAGTTTGGCATAAAATCAATTTGACATGACGAAATTTTTGCCATATATTGGCACAATTAGCCAAATATCAGATTGTATTCGTTAAGGCTCTGCTCCGTCGATGTATAAACAGTTAGACTTTGCTTTCTCGAAAGCTATAGGAAATCTCGGGATATCTCGATGCCGAACCAAACAGCGAGAAAGCATAGGTTATACATAACGTTGCCATGATGGTACCATGATGCTTGATTTAATTTTGATCCTTGTTTACGAAAAATGGAGTTTGATATCGTGGCCAATTGCTGAGTGCTCAATCTATGACTGAGTATCTGTTGCTAACCTACAACCGAAAGCTTTGAGCTCCAAATTGAAATACAGTTGCAAATCGACTCTGGCTTTATATGAAGTCCAATTGACTCAAGTCGACTTTTCCATACAAAATCAGATTACATTTAGATTCCACTTCAAGCTGCAGATTGACATTTTCGGGTTTTCCCGGGTAAAAATACAATATTTTTTGCGAAATCCCTATTCCGATCCCGAAAGCAAAGTCTCAGCCTTTGTAACTTTTCAAATTCCCATAGGTCTAATAATTTTAAACTTTTATTGACACCATTAATGCACAACTCTCAAACTAGTTGATTATATTTCTTACCCTATTGTATAAATTAGAATTTTGCTGCTGTCAACAAAACCACTGCGTAGCAAAAATTTATATCCTTTATCTTAATTAATGGGACCGTTCAACATAGCAACCGAAAACAGCTTATAAACCTTTTCAGCACCAAAAAACCCCTTAATAAACAAATTTTCCTTTCAATACATGATTTTTTACATGATATTAGTCGTGTCATTAATCATAACATTAGTCATCTCTTAAATTGATTCCGTTTTTTTGTTCATTTTGACTTTTTCCGCTGTCATATTACTCTTGTTATTGATGTGCCAGATGTGTCATTTGTAGCAAAAGTTATGAATGTTATGAAGGCTCAAATAAGTTTTCTTAAGGTAAATATTTATGTGAGCACGATGACTGGTTATGTCATAAAAATCAGCGCCTTGTCACTTTTAATTTTCTTTACCAATGCGTAATTAATTTATACTCAACATCTAGTGATAAATAAATAAAATTGTGATGGGACAGTATGCGCGAATAAACCAAAGGCATAATTACAAACAACTTATACGCAGAAAGCGTATAATTACTGCTGTAACAGCTGTTGTCATTAACACTCACCCAAAATGATACAACTGATAATTTTCATCTTCTTGTTATTTCTCCTCGAATAGCTATGAATTCACCGCATTGACGCAAGTTTGAATGGAATTGAGAAAAGCTACAACTTTTTTTTCTCTCCGTCATTTCAGATTCGCCAACTTTTTCTTCGTTTATTTCAAATGAAATCATTTTTTTTTTTCTCTTTCATTTAAAATATTTGCCTAATTTTCTTTTGTCTGGAATTACGTATGGATAGGAACACTCGCACAAATTTTATTTAATCATCTCGTAAACAAATGACTAAGGCGCTTGTTGGTGAATATTCTTAATATCCTAAATGGCCACATGGTGACTGTAGAATGACGATTATCCTACGAAAATGCCAATATGGATGGAATGTCGCAGCCATTAGGCATGGGAATAAATGAGTTTAAAACTATGCTAGATGCATGTATGTGTGCGATAAATGGACGAGCCCTCTTATGACCTGTTTATTATTAATTGCGTGAGTCGAAATGACTCGTAAGCATAATGGTTGCAGTTCAATGAACAAAACTGTTGGACAGGTTCTTTCTCATTCGTAAGATAATCTGCTAACTTATAATTTTTAGTACTACACTAGAGCTCCTTGAACGGATCTTTAATTCAGTGTTTCCAAAAGTTTCGGTTCCGTGCAATTCATGCATCAAACGTAACTCATATCCTCCTTTTGTAGACTACTTATAGTACTGTCGTCATCGAAGTGGTTTAGATCCCACAATTAATTGTAGGTAAAAGTTTTGAGCGTTGTAAAAGTTTTGAGATCCAGCAAATCCTCACTCATTACTTTACCATTAGCCAAATATGCGTAGCTTCAGACCTATCATATATTCTGCCTATATACTTAAAAATATTCTACACACTTACCTACACTTACTTTGTTCCGACTTGTTGAAATTGTATTTAAAAATCCACATGTTCTTTTAAATTTAAACCCAGCACTCCTGTAGATTCTGCTAACTCGAAAAATTTATTAATTTTACTTCCAAAACACATGCTTTTTACTTTTTAACAGTTTATTGTTTTGACATTATTCAGAAGCTAGTAACTCTTAAAATTGGCATTCTTTATTATCTTAACAGTTTATCAAACAGGTGTATATTTTTTTGTTTAAAATCATATCTGTGTGTTTTTAAAATGTGACATAAAGCGCCGATTACATTTGACGACAATGACAGCATGATAATGGAGATAATGAAATGGACAACTAAGAGACAAATGAAATCAAGTTTAATGATTGTGTTTTTGGTCCGAGTAGCATATAGTATTGACTGAGTATCCATTTAGAAGCTATGCTGAGTTGTGTACCCTCACAGCTGTATTTGCTTATGGTTTAAGCTACTTATGCCTTAAAATGTGAATTGAGGTGGCTCAATACCCGAATGGTTAAGTATTTTAGTACCTAATTACTGGAACATCGTTCATGATATCGAGATTAGATAGAACTCATTCATTATTTTTGGATTAATGTATAGAAGAAGTAAGAGATGGTAGTGCATTGGGCATCCATAATTGGCAAGCGATTGCCAGCGATAGAGTCAGTTTCAGACGCAAACTAAAGGATGCCATGGATCTCAATTGATCTGTACGTCCAGCGAAATCCTCCCTTTGCAGCCTACAGGTAGTAATTTCATCAAAGGTGTGGTTCTGATCTCATTTCATAGAGTAGTTCTAATGAATGCGGTGGTCTGCCGCACCATTACTTATTAAACAGTTATTAGCCACGAAACGCTCTAGAGTAGCATTACATCTCAATAAGCTTAATGTTTTTTATGTCTTAAAATGACAGCTTCTTAAAAGGTCGCCTGATAAAACAGTCCCAAATCAATTTCCATATCTTCTATTTCCTCGATTAAATTACACGAACGAAATTTAACTTATGAATTGATTAATAAATAATGTATTTCTCTCGTGATAGCAGTTAATGTACAGAAATGACATCAAAAATTTTCAAAACAGTAAACATTTAAAAATTATGTAAAAATATTATTATGTAGGCAGTGCGGAAAACAGAAGGAGGAAAAAGGAAATATGATAATGTCATAGAGTTGAATGAAAATTTTATAAATTTAGATCACACGACTATGATGGTTTGGTGAGATGAACATTAGACATAATTTCTTGTGTCATTAAACTGAAATATGATATTTATTTCCACAAGCACCAAAAAAAACGGAAGACGAAAAAAAAAATACAATTTTTATGAGCATCAAATGCTCATTTCCAAAATAAAATGTGTTTGTGATATGATGGACCATTAATTACGTCAGTATTCAAACAAAGATGGCGTACAGACAATTGGGAAGCTTTCATATTATCCTGAAAATATGATTATTTGCTTTCCTTCTTTTTGTTTCAATTTATCAAGTTGACACTTTAAGCTTTTCTCACTTGTAACTCAATGGGACGTGAAATTACGTCAGCTCTTGAATGGTAATGATTATAAGCCTAGCATTAAACAGTAGTAAGTTGTTACGGTCAATTAAAAACGGATGAAGAACAAGAACATCATTAAAATTTAATTTCTACTGAGTCGTATATCCAGTTTCTGTACATATAACGTCCTTGTCCATAAAATATTATGCTGTAATAAATTTAATGGAAAAATATTCAGATATAGCCATTGGCTAGGGATTTTTTTATTTTACGATCTTCATCTCGATTTTTTGAAATATGAAAGATGCTTCCAGCGTCGGAAAAATTTTTTTTTTTTGGATATAAAGTCATGAAAATGTTGCTACAGAAAATGAGCAGTATAATTAAGAAGTCAAAAGGTTCATATTTATTGGGAATGTGCAGTTGTTATGTAACTAGTAAGAAAATCAAGCTTTTTACTGCTTCTTGATGAATTCCGTCTCGGTCTAGACAGAGGCTTATTGAAGAGTTATGGGGTCTATGGCTGAGGTTTGAAAATTCTTCAACTTGCTTGGATTATCCCTGAAAAATTCAAAAATTCCCATAAATATGTACGAATCATACAAATTTGATTAAAATGGTAATCCCCTAACATTCCTCATATATCTGACTATACCCTCAGGATCATGATGTCTTGAGAGTTACCTCTGCATTCTAAATTACATTCCAACTCCCCTGCTAAAACAAGAACGTAATAAGCAAACGATCCCCTAAAGATATTTGAAGAATACTTGATAAGACACAGACAACACTCATTTTCTATTCAAAGCACTTGAGATGCTGCTGCTGCTGTTCATTTTCATATTCATAAATTTTTTGTGCTATGCGCTTAAGAATATTTTATGGCTAATTGCCTCGAATCAAGAAATTTTTTCATTTTCCGATCTTTATAATCATCAAGCTCGGATGTCAAGAACCTCTAACTCGCATCGCAAGTTTAATTATTAACGATTGGGGTTAGTAGAAAATCTAATTCGTGTATTACAGTAAATTACCATCAGTCAGTCATAATGAATTACATTAACTCTCATAAAAGTATAATGATGGCAAGCATAAAATTAAGAGATATTAACATGAATAAATGTGTGAAAAATCATCGACATATTGTTGAACTTATGCTTCATGCCTTTTTTCATGCCAATGATTCTGTTCCATGATGAATAAATATTTTATTTTATTCCAACAATTTATCGTCTAATGCCTTCCATATTCTTCCTTTTTCTCATATCCTCTTTTTCATTTTTTTGCTTGTTGCCGTCTTTATTCTTCAGTTATTGTAAAAGTAAATGAATGGATGCTCGTGAAGCGAGCAGGAAGAGAAATATTTTTATTCAATTTTCTCGCTTTTCAATATTTTTTCTACTTTTTTATTCTTATTTTAAACATGATTTTTATGAAAACGTGCTTGTGCCTGCATTTATTCTGATTTATATGTATAATGTGTAAACGAACTGGTTTTTTAAATGGAATCTTAAGTATATTTGTGTGATTTAGTAACTGACTGAATAAGGAAAGGATAGATCTAATTTTCTCGTAATCTGTTGATATTTGCAAATTAGCGTCTTGTCGTCAATACGGTAAAGTAACGATGTCCTGTCGATTAGGAACTTCTTGAATCATAGCCGTCACCTATTCAAATTTCTATGGAATGGAAGAATCTTGCAATGACAATGACAGAGACAACCTAATTTGACTATGACAAGACACATTAAAGCTTAGTCATCACCTATGGGTAGACACTAAATAGCGTAGGTTTTGTCTATATCTAGGCATATATTTTAATAGATCTCGACCATACCTAGACAAACGCAAAAGCTATCATGATAAAGCTAGACACCTTTCCAAAGGCACCTTTCTGACAGTTCTGTCTCGAACTATGCATCGCAGCATATTATCAAGCAGCTATGACAAGATTTGCTCAAAAAAATTCAGTACGATATTTTCCATAACCCTAGAAACTCCTTCTTAAAGCACACAACGGTTATGAGCTTAATAAATTCCTTTTGAAGCACTTTCACAACTTTCACAATCACACAGAACCGCTTCCTTCATGTATTCTTAGATAGGATCAATTTCCCTTCTTGATTGCATTAAACTTGTAAAGCAGTTCTTTAAATTTATATCGCTTTAAATTGGATTCCGAGCGTTTATAATAAAAACGTTTAACCTCTTTTACCAGATTTTTTCCAACTTATTCTATTCTTCACTCAACGGAACCGATTATGCCACAGAGATATTTTGTAGTTTGAGGATTTTTCTGTTGTTGTTTTATCTTTTTCCATTCTCATTTTACACGTTTAAAGAAGCTTTTGGTGTTAGTATTGTTGTAGATTTCTATTAATATAATGGAAACAGGGACGTAGTCAGGAAGGGGTTTGGAGTAGAGCCCTTTACACCTTCTTTGCAAAAAAGTCTTCAATTTTCTAAGGTTTTTCGTAAAACACTCCAAAATCCTTCCCCAAAATTCATTTTTCTTACACTCCTCTCTGAAAAAGAATGAAAAAGTTGCAAATTCATCGCAAAAGGCAGAACAATATGGTTCAAAAAGTTTATTATGATAACAAATCAAAGAAGAATATTTTTTCGACACCAAGAAATAAGCTTTGTTCAAGCCTTGTTGAATTAGCGAGAGATTTATCTGAAGCGAACATTATGATTGCGATTAAGAATGTCGACAAATGTTGTTCGGTTTTGCTTCATGAATGTGCTTTTTCCTGTTTTGAATAACATGAATAATATGAAATAGGAAGTTTGATAAAGAAATAAAATTTCCTATATAAAAATTATTTCATAGAAGGAAGTCGAGAAGCAGCTTTATAATCCTATAGTTGATAGTTTCTGAGAATTGTGATCCTTCCATTAGGATTAAAATTCTTATTCAAAAAATATTCTTCATGCAATTATAAATTTGTGCTAATAAGAATAACGTCAATAGCTACCCCGACCACCACAATGTAGTTGCTTAGACGCTGCTTTGTCGAATCGTTGATTACAGGACGCGAGAGTGCACTGACGACAACTTAACGGGTGTTTTGCGCCCATTTTCAAGAAGAAAAGTAATATTTGATGTATCAAGCTTTTTGCATCAGATTCCATTTTACTCTTCCACTGAGCTACACAAAAAGCATGAAAACTGCATTTATATTTTGCCAAAGACTTTAACTGTTGCCATCAAAATAATACTAACGTTTGTGTCAAAATTCAAAGCATTTTTCATTCTTTATGCTCTTAAACTGCTCACACTAAGGATCCTCTACTTTTATTTTGTTAGAACTAGTAATCAACTAGACATTAACTTGACTTTAACTACTGTCCATTCCGGTTCAATACCATAATATTGGAACTAACCTCTCCTATTATTCTTCAAAATTCCCAAACCTTTAAAATTTCAAATTTCAAAGCATTTTTCATTCTTTATGTCTTAACGTTGAAAAAATAAACCAATGCTGAATTTACAAACACAAAAAAAAGCTCAAATTACTTTCGAAAATCTCTTTGAAAATGATTAAAAATAACCAAGCTATCTAGCCTAAAATGATCAAAGGATTCCATTTCACATCCCATTAATGGATGTTTTTATTTGAAAAACGAAACATAACCACAAAAAAATAAACCGAATAAAAAATCTCTAAATAACAATTTTGTATGCCTGATATTTTACATTTTTTTTTTGGTAAAAGAGAGGAAAGATAGAAAAGAAATTGAATTTTTTTCGGTCGAATAAAAATGGAATGGTGTGGTATATTAAATTATCCAGTTTGTGTCATCTAAATGTAGGCAAAGAATAAGGCCACATACCCGTGTTCTTAAAAATGTTACCGTGAGGTATTCAATTTAAATTGATATATTAGTGTTCAACTGGCACAAAGAAAAAGCCTTTTTTGTGCCTTTTTTTAGACATGATAGGGGAGGATGGATGATGCTGATGGCAAGAAGCATAGGACAAAGACACTAAAGCACATTACAGAAACACGGTCGTTGAAAACTTTACGAGGTTTTATAGATATTAATTGTACACATGAGATTACCATGAACATAGCTATATTATAAAGCATGAAATATGAATATATCATCATCAACTAGGAATAAATGAGCTTTTAACAGAAAGTGATATTTGGGATAAATTATCCTTGGGATTTCAGTTACTACTCATACCTAACTTCATCGTTCAATTCTATTCCACGTGCTGGTTTAATAAAATCGTGCTCGTTTTTTATTGTCATAAACCTGATTAATGGTTCGATGACTTTTAGAAAAAATTTAAAGATTTATTGCGATAATTAATGTTTTGAGGGTATTTTTTTCAAGCTTTTCAGTTCTTTTTTTGTTGCTATAGATGAATATCTTTATTGTTGTTCTGCTTTTGAAATTTATTCACAATTTTTTTCTCTGTTCATTGTAATTTATGGCTGAAATTGAGGGTTTTGAGCAATCTAGGTGCAGTAGAAATGTTGCTACTGTTCATGTTTTATAGTGCATTATGTGGCTTTTATGAACTTTTCAACAACATTCACTTCTAAGCATTGTTTATAAATTTAGAAATAATGGGAGTTCTTTGGATTTATTTTTTGTGGCTTAAATAAATTAGAAGGTAGAAGAGGGAACTGATGAACTGTTTTAGAGTAGAACTTAAAGTAATTTTGGCTTTGAGATGAGTTTTTCTCTCCTCATCAACCTAGTAGCACAACGTAGTCGCTAATGCAAACGACAAAACGTGAATGTACCTTCAAGGTAATGCGATGACTGATTTTAAGGTCTTTTTTTTCTAACAAAAAATGAAATTTTTCTCATCATGAGTTTTGGGCGACACGAATGTCTTTTGCATTAAATGCCATTTTCTAAGGCGCCTTTCTCTTATTACGCAACGCGAATAATCGACATTTTGTCCCTGATTCTTCACCTTTGACATAACAAAAGTTGACTAGAATTTTAGATGAAAAAGTCGAGTCATAATCACAAAAAATCCGAGTCGATTTCGAGCGCTACCAAATCTCAACCTCACCCACTCTCCCCCTCCCCCGTTCTAGAACCTTACGTAATAAGGGAACAACCCAATGAATCATGTTAAACAAATGAATGAGGTTTGTCTGTCTACAAATATAGATTTATTATAATCCTAAATTAAACTTTTTATCCATTAATATCCTTCCTGTTGACATTAATTACCCTCTAGTCATCATGTGTGTCACAAAATTTCAAACAAAATGAATTAAACTCCATTTGGGAATACCTGCACATTTCAAACTTCAACTTCACCTCTTAGATTGACAATACACACCTCTTCCTTCATATTCCAAAATTAGAAAATTCCATAAATATTCACATACGTTAGTGGACGTAAATAAATGATCAACATCATAAGAACTACTTGGGGTATTGTTTTTAGCGACATAAATATCATTTAGCGTAGGTTCAATCATATACAGTGATTAGCATACTTGAGAACTCTTGAGACTACGTACTGAATTAAATTTAAATTCAGACAGCTTTAGTGACGTCATAAAGCATAATATGCAATTTGAGGACAATCTCACAACACAATCTAAATTTAAGTTTTCATAGGTACAATTAATGTCTAATACCAAAGTGCACATTGGCTACACCATCAAGGCAATTCTCATGGGAGCATTTATAAAATCCATTAACAAAAGCTCACAAAGCACAATTAATATCCTTATTACTTTACGAGCACTCGCAATTGTAATTAAATGTGTAGCGCATCGAAATGAAATTCATTAACTTTAAGCTTTTAATGTCGAAATAATTTTAAATAAAATAATTTATTGCGGAAGTGTAATCAATATTAATGAATCCGTACCAAAAAAAAAGTAAAATTTTAATATTGAAATAAATGATAAATTATAATTTGGATGGATATAAAATGCTTTATGGAAATGCAAATAATAAGAAAAATATTTTTCAGATTCAAATGTAGGAATTTACTTCCATCTCAGAAAGTTGAGAAATATTTCATGATTGTTTGTCTTGAATAAAGGATGAGAAGAAGCACAAAACTATTTCATCCATTCAAAGTAATCAGATTATTTTAATGTAATTTATCAAACTTGAAATGTTTTCTCACAGATGTGATTCTGAAGGTTAAATTCAAGGTGGTCAGGTAGAGCAGTAAGATAGTTTAATAATTATCTCACATCAGAAGTGGAGTAAGAGATTTTTTTTTTCGAGAAGGATGAGGAGGCATTTCGTGGATTTTTCCTAAAAAACTATAGCAAATTGAAGAAATTAAAGAATCCATATTTAGACATAATTAGTCCTAAATGCACAAATAGGATAATCATAAATCCAGCTCTGGTCAACGTGACTCAGAGCTGATCGCCATAAATTATTAATGGCAGCTGTGAGTTGCTGTGAAAGCAACCATAGTTGCTGAATGGCTTCTAAGTAACAATTTTTATGTCAACTGCCAAAATAATTGTCACTTGGATTCCATGTGATCCATGCTATCTGGCTGCATTGAAAACCTAATGTCAATTAGGTTTTTGCCTTCAAAAGTCCAACATAGATATTTAACTGATTTTGTTTCTGCAGGTTTCATTCCATTTGACCAAAGTTAGTGTTCTCGTCACAGAGACTTTGATGAATCCCTTCTTGGTCTCGTTTTTGAAAATTCGGCACCTAGAAATCGAGACTTTTGGAAAATCAATGTCAGATTATACCCTTGGAAGACAATTCGACAGACATAGGACATAGGAAGACATAGCGTTTTTAGACCTTCTTACCCCTCCACATATTCCCTGTTTTAACTTTTCATATCAATTGTAGTCCGTAACAAAATTATAATCCAGTTTCCTACAAAGATAGCATTCCCAGAGGGTTTTCCAATGTCTGACCTCATAAACAGAACAATTGCTACTCCTCTACATCAACCCCATTTCACAAAAGAGGACAGAGTTCTCTCATATAGGAATACACTCCCTGATACTTACCAAGTAAGGAGGCAAGAAGGCAGAATAGATGTAAGCACAGATCAGACTACTCTGATATGAAATATATTCGCAAGTTGAAAGAGCTTGCAGTTATTTAAGCATGATGATAAATCTTTAAAAGGAAAGTGGAATTAGATTTAAGGATGAATGTCTGTTCCATTCAGGGAAAATGTATCAAATCAGCAGTCCATAGGAAATGAGGAAGAGAAAAAAAGAAACTTTTTGCTGACTTTAGATGGAAAAATATTTTTGTTATTTAAACCTTCTTATGTATTACACATTTTTTTGCTGAAATGATCAATTTCCTGGTTGAGTTCTCACATATATTCGCATTGTGCCTTTTATTGTTGTTGTACCTATCAAATAAATTTATTTTTCAAGCATTATGTTTCCTTCCTTTTCGTTTAAAACATTTTCCTTTTTTTATCGTCTCAAAAATTTTCCAAAACCACATTCGTATGGCGTCTTCATGTCCATGTCTATTTGTTGTTTTTAAGTGAAACATTCTGTCAAAAAATGTGAAACAGACGTATATGAAGCAATAAAACTAAAACGTTTTCATCACAGTTCGATAATTTTATGAGATGTAGTTTTTCTAATCATAAATTTTGCTTCCGTTAATAAAGCTGTTGACATGAAGAATTTGTGGAATATTTATGACATTTTAATCACATAAAGTATCTTGTGGCATTGAAAATAAATCTATGTCTATGCTTGGTCAATAAGACCCCCAAAAAATATAACATAGTCTTAAGAAATATGGAAATGTTGAGTTGGAGGCTTTTAATAGAAAATTCTCGCATGAGAAATTCCAAAAGCTTTTTTGGCACATTCAGTGATGAAATTTATGGGTGTTGGAGTGTTCTAGTATGTCTGAAAGAATTTCTGGACTGTGTCTAATATTTAAAGACTTAATTTCATTTTATGATGACTGTGTAAATTGTTGTAAGTCTGAGTAGCACCAAGGTTTCAATGTGAGGTTGCTACTTATGTGACAATAATGAATGTAATCTTTAGACAACAGAGCTCGAAATTGGCTTGAATTTTGAAGGAAGTCGTGTCAACTAAGTTTGACCTTTTCAAAGAAAATTCGGGTTAACTTCTAGTTCTGATTGGAATTAAGAGCTATACTATAGTGATAAATTTACACAAGAACATTATTCATAAAGTATATGCAGGGATATCTTAGGTTACCTAATTCTCGGTTAGGATAGGGTAAACTAGGTGAGAAGCACACTTTATGAACTCTATTCGACCACTTTTCTAGATGAAATTATACAATTTGCAATAGTTTTTCAAGATTGAAGCTAGCGGACGTTTGAATTTTCTCTCATAAAACCTAACCAATTGGAGAATTCTTGTTGACGAGAAGACTCTCAAAACCCTTCCCTGGCTAAACATCTACGAGACAATGGCAGTGGCAATGTTGAAGAATAAATTAGATGATAGTGCTGGATTATGTCAGTATTTTGTTTTTTAAACATGATTAAAGAATATGTAGATAGGTATGCTGTAGGCATATGAGGGATACTCAATGTAAAACAACACCTCGATAGCTGAATGACATGAATATTTTCTACTTTAAGTTCCAGTAGCAGCGATTATTTTCTCAATTTGAATAATATTTGACCTGTATCTGTCTAAAGAAAATCTTATGCCTTATCATACTTCATGGATTCTCACGGAAATTTTTACATCGGAAGAGATTTTCATCAGTCCTTGAACATTATGATCGAAATTTTCTCTAAAGAACAATATAAGCATTATAATCTTTGTTTGAGATTACTTCAAAAATCAGCTTATCATCACAACTTTTTCTATTAAAATGCGCTCATACAAAGTACAAAACCGTAATTAACTTCTTTTTACCTTTTAGACTTTTTTTAAGCTCAACACATAGCAAAGAGTAAAGAAAAAACTTTTCAATACCAAAAAGTCGTGCTTATTCATAGTAAAGATTACCGAAACGTGTCCTCAGCGCAAAATATCCTTAAATACATCGAATTTTTATTCCTTTTGGCTGCCTTTTTTTCATTATTTTTTTTCGCGACAAAAAAGGTCACATTGAAACTGTTTTCAATTCATGATGATGAGGGAGGAAATTCAATCCAACGGCATTCGATAACATCAATATCCGAGTGACACATATGAAGAAGGTTCCGTTATGGAGATTGTAGGGCTCCATTAGTAAATTACTTACTTACTGTATCTATGCTCATATGTGGAACTTAGGTTACAACAAAATGCATTCGACCTGACTCTGTTGCTGGCTCTGTCACCTAGTTTGTACAAATTCCCTGTCCTCTGACATTTCTTCATCACAGTTTTGCCTAAGTAGCTTATGGAGCTTCTGGTCGGCGTTTTCCTTGCGGATTCCATCCAAGAGCAGTGTAGCAAACTTGTGCTTTTTCCATTACATTCTCTTTGAAGATTATATGGAAGCCGCCTATTTTGGCAGCTATATGGTCGCCTAAAGACATATGAACCCTTACAGACAAAGAACACGCTTTCATAGTACAGAAAGACCACTATGATACCTAAAAGCGGTCTCTTTGCCTGTTAGAGGTAGCCTTTAAACGCTCATTGACAGAGCCTTCTTCATCTATGTCACTCGGGTTCATCATTTTTTGTGTTGATTTCTTCTTTTGATTCACATTTTTTTTTTCTCTTTATATTATTTTTCTAGATCCGTTCGAGCATCACAGGGCATTCGAAGAACAAAGGAAATGAAGCGATTCATGTATTACTCACTTTACGCTTGGGGCTTTCCATTTCTGATGGTAAGATGAAAAAAAAATGAAAAACTTCTTGGCTTTTACATCTCAATTAACAATTCAAAGTGATGGATCGAGATTTTTTTTTATGAGAAAACTTTTTTTTTCTTTTCTTTTCTTCTTATTTTTTATGGTTTTGTGTTCCTTTTTGCAACCGCAACATCAATATCCTTACCTTTTACGCATTATAGACCATATTTACATCTATGATGAATATTTACGATGTCTTGCCGGAGAAATTTAAGCCAAAAATTGGAGTAACAAAATGCTGGTTTGAGGGTAATCGATGGATATAAAATTCATGTTTGTTGCCGGTACCTTTGGAATTTTTTTTTTGTGAATTTCTTGATGAATATCAATTTAAATTGACATGTGGTATTTTAGGAATGTGAACTGAGTGGTTCCGAAGTGCCTCTTTAAGGATAAAATTCAATAAGGGTGTCGTTACATATATTTTATCTACAATTCTTGATATATGGTTTGCCATGTTAGCTTCTTTTTATATTTCTTATTTTATTCGTGGCATTTTATGGGTATTTTTAGTATTTTTTCAAAATGACGGATCAGTTTTTTGTTGAGTCAAAAATTGCGATGTTATTTGGAGCGAGATTTTTTGGGGTTGTTTCGTTTTTTTAATCTCAAGAATTTAAATAAGGTTTTTAGAACAAATAATGAAATGACATCAGTGACCTAAATGGAAGAGCGTTGGCCTTATCCATTACCAAAGGTCCTGGGATCCATCCCAAGTCATGACTAATTTTTGAAGCTCTTTTTCCATTTCGAACTTCGAGCTTACGAAGCTCAGTTCGTTTGTTAAGTGCAGATTTTGAGGGCCTTAGCATTAGATGTGTCTGCATTGCAAGCAATATCCAAAAAGGGATATACTGGTATACAGTGAAAGGCAAATCAGATTCTAACGACGAGCTCGATTTGCCGATGTGCAGAGCTCGAAAGTGGTTCGAATAACACTTTAATGAACTGTAGCTCTACTTGGTGCAGAAGTCTGTCGTATCCTCCCTCATTAAACAATTAATAGCCGCCTAACACAGCTCTAGATCTCATTGATCTGAATAGCTCAAGGGTTTTTCTATACTACACCATATCTATGTCAGTTGACCTTTTGCAGCTGTAGCATCTAATTATAGAAAAACTTCACAAGAAACTATATAGTCTGACCTGATTAAGACATCCTGAGTTAACATCACTAGACTCAGAAATTCAATAAAAAATTTCTCCAAAGACTTTGCAATAAACAAACAGCTCTCAAATGTCAACAATCCACATCCAATGTTATTTTATTGTTTTTTTTCTCTTCTTATTCTACATATTTTTATGACTGATAATCCCTGAACAGAACAATCATCACCAGGACATCTGATTTTCTTCTTACTTCCTATTGGAATTCAAATATCCATAAATTTTATTCTCTTCATTCTCACTGCCATCCATTGCAATCGCATTAAAGCAGAAATTCATCGTATGCAAAGTTGTGATAATAGCGATCAACAGAAGAAGAAACTTTTTGTTGCTGACAAAGCAATGTGAGTGAATTTTTATTCTTTTATTTCCCTTTTTATGTGCAATTTTTGTGTTAAAAATTTATTTCACAGAACAGAAGCTTTATTATACCATTATTTGCATACTGCATGATGACTCAATACTAAAAGTGATGCTTATTATTGATCCTTATGCTTTGAACATCCCGAGCGACACAAATGAAGAAGGCTTTGCTATGGAGCTTTTCAGGTTCCGGTAAAGCTCTTTTACTGACATCAAATTGACTCTGCTTCTATGCTGCATCCATATGAGAGCCATTTGCCATCAACATGCAAGCAGATCCAGCTCCGTAGCAGAGCCTTCTTCATTTGTGTCACTCGGGCATTTCACATCTCACTTCAAAGTTTTATTTTTAAATGCAGATAGTTTTCAATCATAAATTCCTTTTTAATTATTGTGAAAGCTTTCGGAAAGAGAGAATTACTCGAGATTTTTCATGAAACTCGTTAAATTTTACGGAGCTCATTAAAATTTTTGTAAAGTTAATGGAACACTTAATTTCGTTTATCATGTAAAAGCTTTTTGAAAAAAAGAGTTTATAGAGCTTTAAATTAAGCTTTTAAAACATTTTTTTTTTCAACTTCAAATAGCAGAAAATCTTTTCATTTGAATGTAGGAAAAAGTTTTTTTGAGATTTCTCTGCTGTTTTTGAAAAGAAGCTTTGCTTAAGTTGAATATGTAAGAACGGTAAGAGCGTTGTAAGATGTTCTGAGATATTAAAATTTGAATATCGCTCAAATTTTTGTTTTATGCTTTAAAAAATATGTTTTCTGTAGATTTGAAACTCGACACGAAATTTGTATGGAAATGTCAATTCGAGCCGACTTGACTCACTGTAAAACTCAAAATTGACTCGATGCAGGGGTTGACCGTTCCCAGAACTCCACGGTAGCAGCACTTCCACTCCAATTCAAACTGACAAAGTCCTTCAAACTCATGTTCAGATGTATCTCATGAACTCTTCATTCAAAATTAGAAAAAAGTCTGAAATTGATGATATTTTAGTTAAATGAGCTCATAAAAATCCACAAAAAATTTTCAATAAAATGTTCATTAAATCGTAAAGCAAAATTAAAATATTTCACCCACTTTATAGTTTTATGACTTTAATAACAGAACAGCTATGTTTGTCTATCTAAATTAATAAGCTCATTCACATTAAACAAGAAGAACAAAGTAAAACTTTTTTAATATCGTGTACAATTGAAACACCAAAATATGCATGATCTCATCTGTCGGAAATGGAGTCTATTTAGTTTGAAAAATATCCATAATTAATTTTTTCTTGAAAGAACAGAGGATTGCAAAAGCAAAGCAATGTGAGAGAATGGTAGATTCCTTTGAATATGCTTTGGTTCATTACTATCTCTAGATTAAAATTTTACTTTATATCAGAGCATGAAGTTAAAATTGCTAAAGCAACTCGACTTAACCCAAGTCGATTTCGAGTCAAACTGAACTCTAGCGACCCAGTTGAAAAAGACTTCGTCACGATTCAGTTATGACTCCATCTCCGTGTTTTAAACGTTTTGCATTATCAAATGTGTCCGTGTTTAATTACTGTAGGAATGGGATTCCTGTAATGGTATTTTGTCAATATAGTCAATTAACCTCAGATAGCTTAGGGGTAGAAACATGCGGCCCGAAATCGCAGAACATGAGTTTGATACTCAATCGGGATCCATTATTCGGAATCATACATTTTCTGTTAGATCAACAATGAATTCCTTACTGTAATCATAAACCAATGTATAGTTTAGGCTACAACAAAGGGCTTTCCCCTTGACTCTGTTACTGACTCTTTCCATCTGGTTCATACAAATTCTCTCAGTCCATGACCAGAGTCCTTTTCATTTGTGTTGCTCGGAGAAGTCGATCAAAAAAAATTAATATAAGTAAATTGTGAGCTCTGCTTCATATTATTTCAATTTAGTTCAATTTCAGACAATAAATACCCTTACGACATTAAATGCGCTTTTCATATTCATCTACCTACATATATGCATATCTGCAAATTTTCCATTGTATGCACATTTTCTCTAAATACATTTTACCATTATCCATATTCAAACTAAAAAGGAGGAATGTAGTAGAATGGCGAATAAAAGGAATTGCTCAATAGAAATTCAATTTTTTATGGTAAAAAAGAAAAAAAAAATCATTTTTTTGCTTCTCTACTTAACATTGAGCTTTTCACAAAAATCATAAACTCATAAAAAGCAATGAGCTGTAAAAAATCTTTATTTTTCCATCTATTGCTGCTTTCTCTTTATCCCCCATTCCACTCATGCAACAGTTCAATGTTGGATATATTGATATGTTATATGCTCTTAAACTTTACAGAATTACTAACCTAATTGCAATTTGTTTCCAATTTTTTTCTATTTCTATTTTTAGATTTATGATGAACATAAAATTGTTTTGTGTCATGGGAGTCTCATGGTTCTTGGAAATCCTTGCCACAGTATACAAGCAAAACTCTTTGTGGTGGAGCATCTCTGACTCATTCAATTGTCTTCAAGGTGTCTTAGTATTTCTCATTTTCGTCTTCAAGAAGAAAGTTCTAGTGGCATTCCGTAAAAAATTAGGTGAGGTTTTTCTTTTATTTTGTGGATGGTATATATTCAAAGTAAGTGCTTTGGCACAAGATAGAATTTTTTTTTGTTTTGTATTCATTCTCTCTATGGCAATTGTCATTGTCGATGCTTTTTTATTTTTTAATGAAAGAAGAAAATTGTTTGAAATTTCCATTGATGTTTGTTTTTTGAAGATCTAAGAGAAATTGAAGTCTTGTTGACTATTTGGAATATTAATAGAACACAAGACTCTTGTGACAAGACATGGACATGAGTTGAGAAATATTTTTGGTTTTGTAATTTGATGAGTTTGGCACAGATCTTGAGGTCTGTAAGTTATAGTTCAAATCAGAGCTCAAAGTCGACTCGGATTTTTTTAAGGCCAAAATCTACGATTTCTTGATATTTCATGGAATCTTGAGAACTGAAATTTGGCATGAAAGTATATCTAAAGTTGACTTGACCACATTTATTATCCGATTGATCTGAAATTTATTATCTTTCATTAAGCATTCGATAAGACAAAAAGAATTTTGGAAAAAAATGAAAGTTGACGATTCCATTTTTGGCCAAATTATAAATTTATCTTCATGGAAAACAAAATCGTATTACTTAGGACCAAAAAATTAAAATTTTAGAACTTTAAAAACTATAGAAAAAATAAAAATATGTAAAAAAAGTTTTTAGTGGTAGCAAACCTTTCATTTTTCTGGTACATCTTGGTGGTATGCCTCGACCGAAACCACATACGGCATACGGTTCATGACATTTTCAATAAATTTTGACGTCACGTGTTCTACTACATGCAGGTTGTCTACCACTGTTATAGAACAATACAACTCATGTCTTGTAATCTCGATTTCGGTTTCGGTCTCTGTTTCTGTCCACTTTTCGGTTTCATTCTACAAAATTCATCAAAACCGAGACATAGGGAATCCCTACTCATAACTATCAAAAATGTTGAAAAATCATTTACAAAATCAACATTTTGTTTATATTATTATCATACATATTATTTTAATTAGGTTGTTATAGCGCCTTTGATTACACTACATGGGGAGCATTTACACAACGGGTATAAACAGGTAAACAAATTGGCTATTTGTGGTGCTCATTCAAATAAATTTTTATACACATAATAACACTTATAGACACAAACACTAAACAAACAAAAATTTTCAAAGGCCCTAACAACCATAAATTATTTAATTTGGATGCTTTAACTTAATTATTTGGGAAAATTTGAGTGCAAATTATTAAAATCATACAACATTGCAATCAGGGTTAGAAAACTTACTATAGGTTTAGTTTCAGAGCGACACACGTGACAAGGTACTTTTAAAGCTCATTCATTATTTCTAAATGGAATATAACTTAATTTGGCAGTCATACGGATGCCATAGGGATATTCGATGATAATTGAAGTTTTCTAACACTGATTGCAAACTATTAGATAGAAAATGTAGATATAAATTAGAATACAGCTTTTATACTGTCCGTGCAGACAAAAATCGCAGGCTTGCAGCCTTGGACGAACTATAAGGTACAGCCCAAATCTGCAGGCCTGAGGTTCTTGTGCAAAGCTATGTAAATCACATATAAAATTCATATTAAATCAACCAAAATTTAAATAAAAATTTCAAATTATTCTTCTTTGAATTCATGTCATCTTGTGAATGTCAAATCAACCAGTATTGAATAATCCAATAAAAATCACAAAAATACCTAACTCTTTTGAGCTTTGTAAGAGAATTTTCAAATAAAAATTTCATCAAAATCTTATCTCAAAGCTTTAATGACATTTTCCAATAGACGAAATCAAATTTGACACCTCTAAGCCATTTTTGCTATCTTACCAAGTAAGCCAATTGAGTCTTCAAAAGACTTTAAATTCGCTGCCAATCAATAAGCAATTTCCCAACGGCAATAAAGCGAAAAGAAAAAAAAAATGAAAAGTTTTTTTTGGTAACAAAATTTTCTTCATTTTTTTTTCCTCCTTTTTATCATTTTGGCTTGTTTTTCATCGTACTCTTAAATTGACTCAATTGACTCCCGCGGTTATGAGAAGCTGAAACATAGAAATTGGAGAGGAGAAGAAAAGTTCAAACTGATGTCTTTCGACAAAAATTGAATTTATCTGAGGAAAATATAAGGAAGTGATAAAAAGAGGAAAAAAATGTTTCAGTTGCAGTTTACTTAAGAAAAAACTTCGGTCCAGGAAGAAATGGGCGGAAGTTGTCAATAGCTTTTATTTATGTGGCCATTATTATCATTTTAATGGAGCTGAATGAATTTGCAGCCAATTTCCTATTTGGTATGGTGTCAGAAAAGTGTATAAATTGGTGAATTGAGACTTATGTTAACGAATCTTTTAATGTCCGGTGTAATAAAACATTTGGGCGCAATATCTAAAAGTTAGGGGTTTGAAAGAAGCTGAGAAGGAGTTGACGGTTGACCCCCAAACCACAAAACCGCTCCAATCTGAATAAGCTTCTGTAATATTTTATGATCTCCAGGAAAGTAGCCAGAAAGCTCAAAAATCCGTGGGTTTCAAAATTAAAAAAATGAAGAATTTGCACGAACAGGGGATTTTATCACAATTCTCTTCTCCTCTTCTTCTCCTAACTCTCTTTTGACAAGACCCGATCCTTCTCAGCATTGCTTTCTTTCTTTGTAAGGTCTTAGATTCGTTTGACATCCGTAACTCTGTCAGTCTTAAAAATTAAACCTTAACGTTAATGTAAGATGATACATGAATTCAAAAGCGACAACAAAATTAGATACCTAAATTCAGGGGCCATTTTCGCTGATACTGGTACGAAACTACCAGTGGTATACCTATACCGTACCGTATCATGCTATACTATACCGTACCAGTATGGAACCCTACTGGTAGATCTCAAGTTTGGTTTCGTACAAGTACCAGAGAAATCGCCTTCAGAACTCGAAGTCAACTCAAATTTTACAAGAATTTATCCTTCCAAAATCCAAGTTGACTTCGAGCTTCGCCCTAAATCAAAAAAATAAATAAATCCAAAATTAAATTATATGCTATGTCATAAATTTGTGTGCAGTAAGTAAATTTGCTGTTTTTTGTCAAAATCAATGTTGTTCCTGTCAAAAAAGCATATTTCGTTCCGAACCATAATCTTAAAAATATTGCGCGTCATTTACCAATTTTTTTTCCATCCCCCAACCAAGCTGAATAAATGTGAGGGTTGCTTAAAAATAATTTTTCTTTACTTTATTTTCTCATTTCTTTTCTAACTTTTTTTTTGTTCTTAAAAAGGCGTTCGCTTGCGGGGCTTAGGTTTACAGCCAAGAGCTACTGGCTCAACAACTTTATCATCATTAGATCTCAATTCAACATCGATGAATAGACAAAATGGAAAAATGACAAAGAGTTACAGCGGTACTGGATTGACAAGCAACTCCATAAAGCATTAAAAAACTTGCTTTTTTGGTCAAGTTCATCGTCGATTGACTTTGTCATGTCATCATGATGTGCTGCAGTTTATATTGACGTTCCTAGATGATTTTCTGTTTTAAGATCTGTAAAACATAATCGAATATAAATTTTGTAATACTTACTGTCAGTCATCATCAAGCATATATACACACACACAAAAAAAATGCTGTCAAATTGTATTTTTTGAATAATTTCGCAGGAGACAAGCTTTAAGAGAATGTGAAACGGAAAGAAAAAATAACAATTTTCATGTACATACGATGACGTATGTAATACGAGAAAAGGAAAGGAAATATCATCATGTAATCGTCTAATCTGTCTTGTTTCATTCTCATATCTTCGTACACGTACATAATGTAAGGCACCAAAGCAGCCTGCAATGAACATTTTTTCTTTTCTTTTACTTCTTTTCTCATCTGTATACGAATGAATTGAATTGAATTGAATTGGATGGATGGATTTGATGTAAAGTAGTATGAGCATCAACAATAAATGATGATGCAGAAAAACAAGTGAATGTGAAAAATTAATGTCATTGAGAGTGAAATTGTGTGTGCTCCATAACCATCACCTTAACATATTTTTTTTTGTGTATATCGAGTCTATAAATGTGATCTCATGCCTCTTAGATATGCCATATATATCACTCTTAAATTTACTTTAGTTGATCCAAAACCATATACATGTATACATATAAATATTTATAAGGAGGTTTCAAGTGCGCAGCATATATATTTATGTAAGATATGATAAATTTCCGAGAAGAAATGAAAATATTTTTATTCTTTTCTTTAACTTTGCAAGATTTATTTAAGTATGTACAGTATGTTTTGTAAATGTTTTTATATATCATAGCTTTTATACAGCTTCTGAGCTTTTCATCAATTTTAAGTTGACATTTATGATGTTGAGCGACAATTTCAATTACAAGATGATGCATTTATTTCCAAACATGAGCAGTTATGTTTTTTGTTAAATAATGGATTTCCTCAATCATGAGCAATTTATTGACTTTTATGAGGGAAATTGTGCAAAGCTTTATGGAGATTATTAGGTACTTACAAGTTTTATTTTTCCATCATGGTTTATTGGTTTATTATGGCCAATAAATCATACTACATAAAATTTACTTTACAATTAATAAATATATCCCGATAGACTAAATGTCGAAGGCTCTATTAAGGAGTGTTTAAGGCTACTGTATGGAGTTATTAAAGCTCCATCGCAGAGCATTTAAGGCGTCGTCAAAGCTCTTTCAATAACACCAAATTAAGGCTGCCTGCGTATGGCTTTCATACTTATGTCTGGCAAAATTAGGCACCTTTTCATTTGATGTTAATTAAAGAGCTTTAAAGGAGCCTTAAAAGCTCTATAATAAAGCTTTCTTCATTTGTGTCGCTCGGGTATAATTAATATTGCCATATTGTAATTGCTATAATAAGTATTATTAAATTTTATTTAAATTAAATATAAACACATTAAATTTTTTAAAAATTCTAGTCTAAAAATTATTTCTCGAAATAAAAAAATGTGTCAAACATTTAAATTTATTAAAATATTCAAATCCTTTTGTAGTTTTACTGAGTTCTTTTTTTTCATCATTGTGGAGAAAAATTTAAAGTCTTTCGATGGCTTATTGTTTTTTAACAAAATATTATCGTCATATTTATGATTCTGCTTTAAAGTTCACTTATTTTACTTAAAAAAGGAAAGGGAGCTGCTTCAACAAGACTTAAACACTATCTTTTTAAGTATTTTGTTTTGTTAAAATTCATTATTGCGTGTTTTAGTATTGTAGCTTTTGCGTGCCGTCGTCTAAGCAAACCAGGCTAGGAATTGCCTAGGGACAGTAGAAGCTACTACAAAACATGTCTAGACTCTAGACAAAGATGCTAACAAAAAGGCTTACTTACCTTACTTCTCAGATGCGTCTGAAGCAAGCATACATGCTTATTGAATCAAGTGTAGTGGACACGTGGCTCACAGCCTACCCTTGTAGGCTATATGCAAAAATGTCAGTCATCAAAGAAGTAGTTCGGATCCAATTATAAATCTAGGTCTAGGTTTAAGTGCGGTCTGCGGTCTATTTTGGGTTTTTTTGCGTAAAGTAAAAAATTCCCATCTGATCCTGATTATTGAATGGGGTTATCAATTTGAGAACGTCACTGATAAGTAATATATTGATGTTTTGTATGTGTCAATGAATCACGCAATTCATAACAATTTGTCAAATATAACAAACATAAATTAGGGGCCATTCACTTATTACGTTACGCAAAAAACGAATTTCTAGACCCTCCACTCCCTTTTTACTATCCCTAGACCCCCTCCCCCAAAAAAGCGAACGTAATAAGTGAATGGTCCCATACCTAACTCAAGTAAAAACAACAAATTGTTTTAAAATAATATTTTTTTTTTATTTACTTGATTTAACCTACAAATTAGTCATCATCATTGATTGTTGGTGGTTGAGCATTTGGAGGAACTATGGCATCTGATGGAATTTGAGTTATTCCTGATCCTTGACTCCATCCACTTACAGTTTCTTGTGGCTTAATGTTGGAATATTCTGGTGGAATCTCATTTGCTCTTGTTGAGCCATTGGCCGCGGTCCTTGATGAGTTTACTGGATTTGGCCTGTTTTGTGTTTCGTCAATACATACAACGTAAATCTCACGACTTATAATCGCTAAAATTTCCCAAAATTATTATTTAATCACGAATAATTTGTTTTTTGTTTCGATTTCTTACGAACTCTATCCGATTCTTTTGGTACGGTTTGTTGTAAATCGTCACAAGTACAGTACTTAACACCCAAATAAACAAGCAAAATAATGACACAAATAAATAATACAGCGTCAGGGTCATGCATTTTTTAATAGCTCTGGAATATTTATGGTAGTGACTCCTTTGAAAGTTTAAGAATTACTGATTTCACTTAAAAATTTTTAATATTAATTCCTATAAAATACAAATTTTAATCTAATACATTTTTTTAAATGTGTTAAGAATTTTAATATTATACGAAATAAAGCTTTATACATAAATAATTTAGTAATTTCACCATCACAATTCTAAATTGTCAAATTAGATCAGTGCTGAAATTTAATTTTAGAGTTGGTGGCAGTGGTGGCATTAAAGTGTCGTAAGGTGGAGGGTTGATTTCAAAATTATTTGACTATCTCAAGTGTCCGTATAAAAATCTTCTATTTTAAGTTAAGTGGTTCATTGCCTTAACAGGCAAAGAACATGTTTTCACGGTACATAAATACCACTACGGTATCTAAAAGCGTTCTGCTTGCCTGTTAGGGTTTGTGCTATGAAATTTTCATGATATAGGGTCACTAGAAGCAGAAAGTTAAGCATGATTGACAACAGAGATTGTAATACACTTGATAATTTAAATTGGCTAATTTTAGCTAGAAAAACAGCGAGGTATGAGCAGAAACTGATATAATCCATGGATTAGATATTTAAACTTACCATTTGCAGACAGATTTCTCTTTCTCTTCCTTAAACATCATTCTACATATTAAGCTTAAACAGAAATAGAATATTGTAGCAAATGCAATAATATGCAGAATTTCCTAATGTTATACGCCGATGAATCTATGACCTGGCAAATATGCTGTGCTGTTCGAATCATAACATTATTTTAAAGTTTATCAAGTTGTCTTGTTGCCCTTAATTAAACAATTTTTGAAGGACGTTGACGTTTTTCTAGCATTTATGTCAAGATTTTTGTATGGTTATGGTTCTATTTATTATAAATATTTTACATCATTATATGTATCTAAAAATAGCAAATGATGTTAACTAAGAAATAACATTAGCAAAAAGTTAAAGTTGCTTTGTCATTCAGCTTCCATTAGTCCAATGCCAAACCAATAATAGAACATAAAGCACAAAATAAAACTTTTTTACTTTTGTTAATTAAGCAAATGTGTCATGTAAGAAGAAAGACTCAGTTTCAGACTCAATTCACACTTGTTTGCAGTTCCATAAGAGTAATTAAGCAAAAATGATATTTGTCTGTAAAATAAACCTCAAAATGGACAAGAAATTAATCAAATTAAATAATTTCCTTTTAGGTACCCAACAGCAATGCTCAAAAAGACACCCAGAATGATGAAAAATTGTCCAAAATAGTCAAAAAGGAATAAAAAAATCCTAAAAAACACAAATTCTCATTTAGTCCAGTTTTCAAAGTCAATTCCTATGAGATAGGTAAGAAGATTGCCATAAATATCCATCACATTTCATTTTTTCTGTACATTTTACTTCTGTAAATGAAAGAAAACAGAACCAGAAAAAAAGTCTACAAGATTAATCTGCCTAATATCTTATAATGCCGAGTAATAAATGAGTAATAAACTAAAGATGGAATTTAAGTTCAATTTTTCATCTCCAATTCTCTCTTTTTTCAGCTCTTTCCAGAACATAAAGTTTAATAGATTATCATTAAATCTTTATACTCGTTTCCGGAGTTCATGCATAAGTCTTCGTCGTCTTTGAAACTAACTTGGAAGTTTTAAAAATGCATTATTTATGCAATATAAATTGTGTTGTGAAACTTAATCCTTTCTATACTGACTTACATTGTAGATGGGGGTTGGGATTATGGGTTAGATAGGATAGAAAGTATAAAGTTCCACAAGCTTCTTATTAAATTGGTTTTTGTTTCTTTTTGCTATACTCAAATGATATCCATATGCAAATCAGATTGTGCTCTAAATTTTTTATGAGGAACTCCTCTTAAAATAGCATTGATCATCAATACAAGTCGATGGGATGTTGTGTCAAAGTGACCGAATTCTTCTAGTTCAGTTATTTTGTATTTCTGAGATTATATCTATCTTACCACATCATCATGACAAGCACTCAGTATAGAACATAGTGCTCTACGTAGCTGTTGTATTGTGGATTGACAGCTGGTGTTGATATCGAAGAATCTTCTTTGCATGCCATTTCAGATATACTATTAATAAATCCGTCAGCTAAAAATGGATATACAATCTATTGTATGCGAGTATAATGTTACTTGTCAGTAGCATGGCATGATAAAAACTTAAATGGTTATATCAGTATTGTCGGTGGTTTTACTATATTTAAAGGGATTCGAATAGAAAAAAGCTTGAAGCTTTAGAACAATTCATAAAATTCTGAATAAATTATGATTTAAATTTTGTTTCACCTGGGGATATAGTTTCAGGGGAATTAGGTGCATCTAGAAAGTACTTTTTCGTCATCTATGTCTTATCAGACATCAGTTAATAAATCCAAATTAAAGCTGAATCCAGAACCAATTCATTATCATATCGCTCTGGGGTCGGGTGATCGATTAGTCGATATGTCGGGCCTGATTCTATAGAAAAAAGTAAACTTCCCTACAGCATAGCCCAAGTGGGATTCTAATCCACGACTTTTTAATTACATGTCAAGTAGTCATACCTTTTGAGTTGCAAGATAGTTGGGCACAATGCTTATTTGAATTAACTTTCTCTATACAATGCTCATTGCACAACTTTTATCGTTGTATTTATTCAAGGCATAAAATCCAACATTTTTGCTATTCAATGCAATATACAACAAAGAGGCATGGCGTGAAAAGGTCAGAAAATAGTATCCCCAAGACAACAAAATCTCATTGTTCCGAATTTTGCTGAATCCAAAAAAGCAATTCATCTTGAAGTTATGAATGTGCATTTCCGCAATTTTAATTTATTTTACTTTGTTTGTAAAGTATTAAGTTATGGTCTAGTCATCATTCTTTGCTACTGTGTTGACTTTGTTCCTGCATATATCATTGCATACAGTTAAAGTGAATAAACTTCCGAATAGCACAAGTGGGTTAATTTGTCCAAAAATCTGGAACCAGCTCTGAGAGACTCTGGAATGGTGTCGGAGACAAACAAAATACGGCATGAAGTCAGAGTCTCCATCAGAAGACCGGATTTTTGATCGAATAAACAATTTGTGCTATTCAGGACTTAATTACATACTTCCTTGGTTGAGGCGCACGAGGGTCCATTGCCGCGCGGAAGAAGTGTCTAAAGATAGCTTCAGGACTATTTGATAGAAATACAAAACTTCTGAAACTAAAACAAATTTAATTTGTGAGATTTTCTTTGTAACTTCAAAGTCGATAACACATTTTATTCTATTAACACCATAAGTTATGTGCTTGCCCATTAAAAAAAAGTTTCAATATTGATCTAAAATTGTAGATTGTCGATGATGCTTAATTCCTAGTTGAAACTTACTTACAAATTCAATAGATACTTCAGGAAATCCTTAAAATGAGAGAACAAAGAAAACAAACAAAAAATTAAATTTCGATAATAAATGAGCATCTTCCTGAAAAGTAGAACAAGACCAAAGAAGAATAAGATGAGATGAACATTTTTCTGCAAGACTAATCTGTAAGCGAGGAAGTGAAGAATAAGAAGATGTAAAATAATAAAAAAAGTAAAAACAAATTCAATTGATAAAACATTAAAAAAGTTTTCTTTTTATATTCCACTCAATACTCTTTTTATTGATTTTTAAGAAAAAAAAGGAAAAATTTGTTGCTTTTCATTTAATGCTTTGATTGCAAATTTATTATTATTCTGTTTTTTTTTGTCTGATACACCTATATAACATGCTATATGAGAAGATAAAGTTTATTTTTTTTTATTTCATCTTAATTTAATTCAATTCTCCGAGGTCAGATGAATGAACAAAAAAAAGAAAGTTTCTATTCGATTCCGCTTTTTTTTTTCGTCTTCATTTCATTCCATTTCCGTTTTCCAAACAATTTTTCATTTCTTTTTCGTTTCTTTCATTCTTTGTTTCAATGTGATTGTCGTCATGCAGCAATGAAACAATTCGTTTTTTTTATCTGGGTTATTTATGGAATTGAAGAAAACAGGCTCACTTCTTATACTTATTTCTCTGTCTTGATTTCTTAATTGGGTATGAATGAAAATTTCTTAACATGGCATTGATTTATTTTAATTTAGTTTTCACATGAATTCTAAACTAAGGAAGATATACGATTGGGGATCGTTCAAAAATTACGTGTTCTGAATAGCAGAAATCGGTTGATCTTTCAAAAATCCGTCTCCAGGCTGGCATGACACTGATTTGAACGGGTGGAAAAAAATACGCTTTAACTGGTAAATTTCCAGTTAACGACCAATTCTAACCAGAGCTCAGAATCGATTCAGATTTTGTAAGAAAAAGTCGACACGACTCCCTTCAATACGACTTCGAGCTCTGGTTCTAGCATATTTTTGTCCATTTGAGTTAGTGCAAAATTTAAACCGAATGCCAAATTGTCGGTCTTGTTGGATTTTGAATCGTTTAACCTGTGCTATTTGAATTTGTTTTTTACGGATAAATTTGGAAGGCTGTTTTGATATTTTTATATTTCGTTCATAACTGACCTGAGCGACACAAATGAAAAAGGCTCCGACAACCATGGATCCTTTAATTCTTCAAAGATTTTGAAAGCCAAATGGTCGCTCGAAGACAACTCGGATTTTTTAAATAGAGTCAGCTTCCATCTGATATCAATAAATGTATCCGTAGCGTAGTCTTCTTCATTTGTGTCACTCGGATTTAGTAAAAACTGTGATTTTCAAGAACAAATTCCATCCTTGTCACAAATTTCCCATAACTCTCCGTATAAGGAATGTTAAGCAGTTTTAATTCCCTATTTAAATGTTCCCGGAAGGCACAATTTATACAATCATCATGATCTAAAACCAGATTTTTTGCATATTCTACACAGTGTGCCTTTCGGGGTTTAACTAGAGCTCAAAGTCAACTCGGATTTTTTATGGAAAAGTCGACTCAAGTTAACTCGACTCCATATAAAGTTTGAGTCGATTTTGAACTCTGAGTTTAACATAGGAGAGTGGTACTGAATATCAGTTTTTCAGCGTAACGTTATTTATGAACGACCCCCTAATCGATTTTTCTTTTCTATTTAAAAAATATATACTGTTTATCTAATAGATTCAACATTTTTTCCTCTGAATAAATGCAAAAAATTTTGTTTACGGATTTTTTTAGTTTCATTGAATCAATTTTTCAAATGAGAATTTTTTTTTACATCTGTGTACAAAAGTTTATAATTCATAGGTGGGTGGATCTTTGAAGGAGGATTCATCTTAATGGCATCCTATTTAGAGATACTTTAAATGATATTATGCAATATTTCATTACTATATCAAATAAAGATTTATATTCTACTGGGAGAGATTCTTGCGGTTCATTAAAGTTATAGATTGTTTAATATTTTGGATCTTTGCAGTCTGTCTTTAAAGTCTAGTCACTATTTTTTTGAATGTTTAAATACGAAATATAAGTCGATATCAAGCTTTATTCGATGACAATTTAAGAAATGTAAGATTTCCGACAACAAATGAGGTTGCTTAACAGGGGCGCTATACAGGTGTCGATTTCCAGGTCAATCCTTTTTGGATAATATTCTTAATTTTGCTAAGGTTTTTCGAAAAAAAAATTCCAAAATCCTTTTCAATTTTAGTGTTTGATACCCCCCTGAATACACCCCTTTCCGCATAATAAATGAGCTAATTTATAGACTTTCATCTAGTCGATAAGTATACATAATTAAGAATAAACATTACGATTCATTTTAATTAACTTTCATGTATGCTACATAAGACTAAAAATCCTTTCAATCTCTCTCTTAATTTCCGATCAAATATTTATATTGCATTTATTCATCATCACATAGTATGTATGTCTAGGTGTAAGAATTCATCATTGTAACTCCTTCATTATCGTTTCATCATGAATTATCACAATAAGGATTTTTATCTACATTTAACTAAGTAAGGTAAGGTAAGTAACTGTAAGGAATTATTACTTTTTAATGAGAAATATTGAAGTTGTTTAATTAAAACTTCTGGTTAAGATTTGTTTTAAAAGAAATTATATTTCAAGACAAATACTACATTACTGCTTATTTGAAATATTTTATGCCGTACTTGAAATGGTTTGAAATGTGGAAAAAGGTAAGAAATGATAACAAGTTGAGGAAATAATAATGGCAAGGGATGGTTGTTGATTTTGTTATATTGTTTTACTATGAACAGGCTCAGACGCTCATCTGTATCCCGAATAGCACAAGTCGATAAATCTATCCAAAATTCGGAACCAGACCGGCTTGATTCTACCATTTTGAAAATGAATCCGAATGACGATCGTGACTAAATTGGAGTCACGAGGGCCTTTGCCAGATTTTTGATCAATTACGACTTGTGGGACTTATGCTGACTTGTGCTATTATTCGGATGGATGATAAGTGTCTGAGCCTTACATATGATGTCAATTTCCATTAACTCTATCAAGTCTCTTATTTTTCCATCAAATTTTAATGAACTAACCTAAAACACTCTACAAAATTCAAAATTTACATCCCTTGACAGTAAATTTTCTTTTTAAATTAAAAGTTTTTCCACAATTTCCATATTTCATACAAATGAAACCTAAATGTGTCTACATATGTGATGGAAATACATATACGAAGAAGCTGATGATAAATTGATTTAAATTGAATTAAACTTTTGCATTTTTAATACTCAATTCATGTATGAAATATTTATTCACATTTTGACAACTGCTTAGATACAGGCACGTCGATTGATTATTTGAATTTTTGAAAATAATATATTTTTGTCAAGGATATTTTGGGGGTTGTTCATGTATGACGTTCAATGTTTTTGGTTTTATTCAGTATTGACACCTTCATTTTATGCTTTCTCATTATCGGGATCGAGATATCCCGGGAAATTTCAATCCTGATCAATTTTTGAGACCGGATTTCGAGAAAGCATACTTCAGTGGTAGGAGAAAGAGTGTGTCCTGGCATGAATCTCGGCAATTGAATCTTAAAAACTTAGAGGTTTCAGAGATTTTTTCCAGAGTTTGAAGTCGACATAAATTTTATGTAGAGTTGAATAGACTTTTCCATACAAAATCCGAGCTTTGGATTTTCCCGAGCAGCACGATGCAGCGACTATGCATATTTTATATAAAGAGGATCGAAATCAACCATCGCGAAATCGTCAGGGCCACTGTCTCACCGTTAATACGGCGTTTCAGTGTCCTTTCAAACACATTGTGCTGTTCGGATTTGTCTCGAAAAATCTCTAGCAAATTAAAAATTTTGTCAAAAATCACTATCCTTCCCCTACCTCTCACACTTGAGCGAATTCTCAATACTTCCATGGACGTCATAAATGAACAACTCCATTCAATCATGCATACTTTTTGATACACATTGAAACTATGTAGGGTAATAAAATAATCAGAAATATAATAACGAATTCATGTGGAAAATATGTAGGTAGTTTGATTTTCTCATAATATAGAAGCTGCTATAAAGGTTTACCATTAATTAATAAAATATCCCGAGCAGCACAATGAAGTCGTCAGGGTGCATCTGAATTGCCGAATTGACAATAACACTTGAAAGTGCCCTGACAGACTAGATGATGCCAAGTGTCAGACACTATCGTGAAAATCACGATTTCTATCCCTAACAGTCAAAGAGCATGTTCTTGAGAGCTTAATGTACTAGACGTGTATGCTCGTAAGCGTTGGTGAACACGCACTTTGCATGATAGGGCACGATTTTTATAATAATGTCTGACTATTGGATGATGCCCAATATCGGCTCATTTTTACATCAAATTGTGCTGTTCGGTTCTTCCTTCTTCTTTGTCATCAAGATTTCACATAAATACTCGAGTAAAATTTGAAAGAAAAAATTCTTTTTAAACACAAAGAAGAAATTTTTATCAAATTTTTCGTTGAATATAAATATTTTTTTTATTTTCATCCATTTATTATCATATTCTCGCCTTATTCTTACTTTCATCGTTATTAATAATTAATATCTACTTCCTTTCATCATCGTCATGAATCTTATATATCTCTAATATTCTTCTTCTCATTTTAACATACACAAAAATTGAATTTATAACTCTAGGTGAAGATATTTAATTTATTCTTTCGTTTCCTATACTGTATGTTCGTGTTTTCGTGTGTATCTTTCATTGTTTTATCATGTACAAAAAAAATTATTATGAATATTGGGTAAGAATGACGTCTGACTGTATTATAAGGTTGCTTGCTTGTTGCTGTTGATGATGATGATGATTAAATTATCCTTGGAAATGTTTTGATGAACAATTTTTCTTTTTGTTCTTCTCTCTCAACTTTTGTTTATCTTGTCTTATCATAATCAAATATCTTTAGAATTTACTTCAGTGTATCCAATTTCTGGTACTTAATCCTCTCAAAATAGGAGAAAAACTAGCAATAATTACACTTAGTTTTTGGGTTGAACATTTACAACTTTTTGGGTTCATGACCCAAAAGTTTTTTGGATAGATAGATGTTAGTTAACAAAAATAATCCATTAAGGGATTTTCTGATGAACTCAGATTAACATTTTCAAGCTTATTAATTTGTTTTTGATGTCGATTAGTTGAAAAAGCGAGTTGAGAAGTTATTTGGGGATAGTGGGTGTCATTTGAATATTTTGGGACACTAAGGTTATATGGTATTATTAGTTACATCAAAAGTGTATTGAGTTGTAGTTTTAGGAAATTGAAGTATTGACATCATTGACTCTAAATAAGTTCTCTCATGGTTGTATTAAGAAGATTTTTGAAAGGGATATTAATTCAATGAATTTTCTGTAGGATTCAAATTAGGATACCCTAATTCCATTACTTGCATCTTTAATACTGAGCGAATCAAAGAAGATTCCTTCATGATCAGTATGATATTCATTTGACAACCATAAGAATGTCACACTGAAGTGACTTACATATGGAGATAATAAAAGAGCTTTGGTGTAGCCTCTAAACAGTCCGAAGGGGAGCCTTCTTCATTTGTGTCGCTCGAGGTCAAACAATTTGAGAATGTGAAAAATTAAAAACCCCTCTCGTCGACAAAATGCCGTCGATTTTTTAGAGCCACTAAGAAAAAAATTTGGAAAACTAATCTAAAAATTTCAAATCCTCTTCTACTCCATACTACGTCTAATTACTCATTTTCAGTTTGGAACTAGAGCATCCCTACCCCAGAACTTTCTGTCAGATCCCAAAGAAATCAAGCATGATTTCTAAAAAAAAGATTGACAAATTTTACAGCAATTGAACACAATTGGTAATTTTTTGACGCAATAGAAGCTTTAAAAATGTTCTACAAAATTCTCCCAAGGATACAATGATTCGGCGAAATTGTTGAACAAAAAAAAATATATATTCGGAGCTAACAAATTATCTCTTCCATTTAATCGAGGTCAAATATCTTTTCTCGTTATTTTTCTTTTTATTCTTATGTTCTTTTTCTGCATGAAGAGATAAATGAAAGTAATTCATTAACATTCCATGGTGTAACAAGCATCCACCCCTCAAAATTGGAATATAATGACTTAATGAAAAAAATAACAAAAAAAATTCTCACTGTGCGGAATTTTTCATTTTCATTCATTTCTTTTAAGTCGGTTTTTAGCGGATTTTTGAAGGAAAATTCACTTTGATCGATCGGTTGGCTGGGTGGATGGGTGAGGATTGGGGAGAAAGCTCGGATTTGAAGCATAAGCTCCGTCTTATATAGTTACTGACTATCTTGACTTATGTGCGAATTCTTCAAGTTTTATCTACAAAATTTTTCCAAATATTCAAAATTTTGAATTTGAACTTTTCAAATCCTTCATTTGTCAATCAATTACTGATCGTTGGCCAAAAATGCGCTGAAGTCCCTCAAAAATACGAGGAAATTCAACATTTTCTTACTTCTCATTTGAAAAAAAATTTATCTCGATTTACTGTTTGTCTTTTAATTACGAAACTTTCTTTCCTTTTTTAACTTTTATTATTTGGTGAAAATAAAAATAAAAAAAGATGAAAAGAAGAAGGAAAAGTTTTTTTTTTGTTTTCTTCTACGTGCCTAATTTAATAAAATATACAAATTTTTCTTAACTTTCCTTCGTTTTTTCATTTTCCACAATTTGATGTTTGTTGCTTATTTTTTCACCTTACCTTTTTTTGTCGTTTTATTCTTTTTTAGATTATTTTAGAGGAAATTATAATTTGAGTATCATTAAATTTTATTGGAAAGCATTTTGTGAGGCTAGGAAATAAATTTCAAGTTTTTTACATGTTTTGGAAATGTCTTTAAAATTGTTCAGAGAATTGAGGTTGTTATTATGATTGTTGTGCGCTTTTATTTTTGATCATTATTTATTGAGAAATGTTCAAAGTTTGAAGTCGTCTCGGATTTTATATCAAAAATTCAACAAAACTTCAGACAAAATTCGAGTTGACTTCAAACTCTGGAAATATGTAAAGGATTTTCAGTAATAATGGCAATTTTGAATAAGTTTCTAATTAATTAGATACTGTGACAGATTTAGGCATACTCAAAGAACTACTAAAGTAAAGATATTATTAGAAATGGTTAGAAAATTCTTTTGGTGTAAAAGAAACCGACATTTTTAATTAATTTGTGTACGATAGCTAGGCAACCACAATTTTACAACCTGATGTTGAAAATAAGCTAGTGGTAACCTTAATTAGAGACGTCATCTACAGGATTCCAACGATTACAATTGGTAAATGTTCATAAGAACATAGAGATTTTTGGACAAATTCTGGAATTTTGACAAAAAATTTGTAGTTTTTTTTAAATTCTTTCGTGCAAATTTTCCTTTCGTAAATATTTCAAATAGAATTCAGCCAAAATTTTTCGAATTTCAAAATTTGGATAATTTTAGAATTCTAAAATATTACCTTTCACAAAAAATCATAATTGGTAGAAATCTGCAGAAAAATTTGTAGAATATTTTCGAAAATTCTGTGGATCCAATCGAATTTTTTTGCTGTCCAATCCTAGCAGTAAGTCATGACGATTTTAACAAAATTTAAAAACATTCTCGTAGTTAATGATAATTTTCTACTAAAATTTCAAACAAGTTCCTTTAAAATTTGTCCTAAATTGTGGTTACGGAGAGAGGTAAATAAATTTGAGGTTTGACTAAGCTAATGTGCAAATAACTTGCTTCCTACTATTTTAATTAATATAAATCAATCCATCCACAAATCAGAAAATAATTACATTAGTAACATGTGTGCAGCACAGAATTATTAATATATGAAATATTGAACAACTAAACAGCAGCAGCCAAAATTTTCATCAATTCATTGGAATCAACCACCATTATTCTTACCTAAATTTATATTCCAATAAAATGGTTTACAATTTCAAATGCATATGCTTCAATTACAAAACTTTTCACATTTCAGAATAATCATCTAGTGAACACATGTACAATAATTGAATTTAATTCATGTCAAAAATGAATGAGATGTAGATTTAATTAAAATGTTCATCATATGATGGAGATTTTATGTTTTTTTACCAATAAAATCTGAATTTTCAATGTTTTTTGTTCTCATTGGAATCAAAATAATTTAAACATAGTTTCATGGACAACTCCTTTTTTTGTCGCAGTGTTGATTACAATTAAAGACTAATGAAAAAGTTTTTATGCTGTTTTTTGGTGCAGAATTCACAGAAAAGGTTGATGATGTCTCTTAATTGCATACCTTTATGTTACTTTACATTCATCCCTTGTCACCAACATGTAATAAAAACAACTCTGATTTTTTTAATAATTAAGTTAGAGAAAACCTCAAAATTAATTAAAAATACATGAAATCCTGTTGCTTCCAGGCTAATTCACTATGAAGTTATACAATAAAATATGCAAATTGCAGATTTATTCATTAAACTTTTAATTAACTTTATTTAAGTTCCTACATTTGTATTCATTTCCTGCATGCTTCCTTGTTTTGTTGTTTTAGTGTCTATGTGGATTTTATGTAATTTTGATGGATGCTTAGTATGCATGCTTTTGAGACATATGAAATATTGAAGGAAAGTTAGTGTGAGTAACCTTTGTCAATGTTTTATAGATAGTTAAGGTCAGTTTTAAGTTATTCATTGAAGATGAAAAGGTTGATATGACAAGGTATTCACTGGAATGTAAGTTGATTTTACATCTCCAGAAGTTCAGGATTTTGAATCATGGGAAAATGTGTACATACCCGAAAATCACAAGTTTTGGTCTTTCGCATTCAATCAATTTGACACTCAAATGAAGACGTGACATCGATTAAAAATGCCTACATTTAGCATGGAAATTGGCACACCTAATATAACCAATTAAGTTACGTCAGCCTGAAGCCGTGTTTTTGATTGATTATTCAATTTGTTCTATTCGGATAATATTCAGCATTTGGTACAAGAAACTTTAACGAGTTCTTCTAGGACCCAAAGCAACAAAACGAAATTATTAAAAAATTGCTACTACGTCTAGTTAACAGCAAGAATTAAAGATAATTGCCTTGTTCATTTTGATGACGAATAATAAAATTTATACCATGTCATTTTGAAACGTTATTAAAGCATATCCGAAGCTGCTTTACTAAAATCTAAAAACTAATAATTTTCTCAGAAAAGCAAATTTGATCTTGTTGTTACTGCAATATTTTGGAATATTGCTAAAACAAACAAGCAATTATTCTCAGTAAATAATGACTGTGTCATCAGCTTACACGTATGAATTACTTATGTAATTTACCGCAAAATGTTTAAACATTAAGATTAAATTAATAAATATCATCGACAAATAAACGGATGAATTAATTATGGAAAATGCTGTTAAAAGGTCATATTTGCCTAGTATAAATAATTTATAAAATTGCATATTTTATGACAACAGAAAGGTTGATGTAGAACCGACGAGAATGCCTATGGGCAGCAAAAAATCAATCAACTTATACTGCCAGTGCTTCTTTATGCTTATGAATTGGACAGATTTTCTACCAAAAATCATCCTATCAAGATAAGTCACTTCTTACCGTACCCAAATGTCACATGAAACTTTTATCGAGACCTGATCTACAAGATTCATAACAATTTTGGTTGCCTGCAAGGAAAATTCATTAATTTCGAAATACATCGAAAGCATTTGATTGGATATATTGAATAACAATCGCTAAAATGAAGTGAATTTATCAACCAGAAAAAAATAATAAATTGCTTTCATCGTAAATACAATGGCATGGGTGGTTATTTCCTTTCCCTTATTTTTCGGATGAAACCTCATTATAATTTCCTCGTTTTTTTTTTATTCATTTTACATAATTACATTGAATTTATTACTTTAAATATAGATTTTGTTTTACTCATTAATTAATTAATTCATTATCTACTCATAATATATGAAAATGCATATCAATTTTCACATGAAAATAAAGCGTATTCATCGCTCTTACAACGATTTGGTTTTCACTTTTTTTTTGAAATTTTTACAAATTTTTTACGATTTTCGAGTGGTACTTCTTGTATGCTGTCATAGGGTTAAGTTCTTTTAATTGATTAAATATCCCGAACAGACAAGATAGCATGCTCTTGAGTATGCTCAGTTAAATTGAATGAGTATACTCATGAGCACGCTGATTGCCTGTTAGGGTATAGTTTCTTAAATGATTTTGATGCAGTCAAAGGTCAGACACTATCGTAGAATACGATGAAATCTTGATTTTTAAGGAAAATCACAATTTTTTCGATAGTGTCTGACACAGTTGCAGATGCAGTTTTATTAATTTAAGTAGGGATTCTTCCATATCATCGGACTTTGAATCCATTTTGAGTGGGTTAGTAAGTCTAAGGGAGGTCAAGGATCACAATTGATCTGTACGACCAGCGAAGTAAGTAAGTAACATAAAATCACGTGTTTATTTTCTTAATCACCCTAAACCACGATACTAACCGTCAATCTTTGCATAAATGATTGCAAATAACTGCAACACTTAGCAAAGCTTAATGTCAATGCTAATTTTATGTCAACTCGAGTCAATTCTGAGCTTTCTGTTTATTTAGTATGTCAACAAATTAAGAAGAACTCATAGTTGACTCGAATTTTATATAGAGTCGAGTCAACACGAGTTGGCATTTGCATGTGAAATCAGAGTGATTTTGAGAGCAAAATCTAAGATCTCATGACAGGATTGCAAACAAAGTTGGCAGGACTCTGAGAATTCTAGCTCCATGAGTTCAAAAATGCGCTTCCAACTGAAAAGGACTGAAATCCGGACAAAGTGGTGTCCATTAAAGTCTGGTCTCTACTTTTTCTGGGGTATGAATTCCAGGACTCCGGACTCTAATGAAAAAGAACATGAAATCGACTCGAATTTTATATGGAGTCGAATCAACTTGAGTCGACTTCTCTATATAAAATCCGAGTCGACTTCGAGGTCCGCAATGGAGGCGCCTCAATATTAGAGTCCTGACGCAAAACATAATTTGAGAGTCACTAATATTGATGAATAACTTTAAGACAAGATTCATAAAAGTTCAATGATAAATCCTCTTCTGTCTTATGCTCGAGATTTTGATGTACTTCATCTCAAATTCAAGAATCTATGTACACATAACACATTGGGAATTTAGATTATGTACCAATGTAATATCCATTAAAACATAGCTCCTAATTCAGCAGAATTAAAAGCAACATTTTAACATTCCCAAGGTAACTTTATCGCATACAAAACCCCTTAATTATGTAGAATACTAATTAATTAGGTATGTAAAATTTCATGAACATACTGTAATAAAAATATGCTCTAAAGAAAACAATTAAAGAACATCCATATGAGAGCATACATAAAATACCACTCGAACATTAATTAAATATTTTATTATACTTATTCTGTGAATTAATATATTCCTCATAAAATGGGAAAATATTTTCCCTTACTTCATCTTCTTTTTATCTCTTAAAAGCATAAAATGGCATAAATCTTCTTAAAGATTTCGTCACAATATTTTTCATTTATACTTCAATATAATTTTTTTTATTAAATTTATTATTTGGTCATTTCGTTTTCACATTTTTTTGACTCTTTTTATATCTTCATCTCTTTATCATGTCCCCTACGCGCGCAACCGGGCTATTGTAATAATAAAATAAGAACTAAAATGAAGAAAATGGATATAAATAAAGGATAATGCACAATAAATTAGGATCAATTTGTGAATGATGCGTGAAACACATAATTTTTTTTTTCATCTTTTTTTTTGAATTCACAAGCTCAATATTTTTTATGTTAAATTTATTTTATATTCGTGCAATTCCACAAGTGCCATCGAGGAACGTAAAAGTAATTTCTTATTTTTTTTTTTCTTAGGAAAAACACATTTTTCAGTCTTTATGGAAATAAATCCTCTCTATATTATGCGGTGAGTGAATATTTGGCGTGTATCTGTATGTGTTCGTGTTTTTGTGTTCCTGTGTACTGTACTTTTTTATTCTCTTTGCGTAAATGGATATTGCTTGAAAGCATGTCACATAAATATTGTATTACTTTATTTTTTGGTTTTAAAGGTGCTAGATATTGAGAAGACTATTTTTTTGGCTTTATTACGTGAACTGTTGCGATTAATGATCCAGTACTATTATGCATTCGAGGCAGATTGTAAGTATTTCATTCATTTTTGAACATCTGACTCATTGACCAATGGAGAGATTCATCTGAATTATTATTTAGTTTGTCTGCTTGACTGACACACTTGCTAATTTGTGATTAATGTTTAATCAAATCCTATGAAAAGGAGTTCTTTAAAAGCACACCATAAAGAGCCCAAGAGAACGTGATTCTGGCAGCAGAGCTTAGTATGCTCAATTTTGAGAGTAGCGTTTTGAGTATTTTCCTTGTTTGTTCTCGTAAGCATGTTCCTTTATCGTCGGGCTTCAATTGATCCAATTAAGACACATGTTGGTCTCGCATCAGCCTGACGCAACATTTCTCACCTTTTCTACGATTAGCACTTTCCGAAGTAATTATTAATCGAGCAGCACTATTCAACTGACAGGTTGCTGCTTTGTTGCTAAGTCACCAAGATATAAGAGTCTTTGATTTGGACTTTTTATGGTAAGTAATGAAATTTACAGCATCGTGCTCTCCGGCAAGAAACTCTTACGCTACAAGTATCCCTGAATAACACAACGTGTTTGCTAGAGCACCCATAAGTCTCCGTGTAAACTGCAAGACGTGAATGTAAAAATGAGGTTTTCCGCTCAAGTTAAAGCCGAAATTTCCATCAATACTTCACTATGATAGCGTTTGTTAACACTAATTCACTCGGGTTTTAATGTGGAAGATTTCAAATTTTAAGAATAAATTTCAACATCTTCAAAGTCTCTTGCTGAATACATCACTAAATCTTTACTAGTAAAAGAGACTTCGTTTGCTAGAGACTTTGATCAATTTAATAATATTGAACATTCACAAACCTTTAAAAAAATTTGAAATTCTTATTCCATAAAGATTGCGGATGATCAGGCAAAAAAAGCCACATCATCATGTTCCCCTAAGAAATATGCTGAAACCTCGTCGTCGACATATGTACGTAAATTGAAATTCTCTCATGAATGCTTAAACTCTTGCACGAACTTATCTCAACATTCTTCCGCTCACAGCATCTCCATAGAATGCATAATAATAGGCTCTGAATATTACATACATACATATATGCTCCTTGCAAATATCTTTCTCTCTGTTGTATTTGTGCGAGTGTATCAATTTGTGTGTCCACATGTGTGTTTATACGTTGAACATTAAGAAGTGTTTTTCACGTTCTCGAATAATACTTTTACTGAGTGCATTAATCAACTATGTGCTCAAAAATCGAAATCACATATAGATTAACATCTACGTGACTGTTGCTTGTGACTCTTCTACATCAGATCTTATTTTGTTTGATTTCAGAGTTGTTGATTGCTTGAAAGCTCTAATGTTGACTTCTGTGTCATCATCTTGACAGCATCATGAATTTTCCACTTTAAGACCAAGATAACCACATAGAGATCTTATGCTCAATTCATGAAATATTCAGACCTGCCTTAAAACACCACAAGCTCCCACATATGCAACAACTCTGAATCCACTGCACAAGAAAAAGAACGAAAATGGAGAAATCTCAAATCCCATTAAGGGTGATGCATTATCATAGCAAAACTTGAGAAATCCCAAAATATACATTTTCATTCTTTTTTTTAAACTTGCAGCATCAACAGTCCCAATTCTATATTTTATTAGAAGAATACAACGAAAATTTCTAAACATTTTTATGTCTCTTTAAAAAATGAACGATTATGTGCGAATTAAAGCTCTACGGTGCGTAATAAAAATCAAATAAAATTGGGATCCTGAATGAGGGACATGATAAAGAGCGAAGTTTATGCCATCTGTTCATATTTTGCTTTATTGATTGTCTTTGCTAATGCAATTGATAGAATTGATCCGACAAGTGGAAACATTGCAAATCCGAGTGTTGAAAATGATATTCGTCCAATATTTTTGTCGAGATATTGTGTCACTTTCAAAAAGCATCCTTGATTATAAATTTGTGTCTCATCTTGTGTATCACATCGTACAGGTCCCGGTGTACGACAACATGAGCGTGGTACTGGTCGTGGTGGTGATAATGTATACCAATCACGATAGTCTGTATTTCCACAACATCCAAGCTATACACGTTCCATGAGAAATAAAGTTGGTGTTTATTTAAATTACCATGAATATTTAATATGTACTGTATATGGATATGGGAAGATGTAAATTAATTTACGAGCTACTTACATTCTCTTGCATGGCATCAAAATCTGCAGATTGCATAACGGCAGCTGGCCCATAATTGTGAAGACTCTGATTCAATCCCTTTCGTAAACCACCCGTTAAGTGATCTTTGTACGTGTATAAGCTTACGGCTAAAGTTAATTCTACAATCAAAATAACTGCCAGAAAACCAGAATACTGTGTTGTGATAGTTTATACAGTAGAGAGTATGTAAGAGACAGCAAAACAAGCAAAAAGAAACATAAAAACGAAATTAGTATTGCATAATTAATTTAGTTTCTGTGTGTTCCCTCCTAACATCACCGACAGCAACAACAACAGAGAGAGGAAAAAGGCAGTAAAATAACAAAAAAACATTATGTATATCTCTCTCGAATGAATAACAATGAATATAAGATACCATTACATATTTCCATTGTTTTTTTTTGTTCTTTGTTGTTTACTTTATGGATACGCACATACCATACACATGATACACATGTGGGGATTAACCATTTCTATTTTTAAGGGTGAGATTGTCGTGATTTTCTCATGACTTTTTTGCTTTTTGTTTATTTTGATGGCATTTGGACGACATTTTTCGATTTTTTGGGAGTTTCTGATTTTTATACATCTTAATCTGATTACACAATCGTTACAGAATTGTTTTGTTGCTTTTGGGCTTGAAAGCTGCTTGATTCTGACTTCTTGATAATAATGTTAGTCTGATATCCTAATTGTCAATATTTGTTATTCTGGATTTATTCAAAGTAATTCTAAGTAATGGCTATAGATTTTACTTCCTAGAAAATTGGTTCTGTATTTTGTAAAGTCCTTGAAGCTGTGGTTGGGAAATATATTCTGGGAAATTTGTAACTTTTTGTCTTGCATACATGAAATGTATTCAACATATAGTGTTTTTAGGAAAGAATGTCAGCTCAACGTACGGACAGTGAATTGTACAAACTAGGTGACAGAGCCAGCAACAGAGTCAGATGGAAAGCCTTCTGTTGTAACTTAAGCTCCACATAGGAACATGGTTGCAGTAAGTAAGTAAGTAAGTAAGTAACGTTTTTAGGGCCCAGACTTATAAATTGGAGTTATTGCGATTAATGTTCTTGAACGAAAGAACTCCGATGTTGTTACAGAGACAAGACCTAGGCATTCCAGTTCGTCTTGGCATCGGTACGACCGAGACCGAGACCGATACTTCGAAAAAGCTTAACTAGAACTGCAAAATCGAAAAAGAGCTTCGTAAATTAGACAAATACCGATTTTTCGTAAATGGTCTCTATTCTCTCCATTTGCTACGATGCACCTAGACCTACACTTATTAAAGTTATACACCTATCCTTACCTCAACCCTAAGGTATACTCTAGGGTATGCCACAAGTGCAGGTTAAGGGTTAGATGTATACCGAGAAACAGGCTCTAAGGGCCAAATTGGAATGGTGTTGACGCATAAGGCCTACCATTTAGGCTATTGATCTCATTTCACAGCTTGACACATACATAACCTCCTGTCAGAAAGAACCTTCAGTCAATAGGAAACCCCAGTTAATGGAAACCTCCAATAAATCTCCAAAGTCATCCAATTTCCATTCAATCTCAAAAAATGACTTGATTCTAAAAATATATAAAATAGGATAAAAATGAAACAATCATGTTACTCACCAAGTAAAGAAGCGATGATTGTGCTTTAACTGTACAACAGCATGCGATTGTGCCGACAAATAGTATAAGTAAACCCGTGCCGACAAGTATGATTTGAAATGTATTTGTATAGTATGTAGACAATTCCATGTAACGATGAAGGGCAATTTGAACCCAGATGCCCGATGCCAACATTGCTAAGCCCGAAACCTTAACCGTTATCATTTTTGTTGATTTTGTTTTTTTTTTGGGTGTGTATGTTGTATTATATTGTTATTTTTAGAGCCCGAACAAAAAGAGATGACGAAGAAAAGAAAAAGGAACAAAATAAAAAGTGCACAGCATCATCCGACAACCGGAGGTACATCCATATAAAAAAAGAGAAAGAGAGAAAAAATGTCATTAAATTTTCATCATAAAGTGTTTGAAAATTGTATTGTTGTTGTCGATTCTTTTTTTTTCTTCATCAGGTTCTTCCACACCATCCTCTTGTAATAAATTGACATCGTATATGATATCGACGAGATGGCATTTGGACACAAAAAATATATCGATTATTTTTCATCAGTACGCTTTTTTACGATTCACACAAAAAAAATTTAAGGTCTCTTTATGTGAAATCTGTTACTGTATCGGTATTGATTCAATTTCTAGTGTATGAACATAAATGAATGTCATGATGATGGTCAAGCTTTTTGTTGTCAGTTCAGTATAAAATTCAATTAAATTAAATTAAATTTTCTAGACAACTGGATAACTAAATGACTGTAAATTTATTTTTATGTGTCATGCGTGGCTTTTGAGATCTAACATGACTTTTTTTTTCAATTTTTGACAGGTATAAATTGCTAGATATTTTATGATGCATATCAATTTATGGATTTGTTTCAATTTATTTCAAATATATGTTCAAAAAAGCTACAGATGAATTTTTTGAGCTATGTTTGGTAACACAAGCGTGAAAAAGGTTTAATGTGATTCCAAAAATTGATTGTTTGGTGGGTGATTCACAAATGATGTCTTCTAACTGTGAGAACTGCATTTGAATGCGCCATATATGTGGCTTTATGACACTCTTAGCTTAACTCGACCATATACCATCCTCATCTTCTCGTGGAGGGGCCAATTCCAAACCAAGTAGTCAAACGAGGCTCTGGTTAATACAGAGTACATTGGCCTTGCAAGCTGCCACACTTAAATACAAGCTAAATGAACAAAGGAGAAAGCAGGAAAATGATTTAGATCAAGCTTATAAAAGCTTTTTGAATGTGATGCCAGAGCAGGATGGAATCCGATATCGAACCATATATAGGTGAATCAGCTAGTGTGAGAATAAAGCGTCTGTGCCTGAGTGATTATGCTACAGATTGGAAATCTGTATCATTCTTTTGTAAGTTCGTGAGTACGTGAGTTCGATTTCCACTAGAGACCGATCTTTCAATCGTTATACAGAGTGCTGTCGATATGACATTAATCCTGCCAATGTACATGACATTACAAGGCCATAACTATTATCGCACAGTCCTAGGGCATAGGAAAAGGCATACCTATAGCATTTGACAAGAAGAGCCAACAAGAAGGCCAATTTATTTGAGTTTCTAAATATTATGCCTGTAATACATTTTTTTCCTTTGATAGGTAATCGATAGGTGACAATTTTGCTGTAGGCATCATACATCCCCCTTAAAAGTCACACATCGCTTACAAATTACACTCCTACGCATATCGATATATTCATAATTCACAAACATATTAGTCCTAGGTTTGCCATTTCACAGTAGATTGCATATGCTGATAAAATGGAAATGAATTTTTCTGTCAACTCATTTTGCATACCAAAATTCAAGTTATGATACACAAAACATTCTCTCGATATGATAATTTAATATTTTTTGCCTATTTATTTTACGACTCATGACAAACTTGCTGCCTGCTTTTTATCACCATCGAGTATCAGATATTTTATGCTGTATAGATACATTCACCTTTTTTTGATCAATTATAAAATAAAGTCGTAAAAAATTTAACAACTGCGTATAAACAAAATTTGAGTTTTGGGGATACAGTCATTGAATAATTTAAGATACGCAATGGGAAATAAATTCAAAATCCTAATTTAATGGAATGATTTGACCTCGAGGAAGTGTGCATTTAACATGATATGTTTGACGCAATGCTCGTTAAATATTCAAAGAAGGAACTGGTGATGTCCTTGAGTTAAATCTCTAAGTATTGTCTAGGATGGTTCATTCTAAAAGCTACAAAATATTTGATAAGGAAGTTATGCTGGATTTTATACGTTAAAATAAACTTTTATATCCTACAACATTTAAAATCCATAAAATCATCACTCATCTGAAACGCTTCTTGAAACTCGAATGACACTTAAACTGCTGTTTAATATCACGAAGCAGGGATTAGGTTTTATGGACTAGAATCAATTGAATATAAGAAGCTTAGTGACAGGGGCACAACTGAGGGGTAGAGGAGTTGGAAAGGAGGTCGAACCGGTTCTTTTTGGACGAAATTCTCCTTTCAATACACCCTGGCATTTCTGGCTATGCCTTCCGATCATTGAACAGTACGGTACGGTATAGGTACACCATTGGTACAGTCCAATGGTACAGCTGGTATGTAAAGTGGTACCGTACCAGTGCTGTACCTATACCATTCCGTACCGTACCCTACCATCTCCAGAGAAATCGACCCCAAACTTCATCCCTTTGTATTTCTAACTACACCCCTGTCATTAGGCGTACATTCACCAATGGCTAGACTGTCATGCTATAACTTTTACAATTTACAACCGTTTGGGAGCTTCCTTGAATGCTTTTATCCCTCCACAAAGTTTCTTTTTTACATAATCGATTACATACTGAATAAATTCTAGTTGAAATGGGTCAACATGTTTCATTGGGGAAATTCAGTAACACAAATATTTAATGACATTTAGATTATCTGAATTGTTAAAAAAGTATTTTTGCCATGGCTAGATGAACCATCAAATGTCCATTACTGACTTGCATTAGATCTAACTTCGTGACATACTTTATATATCCCCAAAATGGAAATTTGGAATGAATGAATGGAGTGAAACATCCAGAAGGACATATCCCTTAAGGTTCATCCATATTGACCAAAATTGTTATAATTTAATCAAATGTAATGTGTTAAAAATTAATGAAATGAAAGAAATGTTAAGCATAAATATGTATGTAGTATCACATACCATATCTCAGCTCATATTTTGTGACATGCAAATGTCTAAAAAAGCAATCAGCATAAAAAAATCTAAATGAAATGAAAAAAATCTGCAGTGAACATGGAACAGCAGCGGATGTGGTTTTGAGAACATCAAGATATGAAATTTTTAGAAAAAAAGTACTTTTGGAACCAGCACAGAATGTGAATGATGTATTTAGGGTTGAAATGATTTAGGAAAAAATTCTAATTTTGCATTATTTTTTTTTTTGGAACTACTGCTTGTGCAAAATTTATTGTTAGATCAACAATTTGAATATTTTTTGATGAAGTTTCACATATGTGGGATTTTTAATGGAATTTATTATGATTCAGCCACAGTCATAAATATTGAATTTTTATTGCAATTAGTGAATTAATAATAGAAAAAACGTCAAAATTCATATATTTTATTGGATGTGGTTCTATAGGTATGACTTTGAGCTTTTTAATAGACTATAACACAATTTGAGGTTGAATTGGGGTAGGATTGGTCATTCTAGGCTGAAGTTTTCGTGGAATTGAATTTAGTGTCAAATTTACATCAAGTCGATATAGAAACGGGACCAGCATCTATTAAACAGACATAAAACTGGATTTTGAAGAATTAGGAGTCTCATTGTTGCCTTATGTGCTGTTTAAACTTGAATACTACCACGGGAGGAACTAGAAATGGAAGGGGCAGGAAGAAGTGTAGGAAGGAAGTTTGTGCTTGAACCAGAAATATATTTCACTATTCTTTGTTTTTTAAAATTCTGAAGATAGTCCTATATTTATTAAGATCAATGTCCGAGCACCAAAAAAGATGAACGTTCTACCAAAGAGCATTTAAGGCTCCATCAAAGTACCGCCAAATAGAAGCTGCTTAAGTTTAGCAGCCATATGAATGCTTCACGGAGTCGGCTTTCGTCAGGTGTTAATAAAAGAGATCTAGCGGAGCCTTAAAAGCTGTTAGATAAGAATTCTTCAGTTTTGTTGCTCGGGATGATTAACTAGTTTAAATCAAAATTAAATTCAAATTTCCCTCAAGAAATTACTTGTCAATTATCAAACCAAAATTTCAGTTCCTTTAATTTAATGAAAATAAATAAACCAAATTCCATGAAATTGTAACAAGCACAAGAATTTTCACAGTTGATGGTTACTATTTGCGTAGAAAAGGAAGAAGACTTAAATTCTCAAAAGTTAATGTTATGGGCAAAAATTACATCTTTTTAAGAAAGTTCGTGTCCTCAGAGATGACAATCTAATAAATGAACCAACATTGAAAAACTTTGAAACTTACAAACTTAATAAAAATACCTAAAATTCCTTCAAAAAAGTCTCTTCACAGTTGGAGGAAGTAGATTAAAGATAAGCAGCATCTTTAAGGCTATGAATAAAAAAGAAGAATCTCTAGTAGGAGATAAAAAGTAAGTCCCAAGTGGAATTTGAGAGATACAAGGGTATAAATCTTGTTTTTCGTGGGCGAAAATAAGCCTTAATGTGACAATTTGACATGTTGTAGGCAATAATTTGTCAAAAAAGTCCAATAATTCAATATGTTAAGCTATCCAATCTACCAAATCGATTTTAATCAGGTAACGAATATTGCTGAACATTTTTCAAATTTTCCATCATGACAACACAGCAGTATGCATCAATACAATACATGTATCATGTACATACAATGTCATATTTGTTGCTTTTTCATTTAATTTTCTCAAACATATTTATTTCATCCCTCATGTCAGAGTTGGCTCGTGGAGTTGTTAGGAATTTACGATTGCTTTTCTTTCCAACTCCCTTCCTCGTCTCCGTTCAAAATACATGTTTGAAATAAATTAGATTCTGTTGTCGTTTTTCAGTTCCTTTTTTTGTCATCTTACTAAGTCACAGTATGTTTATCTTTCTCTCTATCGTATACTACATTTTTATATGTTTTCATATGCTATGTGAACTTTATGATTTCTTTTTTTTATCATATTCTCTTACTTCATAGTGATTCATTCTATATTAAACTTTAATACCTGGAAAAATGGGGGTTGAAAATTTCTGCGGATTGTCTAGAAAAAATTCTTGTTTTGGAACTTATGAGCTACTGTATGCTATGTGATCTGCTTTGAAAGACGATAAGCCTGGAAAAGGCTAAAAATAATATATCTAGGCTTGCATGTTTGAGACAAGGAATCTAATTTGGCAAGAGTATGCCTAAAACCACTAGTTTCCTGCTGTTCTATGCCATGAGTCCTTTAGGTATGCGAGGCTAGGACATGAGTAATTTCAACAATCACTGACATATGAAGAGTAACTTTATTTGAGTCAGCTGAGAACATTACTACATTTGGCCCTCGAGTTAAGGTTTTAGGCTTCGTTTCCTTTTTGCCGAACAGATTTCGAATTCATGATTGTCTTCACTATACGAATTTGAAACAATTAAGTATGAAATTTGCTAGTTACGAGCTCTTGACCCCAAAAGCACGACCTAGAAATGGCAGAAAATCCGACCCTAGTTCGATTTAACTCTTGCCAGGTTCTACTTTGTCGAATCAAGAAGGTATTTATCGAATCTTGCTATTCGGTAATTTCTACTTTGTGAGCCTCCCGGGTGGGAATCCTTAAAATACCCAGAAACTCCAAAAAATTGCCATGCGCCTCAAAACTTCTCAACTCCAAAAAAATTCCAAATATTATTTTTACAATTGCGCACACAAATGTTTCCCTTTCAAAGATTTTATTTCCAGCTAAAGTCCCGCATTTTTATTTCCTATTTATTTTATTTTCTTGTTTTTAAACCTGCTACCCTAGGAATCGTTGTATGCTGATTGTGAACTTCCAACTCTCCCACTTTTACATCACACGGTGCATTTATTTTCATGTGACAACAAAAAACTGATATAATAGTTTTTTATATCCTACTAAAACGAAATAAAGAGGTAGAAAAAAAAATTAAAAATGGAAAAATATTTTGATGATAAACTTTATAATGGCACAAAAGCTTTTAAACAATTCCACGTAGGGGAGGAAAATATAAAAAAAAGTTTTGAAATAAAACTTGTTTTTAAAACCAATGCGAAAGGTGGAACGAACAACGAACTTGTCAGCTAGAGATAAATATTTTTGTTTTGTTAAGCGCTAATTGCCTTTTGCTTTGTTTCGTGGGTAAAGTTATGATTAGTATTATTGAAGAGAATGTATCTTTTGCTTTTTGGTTGATATTTTTGTCAGCATATTATTTGAAGTCTTGTTAAACTTCTCAAAGTACCGAAGTAAAATGAAATAGAAGTATGATTTTAAAATGGTATGCCAGATTCTCATCGTATATCTTTACGTTTATGTTCAACATAAAACCTGACAAATAACGCTGATTTATGAAACATTCCTAAGCATTCCATAGCAGCTTCGTTACGATTACATTTATCAGCATTAAATTGCAGTCGCCTTTTTGATTGACTGGCACATATTGAAATGTTATCACCATATGCTGGTGCACCACGACCACAGGAATCAATGTGACCACCATTGATAAAATTATGTCGTCGACAATCGATTCTGGATTCTTAGAATTGATTGGTCGACACTTTAGCAAATCAGACAAAGAGCGTGCTCTCAAAAGAAGAATAAGCTGATAGCAACACTCACGAGTATACTCATCTAGGATATTTAAGATTATTAGGTTCTCGGGAACATTTTCTTTGCCTATTCGTGCTAACTACTACGTCAAAAAATAAAACGGCTTCATAAGAATTTATTGTTATGTGCATTTTTTAAGTCTAACTACCCTTGAAGGGTAATAAATACGGATAAATGCATTCCATTCTATTCTATTCTATTTTCCTTCTAATACATAGACAAAAGGATTGAAACATACTACATATGATTACTTCTGAATGCAACAGACAATCCAAATATAATTTCATTTTCTATCCTTTTGAAATTGTTGAAGCTTCAAGCTTTTTGTCTGCCACAGACTAACTCTATGTATGAAAATAATTCTTGATAAACAGATTAAAAATACTCAGCATATAAAAAGGAGTAATCCATGGCAATAAAATAGAACAAAATTCATTCACATCATCCCATCTCATCTCGAAAAGCTAATCTTGATTGACAACAGTAGAGAATGAATGATAAAAAAAGAGTCAACTTAATCCTTTTTAAGTGCATTAAACCATTGACATACAATGTTACGTTTACGTGCTATCAAGCTATATAGCACAACATACATATTGTTAGCTTCTCATTGAACCAACATTTTAACCTTTAAAACACTCAGCATAACTTTCTCACTCGATTCTATGAATGGATGCTGCTACAGCTAAGAAAATGTAAAGTTTACGTGCCTTTATGCTTAACTCATTGACTGACTGTTTGTGCTCTATTTACTAACAATAAAATATATTATATTCAGGACAATTAAGGGGATTTAAATTAATTTAAGATTACATTTATTCACATAAAATTTGAATAAGCTATGGAATGGAATTTATCATGAGAACTTCTACATGCTGTGTGTCAATGATTGTTGTGAATTAAAATTATTGTTCCTATTTCGGAAGGAAGAAAATAAAAGAAAAAATGGAAACTTTATTGTTATGCTGAATATCTTTTTGAATAATTTAAGTGAAACTTGGAACTTGGATGAAAAATAATTCACAATTCTGGTCGGAAAGGACTTTATCAAAAAATTATTGCAGAAACTTTTTTTTCTTACTTTTTGACCTGAAAACTTTTTTAGCATAAAAAACTTTACATCAATGACCAAAAGGAGATACCACAATGATTTTGAATATTTCTTGTAAATCTGGACTTTTTGGCTCCTCTGAGGATGGTGAACTTTTCAAAGTTTTTTGGATTCATGAATTTTGTACTCAATAATGAATATAAAGGTCAATTTAGACAGCATGTTTAAGATCAGTGACATTTATATCTTAAATGTTTGATTTTCAAGTCGTTGGGATGTTGTAAGCTATTAAAAAGAATAAACTGTAGGCTATTCCGATTTAAAGGTCTCAGAGTTTTGCGTTATAAGCGTATTAGTGCCAAAGACAGTTTAACGAGTCAGGGTTCGCAAAACCACCGTACTCAAATTTAGAGCTACCGTGTATAGTGGAGTTCGAACCACTTTTTTGACATATGTAAGCTAACAATCCCTTTATTAGTCTTTAGGTCCTAATCAGTAAAATGTCGTAAACCACATTTTTTGCCATAAAAATGAGTCAAAATCAGCCGTCACAATGCTCTCAGGACAACTTTGCGTCTTACCCTTGTCTTGTAGTGAATCATTCAAATTCAAAGCTTTTATGCATTGACATATAATAGGGACACTACCAGGGTGCTGGTAACAGAACAGCAGCCTTTCTGGTGTTTAGACACACTTCTCATTATTAACGGTTCATCTGTAAACCTGTCATATCATCAATGACGAACACACACGCTTCATTTATGATAACACATCTTACAATCAATGCTGATTATCTTTGACATGCAAATTATTTACCGAACAAATTTTGTTCGTAAGTTCAAAGCAATTTTAAATGTAGCCCTAGGCACTATTGTTAATTATTTCATCTATTCTCATTCTCAAATCCTTTAAAATTTAATTTTATGATTAAAACATTTTCATATTTCAAAAACCTCATTGTCTTGAAAATTAATTAAATTTAAGAGATGTCAACAAAAGGATTAAAGACGAGCTTAAAATGTTTTTTCATAGAGCTTTAAACTTGAATGCTATAAAATCAAAATATTTTACAAAAATTCCAAGAAATCCTTGTAAATATATTCAGTGAAGTGGATATACAGTAACAAACATAAAAGGAAATAAAATTAAATTAAAGAAAAAAACATCAAAAAAATTCCATCATTTTAATTTGTCAAAAGATTTTTCTATCTAATTATGTCAGCTACAATTCATTTGAATAAGGGTAGGAAATGTCGTGTTAAGTTCTTTTGTTGAATTTATTTTGGAATGAATAATTTTTCAATTCTCGGGTTCAAAACTTGTTCTTAAATGCTTTGTTGAGGCACATTTCATTTTCGTTGTCAAATAAGGATAAAAAAAGCCGCTAAGTGTCCATCAGGATACCTCCACATCATTTTGTAGAGTTATAATCAACACTAGACGGTTCTGGGTCTGGTTTCTGGACGGTAAAAGAGCTCATGGACGGCCAAAGAACTTTAGGAAGGAAGCTGTCGATAGAGATAGTATTGCGCTTGGTATTGGAAATTGGCAAGTGGAATCCAGCGATAAACCTAGCTTCAGGCGACTTCTGTGGGAAGTCATGGATCACAACTGATCTCTACGACCAGTGAAGTAAGTAAGTAAGTAAGTAATCAACATGGGGACGTAAGTGAAGCAAAAACTGTAGCCAATGAGTTCCTTGGTATAGGATAAGTTGAAATTTTGAATAAAAAGCATCCTTTGCCATCCTAGACCTTGATCAGACTTTGAATTATAACCCGCTTCTTCCCCTGAATACACTCGTGCCAATCCATAAACACCATCGTTGTTAGTAAAAGTTTAAGTCGTGAAATATTCTGAAATCACCATGATATCTGATTTTGGTTCATTTTTTCGGCAAAAAAGACATTTTGCTAGATTGTGTCACTAGGGGTAGCAGACCAGAAATTTGAAACCTTTTCCACACAAGCTCAATTTTCTCATAAGCCAAACAATCAATTTTTTTATTCAGAATCCAAAAATTTATTACTTGTAACTTGATCGTATGAAAGAAAAACTTTTGAACTTTACACCCACATTAGACGATATATAGTTACTGCCATATTAACCATCATAAAATAAAAACAATTAAGTTAAGAAGAAAATTTTGTTTTTTTCCTTTTGACTTTTCTACACATTTCCATTTGATAGAGGACCTCCTACATAAACACAAGGAACAAAGATAATAATGATGTCTCAAATGTCATCATGAAAAAGTATTGTGAACTTTGTAAGTGGGTTGATTGTCATTCATAATAATTATAAAATGAAAATTGAAGCTTATTATTTATGTACGTATTTTATAAATTAACTATAACATATACAGCATATATCCAATATATATTCTTTTGCTTCCATCTAATAACATAGAATAAAATGTTATTACGAGTATCTTGTGTATTTTGTAAAGCTTCAATTCCTCGCTTTTGCTCGCATCCTCCTTGATATTATTTTCCATCCCCATATATATATATATGAAATAATTAATTTAATAACCGTAAAGCATATTCATGTGCATGCGCAACTTTCACTTTATTATTTTATTCATGAAATTTTTTTTATTTTAAAATCGATTTTGATTAAAATTTTTCATGGAAATACCTAAACTAGGAATATACTTCATCAAGCATGACAAGAGCTTATAATATTAAGTCAACATTGTAACTTTTTTTTGTTTCATGACAAAAAGCTATCTTAATGCTTTTTCATAAATTCTATACTCGGAAATCTTTCATCATAGTTGAAGAGTTTTGAAGGAAATTACTGCATATTTAAAATGTTAAGCATCCGGTATTTGATTGCTATATTGCTTTTTGTAAAATGAGGATTAAATTCTTTGATGTTTGTGTAATTTGATTACGTCCCCGAGTGATAGAAATTGCAAATGTGATGTCATGACTTCGCTATGGTTACTTTTATTAACATTAAATTGAAACTGTCTTCATAAGGATTCCATGCAGCTTCAAAACTAGCCATGACAGATTCTGCATAATTTATGTCGCTCGAGATAGAATTTTCAAAGTTTTCGAACTGCTTAACAACTCAATGATACTTATTTATCATATTATCTATAACTTAATTAACTGTAATTTCATTACGTTTAAGCGTTTTTAGGAAGCTTCTGCAAAAAGCAGATCAACAAGACAGCAAAAAGGATATGTAGATGAGTAAGGACACTTAGAATGAAAAATGCTACAGACTTTTTAAATGCTACAGATCAAGACTTTTCAGCAGAGCTTGTTGTAGACCTGGTTTTTGTATGAAAAAGTTGACCAAAGTCGACTCGACTTCATACAAAATCTGAATCGATTTCGAGCTCTGGTCCAATACCCTCAAAAGCCTCTAAATTGTACAAAGTTCCACACAAATGAATATGGACGTTATATGCCACCTGAACATACACAGAGCGTGCTCATGAGTATACTCACAGAATTGATCATACTTAATCATATTAATTGAATATCCCGATCAACAAGCTCATTTAGGTGGCCATGTTCATTGTCTGTAAGGACCATATGCATTCTTGCTCGGGATATGCAGAAATTATATATTAATATGAATTCTCCATGTTGTCGATATTAAATATTTCACATAAATTGGCAAATGTCCACCTTCCTAGCAACAAATTAAATTGTTTTCACGTTTCTGGATGAGCAAACAATATGTTTTAATAGAGGAAATGCTTAAAGTTAATAAAAAATTAATTTTTTGTATGATCACATTGTTGTTCAAGCAGTTTAGTGATTCAATTCATGGAATTTATCAGGAATTATTTTCTGCGAATTTTTAAAAACATGTTTATTCATAAAATATTTTAAAAAAAAATATTCGTGCTTCTCCAAGCCAATCTTCTTATACAGGTATTCACATAATTTCATAAAAATCAGATTTATCTAGACGAGTAAACAGTCGAAGTGGAAATATATTAAAAAGTATTCAATATTCGCACGAGTTCACATTCATGGAATGAGCATAAGACTTTGTAAATGTAGATTGTAATTCAATCTTTCGAGTCATCGAATAGATAATTTGTACGATATATTAACATAGATAAAAAAGTGTTCTATTTACCATCTTCAAAAATCTTCTTAATCACATAGAAGGCAGCAAATTGAACCTTTTAGCCAATTCAACATTAAAAAATCTCATCCGGAGCTATAAAATTAAATTTTTTTCTTTTATTAAAAAAGGCTGCTGGAAGTGTGTTTTTATCATTATAGCGAAATATTGGCATAGAATTTCAAATGCCTTCATGCAAATTAGTGAACATTATTGAAAGAGAGGAAATTTCAAAAGGAATTTCTAGTAATAAGCTTAATGAAATATACACTTGAGCAAACTGCTAAAAAGCGTTTTGTTGTGGGGTCTGTCTATTTATGATGTCCATTTTAGAAATAGGTATTCAATTAAGGGGCTCCAGTGGTGAAAACTATTTTTCAGTCCTGGGTTATAACCCGGACCTTCAAAAGGAAAACGTTCAAAACAAGGCTCCCGCAGATTATAATCTTCATACAAAATGATTTTCAAGATTATAATCTTCATACAAAGATTATAATCCGAAATAATCTTCATACAAAGATTATAATCTCAAATAATCTTCATACAAAGATTATAATCTTTAATAATCTTCATAGAAAGATTATAATCTTTAAAATAATCTTCATATAGAAGATTATAATCTTCTAATACAGTGAATTTAATTTCAAATATAAGGAAAATACACATTTTATGCGAAATTATCTATTTTCCGAGCTTTTTGTTAACTGTGCACTGTGTATCAAGTTTCAAACTAGCCCGAGCGGCATCAACCGTATGTGTGGTAGCCAAATGGCAGTCATGCGGCGCTGCCGACTGCCGACTGCCTTGAGTCAAGGCAGACCAATATTCGCCATACGACTGCCTTTCTGCCTTGATGGCGCCCCCAGATGTCGATTTATCCGCTTGAGCGGCTGCCACACAACCGCCATTGCCGTTAGATTGCCTTGCCTTTTAATCGCCGTGGCGGTGACATAAAGGCGCTTATGCGGCGGTCGTCAAGGTAATATAAAGGCACTGCCTCGAAATTGCCTCCTCACTGCCTTCTCACTGCCTTTAGAAATCTGTAATAAAACTGTTATAATCAAACATAATTTAAATTTTATTTTTCAGTTATAAATTCTCTCTTTATTTCATCAATATCATAATTTTTACATTGTACTACATTATTTTATTATTTTTGTCCTCGTGATTTCTACGGGCTGTGTGCATGCAATTTCTGGTGGCGTCCAATTTTTTGTACACTTCTTGAGTTTATGATGCGGTAACAAACAAAGATGACCAGAATAAATTTTAATATGATTTAGACCTGAAATGATAAAGAACATTTAGTTTATTCTGTTTTATTCATAAAATGGAACAAAACTAAATACATACCTTTATCTGTCCATCCAATCTCTTTATTTTTCAAATTTTACATCAAAATTCGAAAACACGCGGAAAAGTTATTTTGTTGTCGGTGGTCACATGGCAATCACAAGGCGATCACATGGTGAAGATCACACGGAGGCTTAAATTAATAGAAAAATCATTGAAAATTTGATTTTTACTCACTATAAGTCCTTTATTTAATGGGGTGGTTGATCTTTGTATGATATTCACTCAATTAATCGTCAAAAATTGTCTTCAATTTCACTTTCCACTGTTTACTGAAAAAACACACATTTTATTTTTTATTTTTCATGTCATCACATAATTTTATTTAAAATTTCCATTACTTACATCAATTTCCTGTTCCAATTCAAAGAATTTTGTGTCTTGTTAGGTCCAAAAAACGCTCCAGATTTATTATTTTGCCGATTTTTTTCATCTGCGATGTCAACACTTTAAAAATTACAACTCAAATGAAGTACACATGAAAAAATTGTTGCACTGTTGTTAATGAAGGCGGTCACATGGCAGTCACAAGGCGGTCATATGGCCGCCACGAGGTGGCCATGAGGCGATCGTACAAGGCAATCACAAGGCAAGCAAAAGGCAATCACAAGGCAATTATTTGTCAGCCACAAGGCGAACATATATGGCAGTGCCTTATGGCAGCCTTATACATGGCAAGGCAGTGTGAAGGCTGCCACATAGCTGTCATTGCCAAAAAATGCCGCTCGGGTAGGTTTTCACTCAATTGCAATGAAAATTGATGTGAATAATTTTATTTTTAGGAATATTTCACCCTAGGTTAAAGAAAATTCAAGTAAAAATTGACATTTTCGAGGGTTTTTCTGCCATGTTTAAACAAACTTAAGAGAAATTAGGCTTTTCTGTAGGGTTTTACAACCAATTTGGCTTTACTGAGGAGTTTTTCACTTTTAATAAGGAAACCGACCCAAAATTCGTCGAGTTTTTCACCTTTAATTAGAAAACAGAGTCCAAATCGGCTTATCTGAAGAATTTTTCACTCTAAATAAGAAAATCAAGGCCAAATTCGGCTTTTCTGGGAGGTTGTTCCTCCCAAACAAGAAAACAAAGGCCAAATTCGGCTTTACTTAGAAGTTTTTTACTCCAAATAAGGAAATCAAGGCAAAATTCTGTTTTTCTGAAGAGTTTTTCGTCTTAAATAAGAAAACCGAGGCATAGTTTGGCATTTTTAATGGGGGTTTTCATTCCAAATAACAAAACCAAGGCCAAGGTTTTCTAAGGTTTTCCATCTCAAATAAGAATACTGAAATAAAATTTGACTTTTCCGAATAGGTTTTCATCCTTGATATGAATACTAAGGCAAAATTCTACTTTTTTCAATAATTCAATGTAAATAACACTTTCGTAATAATTAAAAACTTAATATGACATTAAAGTTGAAGATTATAATCTTTAAAATGATTTGTATGGAAAAGATTATAATCTCCATACAAAGATTATTAAAGATTATAATCTTCATACAAAATTTTAAAAGATTATAATCTTCCATACAAAGATTATAATCTTTAATAATCTTCATACAAAGATTATTTAAGATTATAATCTTCATAGAAAGATTATTGAAGATTATAATCTGCGGGAGCCTTGTTCAAAATTTGTCAAAAATTTAAATATTTGCATGAAAAAACGGGACATTTTGAAGCTTTGTCGGGAAACATCAGTAAGGGAGAAAAGCACAGCAGCGTCCCGGCCAAAATACAGCAGATGGTCGCCCTACAATAGCTCCACAATTTCTAACCCATGCTCTGAATACCTCCCTGAAGGGACGACGTCAAAACATCGAATTAATTAAAAATTGCTGTAATTTTCTGGCAACACTTCTGTGGGAAGAAGGGTTTCTGATATGGATAGTAGGGAAAGTGGTCGTTCACTTATTACGTAACGTTAAAATATGGACATGTTAAACAGCACCACAACCCCACAGTGATCTAAGCGTATACTGATAAAGACACTTGCCCTGATATGATTGATGCAATAAGCGCAAAGCCTGTGCTTAAAACATCTTAAGAGGATACGCCGGAACTATTGCGTATAAGTATATAGTATAAGAATTTGATTTCCTCATATTTTTATTTTCACTACTTCTTAACAGCCCCCCACACAGAAAATATCTCGAAACTTTTCTATAGCCCAAATTCAAAAGCGAGTCAACAACATTTGGTTCATCTCGAAATAGCATTGAACTAATACATGAAAAAAATTGTTAATCCTTTCTCACAGCTTACATTCAGTTCAATAAAAGAAGCAAATCCTTTTTCAATGACGACAGAAAATTTTCACTTCTATTCAAAAGATGAAGAAAAAAAATCACTTTCTTTTTAAGAAAAAAAGCAATTTTGAAGGTCCTTCTCGTTTTTTAATATCATGCACAATACAGTACGTTACTATACAGTATGGATGAAAAGAGAGCGTGAAATGTAAAGAAAAAAATGAAATTTCAATAGAAATTCATGCTTAATGGAATAAAATCCCGTTTTTGTGAATTGATAACAGAAACGTGACATTTGAGTAAAAAGCAATTGATAAGATTAGGACGACGAGAATATTGAGAGCCGTGCCAAATAAAATTGAGCATGTATAATCAAATGAAAACATCGCAGAGAGACTTGTCTCTATAAAAAAATTATTAAATATATTTTTCTCAGTCATAATCGACACTCGCGTAGACCAGACACTCGTTTACCACAGCTGTGATAACACATAGAGAGATTCCGCAATGAAAATAAGCAGCAAAGCGGAAAAGGTTGAAGTTTTTGTCAATACGCTAAATCATTCATTTATTGCTATCACGACAATTTATCTAACGTGGTACTGCTTTCATGTTGGCTTCACAGAACTCATAACATTTCACGTGTGGCTAACGACAATCGGCTATCAATTACTAATGGCAGAAGGAATTTTAGCCATGTATAAACGAAATACCTTAACAATGCTTGCTGATAGTAAAAGACAAAAAACGATAATACATTGGATATTGCAGACGAGTGGTGGAATTCTTGCTATAGTTGGCATTATTGTACAAATTATTTCACGTTTTCGACTTGGAAAGCCTCACTTTAGTTTGATTCATTCAATTATTGGTAGTGAAATGGTTTTTGTGTTTATATCATGTATTTTTATGACTAGAGGTTCCAATATGCCTGCAAATTGTGATAAAAAAGGTTAATTTGAGGTTATCAATAGATATTTTACAGTTTTATGACTTGACATTGCATTTAATCTATTTGAAACCGGAAATTAATTTGTTATGGGTGTTTATAAAGCAACAGATGTTCTGGAATTTGTGAACAATTAATATTGTTTATGTATAAACAGCACGTATCGTTGAATAATGTTTTGAATGGAAATTGTGGGAAAACCAAAGTGTTACTAATTCCTGAATTAAATGGCAGATGCGTCATATTGATACTTACAAAAACAGAACAAATTTATTTTGAGCGTAACAATATTTTAAACCTTATTATAGTCATTTGATAAAATTATAGTGAATGGTCAATTACAGTAGTTCATCATTGTAAATTGTTGGTCTAATTGGGTTTGGCATTTGCGCAAATTTTTTGACAAGAACTGGTTCATTTTAGAGGTCTTTCACTTATTAGTTTACAAAATAACGAACCCTAACAGACAAAGAGAGCGCTTTTAGGTACCGTAGTGGTCTTTCTGTACCATAAAAGTATATCCTTTGCCTATTAGGGAAACTTTTTTCAAAATTGAATTCCTAAATTCAACCCTCCCACCTACCCCCATCTGAATGTAATTAGCGAACAGTCCTTTAAACAGATTCATTTGTTGACTATTTATTTAAGATTTGGGCACATGTTACTAAATAACCATACACACATTGATTAAGAATAAAGTAACATCTGGATTATATCCATATAAACGGATACTCATAGAATATTGAAATAGGTTTCAATAATTTAGTCTTAAAATATGCTTTTTCACTAACCATATTGAAGCCATAAGATTCAGATGTGCAGTATAATAGTGAGTAGCCTTTCTCGTATCCAGAGCTCAAAGTCGACTCGAATGCAATATGGAAAAATCGACTTTATTTCACAAAAAGTTTGAGTCTACCTCGAACTCTGTTCGTACAACGACACACCACAATATGGCAAATATTGAGCAAATTGGCAAATTCATGGGTATTTTGAAAATCTCGGGGGCAAACTTGCGATTTTTTAAGACACATCACTTTACCGTGACTCACAGGTTGCTCATCACCGGACATAAGTACGTCACACTTATTACGTTCGTCAATACAAAATCATTAAATTATGTTGTGTAAACCTTAAATGTAGGTCACATATTGCATCATTAATGATGTAACCAAAATGTTCCATATGTATTGCATTCATATTTCTTAGGAATGTTAATGTAATACATATGGAACATTTAGGTTACATATATGAATTAAGTTTTTGGTATTACGGGTTATTACAAGCTTTTTTTACTATTAATCCATATCAAATCGATATAGAGAACCTCTAGTCAACACGTTTCCATTCTCATTGACTTGGAAATTTATATTTTTTTTTTTTCTCACATCTTTTACCAGGCCTGATTTCCTTCATATTTCTTATCTTGTCGATTATCTCAGGATGTTCAGCATTATACTCGATCGAATTGAAAAAATATTTGAAGCCAATATACAGCAAATTCATTCACAATCTCCTAGCTTTAATCACATTTGTAACTGGTATGGTATCTGTTATCATTGCTTACGATACAAAAACATGGGCGAAGAAACATGATCCTGGTAATATGAGAATCTTAATGATGTGGCTGCTAGCCTTCATAATTATATTTACTTTAATTGGACCTATTAAAACTTTATGGAATCATCTAAAGACAATTGTGAGTAGATGAAAATTAAAAAAAGCGGGAATGGAAGAAATTATCCTAATTTAATTTTCATTATGGAATCTCGTATATATATCGTTTTAGAGGAAATTTTTTGACATCGTAAAAAGCAGAAACAAGTAGGAAAGTAATTGATATTTTTTTGAAGCTCATTTTTTGTATTTTGTAGTTAGAACAAATTGTTAAATTTAATAAATTAAATTAAATAAAGTAGAGTTCGTCGAAAATCTGGAGATCTGCGGTTCCTGTGTTTTAGATGCGCATACCTCCAGGTTTTTGGCGAACGCATTAATCATTGTGTGACCTTATTGGATATAAAAAAGTTAGAGCATTACTACATTTGGTATTGGTAATTGGCAGAAGGCAGTCAAGAATAAAGCCAACTTCAGAGGACAGCTAAGGGAGACTTTGGATCATAATTGGTCTGTTGACTGATAAGTAAGGAAGTAGGCTGAAATCTCATATCGCTCGACTTTAACTTTTGGACTGAGACTGAGATCGAAACTTAAACTGAGACTACTGAAATTGAAGTTGTGGCTGAAACAAGCCAAGACTGATACCGAGACCGAGACCAAGATTGCAAGACCTGTGAACAAGATCGAGATTGAGACAAAGACTGAGACTGAGACTTACACTGAGACTGAGACTGAGACTGAGACTGTGACCGAGACTGAGACTGAGACTGAGACTTACACTGAGACTTAGATTGAGCTTGAAATTGAGATTGAGATCAGTATCTAAACTGAGACTACAAGGAAATTGTTCGAACTTCGAACAATATTGGTTTAGTTCCTGAGATTAAGAAGTCTTTGTCTGGGTCCCGAGAACCTTTATGCAGTATATCCCTTCATCTACCCTACTTTAGGCTCAAAAAGTTTAAAAAGCTCATAATTTAAAGACTCTTTTTGAATAAAATCTAGTCAAGTAATAAAACAGCCTTGATGGGTCAAAAAGCGACAATTTTTCATGCAACAACTTTTTTTCTCCAACAATTTAAATTAAGTACGGTGATAAGCATGATAATGAATGATATTAAATGGAAATATATATCTTAAATTTGAATAATTTCTCATTCTCATAATTGTTTTCATTCAAGTTCTTCTACTTATTCATGGTGCTCAATTTAATTTATTTGCTGTTATTGTGGGATACTTTACGCTTAATTTTTTTAGGTGGAAACTTTCTCTTTTCCTCTCTAACACAATGACGATGTACAAAAAAATAACAATAAAATGAATGACGGAAAATTAAATTTTCTTTGCTGATTTACATTTTCTACAGTCTCATTTTTAAATTGATGTTGGGTATTGAGATGAAAATTTGCCTGCGTTTTGGGAAAAGTTTTGTTTTGTTCTATTGTTTTCTTGATTTTACAGTTCCTGCTCATTTACTGAGGACAATTGAAAATCAGAATTTAGAATATGAATCATATCGCACAATATTCTAAAAATAGATATAAAGCATTCTAATATTAGAATTTCTGACATTGAAAATTGTCTATTAATCATTAGAGAAGTGCTGTGCCAACTTTTTAGTCCCATTTTGCATCTTGATGATAATCTACGATCGTAACTGCACACGAAATGTGTTTCATAGCACTAGTGGACTAAGGGCCGTGCAAAACTAAATTATTTGACTTTTTGCATATCAGGGGCAATCCAGAAGTCTTTTGATGGGAGAAGAAGCATAAGTGGGGGACATGGTGTGAGGCGTAGTTGATATTTTGATGTGAAACACAATACTTCAGGGAAGGAAGGAAGGATAATGTGAATTTTGGTCCCAAAAAATCAAACAGATTGAAATATTTATCCAAAAAGTGGATTTGAAGGAAGTGGGATTTGGGGGTCAATCCTCTCCCTGGATACACCCCAGCTTTGTATTCCTCTTTACACCTCATTACAACTCATTCCCACGTTCCGCGTAATGCTCCGATTCACAATATTTATTTTTAGAGACCAACCAATATTGTGGAAGAGCTACTAAATAACAATAAGAAGGAAGTAAATCGATGTAGCAATAAAAGTTTTTCATTTTCCAAACAGAAAATTGAGATTTCCCATTCATCGTCATAAAGCATTAATCTATAGACTTTTAGTCAATTCAAGGATTTATATGCAAAGTTTTTCATCACGTCTTTTTGTACCGTAAATTATCAATCTCATCTACCTACGATCAATTACCAACGAATTCGCGTTCGGAATAGAAAGAGAAAAATTTTTGTGAGAACAATGAGAAAGTTTTCAGGATCGATAAATTATTTCAACAAATTTACATAACAACAGTTTATTCATGAGAATTAATCTCATGTCTTCTAATGGAGGGTTAGATAAACTTTGTTTTATTATTGGGGATTGCACAGAGGTAAGGGTACAATATACTTAACTAGTCACTTTTGATACATACTTCAAAATAGCACAAGTCTGTTAATTGCTGGCTATAGCAACTAGCGTGACAAATTCTGGCAAGCTAACAGATTTGAACTGACATTCGGCATCAAACAAGTCTGGGCCGATTTTTGGTTGTTTAAAATTCGTGCATTTCAGGTTTCCAAACGAAATTACTTTGAGTTAAATAGCTAAATTGTTTAATCGATTTAAATCCGACCTACCAGGCCGTCATTTTTAGACTTGACCCGAATTGGTTTTGGATTTTGCAGTCACGTCTGCTTGGGGCCAGATTTTTAATTGTTTTCAGACTTATGCAGATTTGATGCCTTGTTCGAAAATTTGAAATTTCAATATGCTTCCAGGTATGCTACTTGTACTCCAAAGAGCATGTGATGACAAATTAGTATGACATTCACTATATTTAAACGTTACTGAATATTCACACATTCCCACAAAGAGAAATTATTTTTGAAGACAAATATTCAGGAGAAAATAAATCTTGTAACGAGTAATGACAACGTACTTAGTCGAAATGAGTTTAATTTTTCTACATTGAACTTGATTTTATTTTTTTGTTAATCAATTCCTTAATCTCTTTAAATAATCTAAGAATATTCTACGTGACATCAAACTTTCTTAATCTGTCCATTTTGAAGTGGATGAAAATCTCTTGATTACTATTTAAGTGTGCTAAGATTGTCGCGTTAAGATTAGAGCTTTTATTTCAAATAAATAAATAAGAAGACAGTTGCTATCTAGAAACAATATATTTTGAAGTTTATCAGTCTCGAGCGGAACTGGATGCGATTAATCTAGCTATAAGCTGCATGCATATATCATGGTAAATTACACAAATGAAAGTTTTGTAACTGAACATTCAGATTGTCTAATTGCAGACTGTTCCAATTGGAGTTAGCATTTTAAGAACTTATACCTGTGTAGGGTCGGTTACTCATAATGTTAACTTTATAGGGAGGTCTGTACAATTGTGTAGTTATCAAATTAACCATAAAAAATCAGCAAACGTGACTTCTGCCAAATAAGACGATAAGAGAAAATTTGATTCAATTCAGTTCAACTCATATCGATACTGTAGTCAGGAGAGAATTTTCCATCTTTTATATGAATGGCCAAATTTGAACAATGCACTTTTGCTTGAAATATACTCGAATACACTTCAAATACACCTCTGAATTGATTTTTAATAATTTTTCAAAAGCAGATTTTCCAAAAGGCTATATAAGCTATATACCTTAAGAAATACTGAATCATTCAACGGTGACCGTTAGAATTGTTCATATTGAGCTTAACTCAAACCTTCTAAAAGTTTGAAAAATTACTTAAAAGTGACTGTAATGGAAAAAGTTGATTCAAAAAGTCCATCCATATGGGATAAATGTGAAGTTTTCATAAATACAGCAAATCATTGCTTGATTGCAATTACGACGTTCTATCTCATATGGTACTGCCTTCAAAATTATGAAATGACTGGAACTCTCACACAACACGCATGGGTAACAGCAATAGGATATCAAGTTCTTATGGCTGAAGGCATCATGGCTATTTATAAAGCAAATTCATTAACGTCCTTGTCATCAAAAAGAGAAAAGAATCATATTCATTGGATATTACAAGTGATTGGTGGCACTATGGCTTTATATGGGATTATAATTGAAATAATCGATAAAGAACGTGCCGGTCGAAGACATTTCCGTTCATTGCATGCAATTTATGGTAAGAGTCATAAAGGAAAATTTTTGTTGAACCTCACTTATGTATGTATGGATGGATTACATCGGCATCCGTTTACATATCCCTTTTTTGTGCATTCTTCTTGTCCAAAAATATTTTTATGGTTTCTATTTTAATGTAGACTTTTGGTACGAGGTTGGTTTGTTTATTTTATGGATTTATGGATGTTTACTGATGTTCAGTAACTATTTTTTATTATTTTATATTTTAATGAAATGCTTTAAGTGCTAAAAACTCTATAAAATGCGTTCCATCCATATCCATACACAAATCATTCCAAAAAATTATTCAAACGTAATTTCTATTATTTCTCATTTTCCTTTTCCGCAACAGGTCTCGTATCCATGATATTTCTGTGTATATCAATAGTCTCCGGGTTAACTGCTCTATTTTCATTCGAAGCACGAAGATACCTTAAACCAGTCATATCTAAGTTCTCACACAATATTCTATCACTTGCGGCATTTGTGACTGGAATGGTATCACTTATTTATGCGTGGGTTGATATAAGGTGGGCATCAAGATATGACCCAGGCAATTTAAGATACATGAGTGCATGGGCATTGGGATTTATTATATTTTTCTCGTGCATTGGAGCTCTTAAATCATTGTGGAATCAATCAATTGGAGTTATGAAATTATTTTTGTGTCAACCTAAAGAGGAAATTGACAATGATAGTGAAAATCAGTAAAACAGTTTAATAATATTTTGTGACTTAAGTCCGAATAGCAAAAATAAGTTGATTAATCCAAAATCTGACATCAGGTCGGCGTGACTCGGACTTGATGTCGAATTCGTTCTTAATTCTGCATTATGCCAAAGATACGACAAATTGGTGTCAGATTTTGAATTAAGTAATCAATATGTGTTGTTCAGGCTAGTTTTAACCCTACAGACAGCAATCTAGAGATTATTTAGAATTAAATTTATTGCCAGTTGACTATAAAGCTAAGTTTATAAGAAGCAGAAATTAGAATTTATGATTTATTTTAAGATGCATAAACTCGAGCAGCACAAATGTGGAAAGATCAATCGTGAAGCTTTTTAGGCTCTGCTAAAGCTCTTGTAGCGTCCATTATGCTTCCAAATACAGGAAAATTCCATTTGGTATCAATAAAAGTACTTTACCGGAACCTGAAAAGCTTCGTGGTAGAGCCTTCAACATTTGTGTAGCTAGGGTAGAGTTTAATGTTTTCAAAATGTTCTTACAGTGATATAATCATTGATTTTTTTTTCATTAAATTATTGAGTGTCTTGCAAAATGAATCTGGAAATTGAAATCGTAAGAATGTAAAAAATTATGGCAAGAAAATCTGATGAGAAAATTGAATTGCTGTAATAAATGAAGAAAATTGTGCAAAAAAATCAATAAATTCATGTATTTTTCATGTACTTCGTTTTTTCGCTTGTTAGCATTAGGACTTTAAGATAGATTGAGATAGATATGAAGATTAATATACCTGAACTGCACAGTTTGTTTGCTAAGACACCGCTTTGTCGCTGTCCAATCGTTGCAATAACGATAAGATAAATGCCTGATAGGTACACGACATAGAACTGGCAGAAAACCCGACAGCAGACCAGTGTGACTCTGACCTTTGGCTGAGTTTGATGAAATCCAGCCTCAAACCAGAGTCAAGTCGTCTTGGAGTTTGATTTCTGACTATATTTACGAAATGGCCTTCCAAGATTCCAAGTTGCCCTGCGACGTAACTGCACCGTGACGTGAATTCAATTTCTTTCAAGTCAATCCCCATTCCTTACTACAACCCCACTTTTTCATATAAAATATTCCAAATGAATAACAAACAATCATGAAGAAACATCCATAAATTTGAAACATTTTGTCAAACTTTCCAAACTTTCTCATTCATCTTCCTTAAAAAAGCATAAAACTCTTTATGAATTGAATAAACAGTAGAATAGAAAGAAAAACAAAAAATTGGAGGTAACAAGACGAAACAAAAAGCAGAAAACGTGACTTATGCCAAATAAATTGATAAGAGAAGAAAAAAAACTTGATATAAATCATATTATTATCATTTTGCGAAAAAAAAGCACTTTCCGAAGCACAAAATATATAAAAAGTGTGTATTTCAAGCAATATTGAATCATTTAATATTGGTCGTGAAAATTGTTAATATTGCTTCTCGTCATTCCTTATTCGGTAAACAAAAAAAAACTTTTTTCATTCAATTCAATCATAGCATATTGTGAACGAGAGTGAATAAACAGTAATAAGTGACTATGTTGACGATGGATATTGATTCAAAAAAATCATCCATATGGGATAAATGTGAAATTTTTATAAATACAGCAAATCATTGCTTGATTGCAATCACGACATTCTATCTTATGTGGTATTGCCTTCATAATTATGGAATGACTCATACTCTTACACTGCACGCATGGACAACAGCAATAGGATATCAAGTTCTTATGGCTGAAGGCATTATGGCATTTTATAAAGCAAATTCATTAACGTCGTTGTCATCAAAAAGAGAAAAGAATCATATTCATTGGATATTGCAAGTGATTGGTGGCTCTTTGGCTTTATATGGGATTATAATTGAAATAATCGATAAGGATCGTAGGAATTTAGCACATTTTATATCATTGCATGCAATTTATGGTGAGTTAAAATTCATTTTCCTAAATTATCGGTATACTGCAGTGATGGGCACACTTTGGTGGTAAGCCTCGATCAAAATTGCATTTCAAAATAATTTGTCGGCACACAGGTTGCCCATCACTGTTCTATTGCCTGAATTAACTCAAGTATTTGCCAAAAAATCACTCAAAAATTTCTCATTTCTCTACCGCAACAGGTCTCGTATCCATGGTATGCTTATGCTTTACAATACTTTCCGGATTAAGTGCTCTGTTCTCATATGAAGTGCGGAGATACCTTAAACCAGTCATATCGAAATTCTCGCACAATACTTTAGCACTTGTAACATTTATAACAGGAATGATTTCATTGATTTATGGATGGACTGACACAAGATGGGCACGACTCTATGATCCAGGAAATTTAAGATACATGAGCTCATGGTCATTAGGGTTTATCATTGCTTTTACATGCATTGGAGCATTTAAATCGTGGATATATCAACTAATTGGAGTTGAAAAATTATTGTTAAGGAAATCGGAGAAGGAAACTGTTAAAGATAGTGAAAAGCAGTGAAATAATGTGTTATCAAATACGTGACTAATTTCATATACAAAGATAAGAATCTAGAGTTTCGAGAATCGAGAATTTCTTAACAACTGACTGCACTTCACTTTAAAATTAAGTTTCTAAGCAATAAGATGTGAATTTATGATGTGAGCTAAGTGAAAAATAACTTATAAATATTAAAATTATAAAAAAATTATAATTTGTTTAAACTTTAATGGCGTCTACGTGATCCAGTTGATTTTATTATCAATGTTTTTCATACATTTGCTGAGCATATTGCAATATTGGAAATGAAAACTTAGTTTGAAAATTCAAAAACTTTGACAAGAAAATCTAATAAGAAAATTGAGTTGCAATAACTAATGAAGAAAGTTGTGCGAAAAGTCAGAAATTATAGATGCATTTCCCTTAGGAATGCTTATTAGGATGTATAAAGGAGCATTCGAAAATTAGGTAACACTAAAAATTAAGTTTTTTATTTAAATACGACAAATGCTTGTATGATTGCAATTGTGACTTTCAATCTCCTATGGTAGAACTTGGAAAATTTTGTAATGACTGGAACTCTTACTTAGTGTACATGGGTTGGTTGTTGCAATAGAATATCAAGTTCAACTTCATTAGACCTCTCTACTTAGAGCTCGAACTAAGTCTCCAAGTAATTAGACTCGACTCCAAATAAAAATCGAGCTCTGCCTCTGCCTTAACGCTTTGTAACAAAATTTGAAATCCGTCGCAAAATTTAAACCCCTATCTTACCCCTTCCTAAACGTTACATAATTCCCGAACGTTTCCCTTAGCAAATCTGACATGAAAAATGAAGAAGATAGTGAGAAGAAATAAATTAATTTATTTCCAATACGTGACTACCTTTACTTGATTTGAACTACAAAGATAGCAATCTGCAGATTATTCGAAGTTACTATCTTCTACTTTATTTTAAAGTTATACTTCTAAATACCATAAAATGAGAATTTATGACGTGAACTAAGTGAGAATTTTATTAGATTATAATATTTATAAATCAGAAAATGATTATATATTTGGTACCTATAGATTTTAATGATTTTAACGTGATCAAGCGGATTTTATTAATTTATTGATTTTTCATAAAATTATTGGGTTTATTCGTACATGAAAAATGAGAATTTGAGTAAAATGAAATCTGGAAATTGAAATCGCAAAAATGAGAAAAATTATGGCATGGCAATCTGATGGGAAAATGGAATTGCTGTAATAAACAGGAGAAAAAGAAGAAAATGGTGTAAAAATCAATAATTTCATGTATTTTTCAACACTTCTTCAACTTTACTTTTTTCATTGATTAAAATAAGTATAGATGAGGATAAACTTTAGCAGACAAAGAATAACCACAAGAACGTGTCTTTGTGGAGACTAGAGTGTTTATTAGTGAAATTACTCATGGTTTAAGCTTATCTGATATGTGACTAGTCAGAAAAAAAAACAGTAGCAATAATGTTATCAATATTTGTAGAAAAACCACTCAAAAAACCATAAAATCGTGTCTGGTGTGAATTTTGTGGCTAATCGACATTATCGGTAATTAAAGTAAATCTCAGGAGTCGTTCATAAATTAAGTCACGCAATTTTCAAGATTGTCAAAAAAGTAAAACTGATTCTTTTAAAAACCATAAATCTATTTAAACACACCCTAAACGTAACATATGAATCTCCAGAGGATATATAACCTCTTATAGGAGCGTAGTCAAGGTGGAAAATCCTTACTTTCCAGCAATATTTCCTCAATTTGCAGATCATGCTTTTATGGTACAAAAATATTGCAAAAATGCCACTACGATACCTAAAAGCGGCCTATTAATCTGCTAGGGTTCATCACTTCTGGCTTAGTAGCTGACTGAATATAAAATAATCGACACATTCCTTATCTTAATTGAAAATATCGTTTATCAATTTTCTTCATATTTCTATAAAATAATTAAAAAATCTCTTCACTTAAGAAATTCGATAGTCTCAGAAAAATCCACAGTATACTTCAGCAAAATGTATATTCGATATAAAATACAATTAACTAATTTAATGATCAATTTTCAATCTATAGATATTGCACTCTTTTAACAAGCATCTTTACTGATTAGACTTATAGAGATTGTGTTACTGAATATCTTCCCGAATAGCACAAATTGGCTAATCGATATCCCGAGGCCGTCGTGAGTCGGGTATAGTACCGGACTCAGTTTTAATCTGGCACCATACCCAGTGATCGAAGTCGACACACTTGAAATCGACTTCAGTCAACTCGACTCGACTCCGAACTCTGACTATCCTTGGTGGATTGATTAACCGACTTGTGCTACTCGGGCTTGATTTATTGTATCTTTTTTCAATCGTGCCAATTAAAGTCTGAACTTCCAGTCATAAAATGAAAAAGCTCTTATTAAATACTAAAGTACAAAAAGTGAAAATTGTATAGAATTGCAAAGTCTTGTTAAGTAACTTGATTTTCATGTGAAATTCGTGTCGACCTCAAGCTCTCTTAAGTTCGGAAGTTATCATGTACTTTAACTGATATTATTAATAAACATGAGAACTTTGAGAAAGATGAACAACTTCCTGTAAGCTCACATTTAATTACAAAAAAGCTTAATTACCAAGAGTGTATTGTTGAAGAAGTAAAAAACAATTTAAGGAAGGAAATGCTTTTGTTGAGTAAATAAATTTTACTATGATGCAGGTGCTTTAATTACCCTTAACAGACAATGAGAAAAAGGCTTGATCATCAGTATACTCAATAAAAATAATTGAGCATGCTCAATTTTGTAAACATACTCATGAGTAAGCTTGTCTGTTCGGGATACGCCACATATTTACATCAGACATGGATTTTGAGCTTTGTCAGTCATTTTGAAGGAGAAATCAAAGTCAATTCGAATTTCAAATGAAATCGTCATTTCCATACAAAATCGAAGTCAACCTCTGGCCCTGAATTTATCAATAATATGATAAATTATCATATTGACTATCATTGTAGAAGTTTTCATTACATTTCTCTGGCAAAAAACGACTCCATCCAATGCATTTGATTGATTATGATATTTTTTTTTCTACTAGATTTATTTTCCCATTTCTTTCATTTAGTTCTTCAAGTAATTTATCTTTTTTCAAAAACTCATTAATTAAATTACAAGTTTGCAGAGCACTTCAAGCTCTTCATAAGTCCTTTGGAAATTGGAAAAAGTTCAATTTGCATAAGAAATGATTTGCAAAGTTTTAAATCTGCAATTAAAATAATTAAATTAAATTGCATCTGCAACATCTGCAACATCTGCTTAGTCAAGGTCAACTTTCCGCACCTTAAGACACCTGGCTTCTTCAAGTTCTATATAATGTATGTACCCGAATAGCACAGATCGGTTAATCGACAATAAATCCAGCCCAAGTCACCGTAACTCTGACTTGATCCCGAATTCGGTTTAAATCCGGCACCATGTCAGGGACAAATCAGTCTGGATCCTAATTTTCGATCAATTAACCAACTTGTCTTATTCGTGTACCAAGAATGGATTACACCAGAATTGAAACAATAGATATTATATATCACCAAAAGTCATTTTTCACTCATTCCAATCATCTTCATCTTACACATCATGTTGTCTTGTTGAGGGATTTTTGTGATTGATAAATAACCAAATCACACTTGATGCTACAAAGAAGGAAAAGTTGAGGATGAAGAAAGAATTTGAATGAAAGATTGATAGAACAAAAGTTCTTTTTTTGTGTGTCTTTTGCTGTTTTTGCTCGAAAGCTGAAATGATATCAAGTTGTGTACTACTCGGATGTTACTCTTCATGCGATAATGTTGATGAGGGTTTCAGGGGTGTGCAACTTTATAGAAAATTTGAATTTTTTTCAGAGTTTTTATGTAAAATGTTTTCAGGAACACAAGACATGATTCAGCATTTTTGCAAAAATTCCTCTCAATTTGTCATTCCCCTGTTTAAAAAGGTTCGACATGAGAAAATTGAACAAATCAATTTGGGTTTTCGGCATATCGCATCGTGTAAGTCAAGTAATTTTGAGATAAGACGAAACGTGACATCTTAAAAGTAGAAGTGATAAATGACGGGTGATAATGGAACTATATAATACTGTATTATGTTCAATTGCTTTCCATTTAGTACGTTGATTAAGTTTAAGACGACAAGAGTGAGATTTTATAGCTGCATCAATTTAAATCCACGACATTTTTTACATAATGAAGTCAACCGAATCACGGACAGCACTCGAAAAGATCGAAATTTGCATAAATACATTAAATCATGCACTCATCGGAATTACAACATTTTACTCAACATGGTACTGCATTAATTATGGTTTCGATCAGCGTCACACAACTCATGTACTGTTGACATCACTCGGATATCATTTATTATTGGCAGAAGGCATCATGTCAATGTATAATGGAAACACTTTTACATTGTTCTCGAGACGTTCGACAAAAACAAACATTCATTGGATTCTACAAGCAACTGGTGGGTCATTGGGATTGGCCGGATTCTTCCTTGAAGTCGTGCAACGAGCACAAGCAGGCAAAAAATTGTTTCATATTTGGCACGCTCGTTTTGGTATGTAATGAATGTTATAATCCTTGTGAGAACTTTGTTAGTGTTTTTGTGCAGTTATTCGGATGTTATGAGAGGCCAGACATCCACATAACCTCAATAATGCATAAAATCTGACAAATTTCTCTCATAAGTCCATTGCATGGACACAGTAAATTTACATCGACCATAAATGTAATTTTGCTAATGTCCATAAATCTTTCTCTTTCATGTCTCATTCACTCCATTATGTTACAATTATAGGCTTGGTCTCGGCAATATTTTTGTGTCTATCAATACTCTCCGGATGTTCAGCGCTGTTTTCAGGCAAAGCAAAAGCCTTCTTGCGGCCAATTTTCTCGAAATTCTTCCATAATGTATTTGCAATTTTCGCGTTTATTTTCGGTATTATTGCGATGATAATTTCATACAACACGCGAAGTTTTGCACGTAATATTGATCCTGGTAATATGAGATATGCAATGATTGGATTTTTATCGTGTATCCTAGTATTTACATTAATTGGACCGCTCAAAACTCTCTTCAGACATTTTGGTATTATGTTTTCATCGAGTGCAAAAACTTCCGATTCGGAAAATGGAAGTGCTTCATAAAAACAATGTTTTTATTTCTATTAATTTAGATAATGTGCCAAACAAATGTGAGCGTGTGTTGTAGTTTCTTGTTATTAAGATGGGGGGGTCATTCGATTAAAACTTACTGCCATTATATTGCTATGTGTCTAGAATTCAGGACAAATGAAGCAAGTATGGAATTTTTTTAGTATTAAGCGACATTTTTGTGTTCATTTTAAGGAAGTTATCAATAAAAAATTGAGTATATATAAAAAAGCTATTGTTTCATTTCAGCCATTAACAATCCCACATCCTGTGCATAAAATAAAATATAATATGAATTTTTTTATGGCTTGATATCTATAGCATCCGATCTGGATAAAAAAGATTTTTATTCAAATTTAACCAAAATCGATTGGACAAACTAGAATGTATCGAATAGGAAAGATTATCATTTGAAAAAATACAAAAAGGGAACGTTCGGAAGTTATGTGACACTTATAATTACAACGATTTAGAATCCCCATTCCTCTTCTTCTCACCGGGTATAGCCCTCTAATATGCAGTGAGTGTAATTTGTGGTATCCAATTTTGTGAGCATCCATGTACTCATGACTCTATGTCTGTTAGAAAACGCTTTACATCAAATTCATGGACCAAAATTTGGAATCCGTTACAAAATTGTATACCCCTCCAGCGGTGCAATCAGAAATTCTTTGAGGAGTTATGAAAAATTCAAGAAAATTGATGAATTTTTTTCTAAAATTTAATCCTTTCCCTTCCCCTGATTAAGCCCCTGCCTCTCGAACCAGACTTACTTCTTATTTTCTTGACTTGACTATTGCCGTGTTTACAGAACGTCTGTGAACAGTTTTATCTTTCGATAACTTCTGTCAGTTCGGGATATTGAGAAGCACCTAAGCGTTACCTAATTTCCAAACGTCCCCAAATGAGTTTTTCATTTTAATATGAAAATATGTGTCTTTCAACAGAATAAAGCCATTTTCATATAATGTTATGTGCTTCCTCTACAGCAATACGAGCCAGAACATGCTCATATCGGTGTAAAGGAAATAATTTAATTTTAGGGACCGTAAATGTGGTTAAAATTACATTGATTGTGGCTTCAGTAGATTCATATTTAAGGGGTTGATTTTACGTGATAATTTTGTGTGTGTCTACATCTATAGCAATAGCAATGAGCAAAGCAATGAGTCGTAAGGTAAGTGTACTTTATGTTCAAGTAAATTAAATTTCTTTTGAGGATTAAATATTCATTTTACTCGCAATTTTATCAAGATTTATGAACATTCTCGCCTGAGGATCCGAAAAATATTTAAAAATTCTCTTTAAGTTCAAAAGCTATGCAAAAAATTTATCAAAAAAATAATTTCTTCTTCATCATATTTGAGTTTTGTAGATGTATGAAACATACTTTACCTCATACCCCAGTCTCTATGTGAAAATTTTTGAGGAAAAGACATAAAAACATCCGCACTCACAAAAACATGAACATAAAATTAATATTCGGTCCCCCTTTTCTATCTCAAAGTTTTACGGAATAAGATAAGCGTCTGGAATCATTTTGTCTCGATTTATGTGCTGCTTGTCGTAAAGTTTTGCATTGAGTCTATCTATTATCTTGACTTTTGGATCTACATCTGAACTGATGATAGTTTCGGAAGCAATATTTTTTTGGATTTATTACTCATTATCTCGTGTTTTTGTTCATTTTTTAATTATTTCTGTTGGTTGGATCATTTCCGGAGCAATATCCCGAATTTGGCTTTAAAATTTGAAGGGTGTCAGTTTAATCTCCATATATTCATACTGCTAGGGTATTTACTTGCAACCGTCCTTTAGTATTGCTGCACTTAGCGTTTTCTAAAGGACAACACGTCAAGAATACAAATTCAAATTTCCATAGAAACGGAAATAACCCTAAGCTGCACAATACAGTTGCTAGAGCGCCTCTTAGTGACCACATCGTGACGGCAAGACAAGAGAATGTCCTAAGAGGCTGAAATCAAATGGCATGATGGCTCATCGGCCCATTTTTTGAACAAAAACTGGAATTTGTTGCTTCATGTCCTAACAGATAATGAGCTAACTCACCTAAATGAGCGTGCTGACGAGTATGCTTCATTAATATAAGAGAAAATGCTTAATTTAGTAAACATACTCATGCTCCTCGTATATGCTATTCAGATCACATTTTCTAATCAAAAATCATAACTTTTCAATGACGTTTTAACTTGCTAAGTCTCTTTTTACCCACAGTTTCCTTCCGAGCATCGAGAACATTAATTTTCCCAAAAGCATTCTGCCTTCTTAATGTTTAATAAGTACAAGACAGACATATATTCATGAGCCCGTATGCTTTTAATTAAAAAATATATATATATTTTTCTGTTTTTCTTCTTCCCTGTTGTATTTCCATTTGCTGATGAGAAGCTTTGCTTCTTTTTTTGCCCAGTAGTAACGATAGAAACAACTTTTTGCTGGTTTATCGATCGTTAATGGGAAAATTGTTCTTCATATTTTCTGTAGATTTCTAACTCTTTGACTCCTTGTTTAGAGGTACTTAGGAAATTTAAGTTTGTAGTGATCTGTGCTTTTAAATGTTCAACATCTAGTTTTCTATACACAGAAGCTTGGACGTATATAGATTTTGCAGGGGTTTTTGCTTTTTGCTTCTCGAAAACCCTAAGTAATCTAATCTCTAATCTGCGTTTTGCAGACGGCAAAAAAGCGTGAGAGAGGCCAAAAAACACTTGAAAATGGGCTGCTGATAGAGCAACGGACAGCTGACAACCGAACCAGATTAAAGTGGTACCTGAAAGAGGCCATGTGTATGATTTGAATAAAAATCGACTCAAATAGCACAAGTCGGTTTATTGATCGGAAATCCGGGTTTGACTCTGGCATGGTGTTGGACCTAAACCGTATCCTGCATCAAGTCAGAGTCATGACTGTCTGGGACTAAATTGTTGTTCAACTAACAAATTTGTGCAGGTGGAGAAAAATGACTGCCAAAGAGGAATTTGACCTCAAAGTCTCACACCTTCCTACACTCCTACACAGAAGAACAGCATGCATAAAGCAGCACATCAACTCTAATTCTCACAAATAAAATAGTTAAGTTATTTCAACTTTTATGGTATTTTATTAAAACACTCAATAAATTACGTGACTTCAGAAGCTCTATCGATGAACGACACATAAAGCACATAATTCTCAATACATTTATTTTTCAGCACGAGTAACATAAGCATATATATGTCATCACATAATGATGGATTACACTTAACTAATTTCATGATGAAATATTCATTTTCGATAAAAGTTTCAAAGACTAAATAAAGAATTGGATATGTAGATGGATGGATTGATGCTGGGTTGAATTAGAGGATAGATTGAGGTTTTTCTTTCTTGGTTTATTAATGGACGAGCATTAACGTCGCAATAAATATATGAGATTATTCATCCTTCTACCCACGTTTGTTTTCCGATTTTCATATACATCATGAATAATTTTCTTCGAACGTCAAAAAGGAAGGAATAAAAAATCATAATTAAATTTATTTTTTTCTCGTGCTGAATGTAAACTTTTTTGACACAAATGTTCATCATTTTGGTGTCAACTTGAATCTTCTTAAAATTCATAACTTCTTCCTATCAACAATGTTTCGTCATATCAAGTGATATTAAATGAAATGAATGTGAATGTTATCAACCAAAATGAATTATGGATTTTTTATGGATGTAAGTGAAAAAAATAGGAAGAAGATGTAGGCATAAAGTAATGTAAAGCTAGTAAAATATGGTAAGATAATGTAAATAATTTCCGGGACAAAACTTAAAGTGGTGTAGAAAGTTAGTTTTTCAACTTGATGTGCTGATGATTTGTTTAATGTTATGCCTTTATATAATCATGGATAAGCATATTCAGTGTTGTTATCTAGCTTTTTAATTTATCAAGAATGATTCCAACTGACTTTAAGATACACAAACTAATAAAATTTGAATCAAGTATGAAAATCAAAAAATCCGGCTCAGGCCAGCATGACTATGACTTAGAACCGTATTCGGATTCATTTTAAACAGGCACCTTGCCAGAACCACGCCGGCCTGGTTCTAGACTTTGGATCGTTTGATTGATTTCAGCGTAAGGCACTGTCTTTCCTCAAATATGATGGAAAATTGGTCTCAAATCTTGAGATCGAGATATTGAATAATTAATTTATATCCCTTATTTCGATCCCGGTCTCGATATCGATCTTGTAAATTCGTTAAGTCTGAGACTTGGTGACTTAAACCGTTGGGACATTCAAGAAAGAGAATGGGGGTGTATTTTTGCGTATTTCTGTCTAAATTTCGAGTTAACATATTCCTGCCATGGTGATAACCTCTTGAGATTGTATGCTTCCTCCTGGATACGCTCCTAAGTCTTGCATATAATAAACATAACACTAACAAATGTTTAATCATTCAACAACTGATTTAACAACACTGATCTCAGCTCATCCCAAAATCTGTTTCAATATCATTTGATACCATATTATAATTCGCATATCCCAAAGCTATCAAGCCACGTGTAATTTTGAAAATCAATTACTACTATAGGATGTGTAGAGCTTTTGAAGCAGAAATAAACTTAGATTTTCAATTTTTCTATATGTATATCTAAAACACCCGTATGAAAAATTAATGAAGGGTGCAGTAATTTCAGATGTTTTCATTTTCATCCCCAAATACTATGAAACCCGCCTCTAAGTTATTCAAAAGCTTTCATGTCATTGAATTCCTTTGTGAGCATATTAAAAACTTTCATCCCCTGAATGCATTGTTCTATAATATTAGTTTTGTGTCAGCAGAATAAAAGGGGATATTTACAGTAAAATCTCATTTTCATCCTCATAAACAAACTAATATGGATATACAGCATAAAAAGAACTTTCATATTTATGCAAAATACATACTTAAATACACCCCTTAAAAAATAAAAGCACAAAAGGTCAGAGCTGAAGGAATTTTTTTTTGCAAAAACACTCTGGGCAAGTTGTTCATTCAGTGATGAAATATAAAGCCTCATTTCTTCATGCCTTTGATGAGAGAATGAGAGTGGAAAGAGCGAGATGAAAAAGTTTAATTTTTTTTTATACCCAAAAAAACCAAATGTGAGGGCGGTTAATGTATATGTATGGCAGTAAAGTAAGCAGCAACAGTTAAATGAACTAGAAATTTTTTTACTCTCTCTTTCTCTCTCACTCTCTCATAATTTAATGGAATTTTTTTGACCTCCTACAGCTTCATGGAACAAAAAAAAAGTAAGTAACAAGGTAGAGTACATCAATTTTGATGCTACCCTACAGACATGTTCATTATACCGAGAGATATTCAACTGTAACTGTGTATAGAAAGATGATAGATAGATGCAGTAGAAATCCCATTGAGAATTTTGTATAAAGAGCTTCCTTAAATTAAATTTAATATTTTATACAGCAGTGCCACAAAATAAAACATAATGCATAATGTTGCTGGATGGGATGATACATGCGTATATAAGACAATAAGGAATATTTTTTTGAATGAAATTTAATGGAAAAAATCTCATGTATGAGTTCACTCTTGTTAGGCTTATGATGATGGTGTTGAAAGTTATTAAACTTCAATTATGAATATTGGGATGTCAGTACTGATATGTTCATCGAAAATTTAATCGAGTTTTAAAATTGCAAGGATGAGAAAAATCCTTTTTTCAGGGAAATCTTGAAGATTTTCATAGAAATTATTCATAGAACATCCAAAATCTTCATATGAATAAGATTAACAAAGTTTTAAAAGAATAAATGAATTTGACAGGAACATGTGAGAGAATGGCGAGTAGACAAGTTTCAAGCAACATCTGAGGGATGCCATTTATCTGTTTGATCTGCGAAGTAAGTAAGTAACAGGAACATGTGCAGTTAAAAGCAAATCTAGCATATCCTCAACATCCGACACATTGAATTCAAAAGAGTCTTGATATCGAGATTGACACAATTTTATCCCTAAAATCCTTGAGACAATGAATCATGAGATTTAAATTCTAATGTTGTTCTCGGAATGACAAGCTATATCTAGCTATGTAGTCTATCCCAGAATTGGCAGGACTGTGAGAGTTTGGAATCCAAAATAGTGGGTTTTGAGCTTCAATGAAGTTTCATGGAGGAGCCTCCACATTGGAGTCTAACCAATTCTGTATTCCTTCATGATATAAAGATGTGAAGTCTACATTGTGAAAAAACTGCAATCCTAATCTTTTGGACTGCATTAGCGGTCCTTACAACCAGAGATACAACTAGTCAAATATAAACCTGTTCACTCGGAGTACGATTCAGAATAACAAACCTTAAATAAGTTGGACCTTAGTTCGACAATTTTCTATAGCACATTAGCAGACAATGAGCTTACTCACCTAAATGTACATGTTCATTCATGAGTATGCTCCTTGTCTGTTCGAGTATACAGTCAACCCTCATTTGCTGGTCATATTTTAATTAAATACTTAATAAGAAATCTAGTAGAGAACAACTTGCAAATCCAAAATTTTTATTCATCTTCTTTCCATTACGATCTGTCAGAAAAATATTTTAAGCTCAACTTAACAAATTCATTAATGTTTATTCCTTTTTCTCGTTAAAGCAATGATAATGGCTAGAGATGAATTAGCAAATTTTTATGGTGTGCTGTAAAAATCCTCATCCATAAAGAACAATTAAGAACGATATTTTATTTCTATGGATTACAGTGACGAGCATAAATTCTCAAAATCCAAAGTCGTAAATTTCAATGATTTTCAAACAAAAAAACTGGAAGTACTCGTTAATTTTTAGGAGATTTTTCCATCATTAAAAGGCATAGAAAATTTGTCTTAATGGACGAGGGAGTTTTTGAAGGAGAAGGATGGACATTAGGCACAGACATGAATGTAAGAGTAAATACTTCAAATGGAATTTATATTAGTCATATAATTGAGTTGTGCTTATCTTTCGACAGAGGCTTCGGAGAAAAACTAATTGCTTGAGAGCTTTTATGTCAATTGAAAGACTTGGAGCAGAAGAATTAAGAAATTTTTCAGAGAAGTATTTTCACGGTAAATTTAATTTTCTTGTCATAAGTATTTCTTAAGTATGGAATTACTCATCTTTTTGAACTCAACCGAAAAGTGTGTTAAGCATGGCGTGTTCATCTGCTGGCCTTGAAATTTATAATGATTTTATAAGCTTAATAAAGTCCAAAAGCAATGATGCAAGGTCCATGGCAAAGTCCTTAATTGAATATGCTAAATTAAATTATCCATGTCATTAATCATCGCGTAGCCTTCATTAGTACATCCAAGAATAGAGACTAAGTAGATAAATCACATGTCCAATTGAGAGTCACTGTTGTCATGGAAACTGAGTCTTTTAGGATCCACATTCAATTATTGCTCTATTGAGTGTAGTAAGTTTCAAAGGTTGATGCCTTTAAGATGCTCTAAAGTTGCAGCATTGTAAAAGCGCTACAATAAAGACGAATCGCATAATTATTCTGTCTTATCTCACGACATTCAGATTTGTTAGTCCCGTGAAACATTCAATACACACTAGACTAAAAGGTGAATATCATGTGCAGTGAAGACAGCAATGTTCTGGAAATTGCATTCATGCGGGCCAACTTGAACACGTTGTTCTTGAATCTGTCACTGCAGAAATTTCTAAACCCTAACCTGCTATGAATATACTTTCTATCGATGCAAATGTTAATGTAGTGCAGCATAGCTTCGATTAGGAAATAATTTTAATAATACGATTATATCGCAAAACGTCTTATGGATCTAACTGCATTGCTTTTTTGAACATGTCATGATTAATCCAACCTTAACAGACAAAGAGCATGTTTTCATGGTACAGAAGTATCACTACGGTACCTAAAAGACTTTTTTTTCCTGTCAGAGCAATTTTCAAATAGTGTGAATATAATTTTACAAAATTTAAGAATAATTTTCTACTCCTTCAAGGCTTCGACACTTATTGACTTATTGTCTACGCTCTTGTATTTAAATCATTATGAAATAAGGACAAGTAGACTAAAAATTTTATCCATTCTATACCAAACTCGATAAATAAATTGATTGTTAATGTATTAACAATAAGTTCTTATTTATAGTATTTATTATGAAATCTGTTTAAATTTTGTGTTCATTAAGGGAACATTCGTAAGTTACGTAATGCTAAAAATAGCTTCCTTTCTCGACCAACCGTAACGCTTTCTACCAAAATCATGCAGTAAAGTTTGAACTACAATAATAAGAAAATTTCTAAATCCTTCCTCTTCATCCCACCCCCGTGGAAAGCGGCACATAATTTCCGAACATTCACAAACCCACACAATTGTTATCTGTAAATTAAAAAACCCCTTTTGTCTACAAAAGTGTTCATTTATTTTCCACGTAACAATAATGAGATTGTTGACAAAAGCAAGACAAAAGCTCTTAAATCACTGAATCATAATTAGAATATTCACAGCATTTTCTCATTGATTTTCTTGTTTTATAACTCCTAGATATTTTCTCCTTCCTTCAGCACGAACTTGCGATAATTTTAAAATTTTCCATTCGAACGAATAAATGAAGAAAAAAGGAATGAAGACAATAAATTGCTTATAATATTCTAATGTTGCTGTTGCTTCATTCAACCCCCGCACATGAGTTCACTTAATGTTAATATCAACTTTTTTCTCAAGTGAAGAGGTGTAGCAATTTGTAGATATGAGAAAGAACTACGAAAGTAAGAAAAAGGCAAAACAATGAAGCACTAATGAGTAAGTCAACGACAAGGTTGAAATAAACCTTGGAAAGACTTCAATGAATCTTAAATAGCATAGCAAGAAAAAGCGGAGAAGTTCATTAATATTTAGTCACATGTAAGCATTAAGAAGGCATGACAAAACATTGCGGAATAAACTTAAACCATGTACACATCATCATTCAACCCTATATGCTGTATAAAAACACAACAAAGCAGAATGGAAATGAGAAGTACACGTTTATCGATTTTTTTGTTCTCCTCTCCAACAATGGAGTTTCTTTTCTCAATTTTTTTTTTTGCTGTTGTTCCTTCATACTTCTTTTGTTTTTGTATATCTTTATTTACCATGTAAAAGCTTGGAAAAAAATAAAAGTTTCCCTGTGAAGCCTAAAGCTTTCTTTTTTATGGTCGGATGGCTTTAAATTATGCAAATCTCTTCCAACTTGTTTATGATTTCTAATCGGAAATGCTGTACAGTAAAAGAAGATACAGAATCGAGTCTTTCTTGCTGTTTTTCTTAAAAGGAAGAAAATTTCGCATAGTTTATTATGTATTACGTTTATTTTTAGATAAGGAGGGTAGCTGTCTGAGGAAATTTACAGTCAAATAAGACAGTTGAAATGGTAACTAATTTCTGAAGATTCACGAATTGAACATGATTTTTCAAGGGGTTTTTAAGGTTGTATGCTACAAAATTATCACATAATGTAGGAAGGAACAAGAAGAAAGCTCGAAGTCGACTCAGATTTTGTATGACAAGCTCAAGTGGCAAGTTACGGGAAATTTCATCTTTTTTCGTCAAAATTGACTAAAATAGCCTTTATGTCGCCATCAGGGTACATTCCCCGGAAAGCACATGATGTAGAAATGATCGAAAGTCCGACCTCAATCCAACTTGATTCTTGTCTGAGTCCGGATATCATTGAATCTGGGTTGCACCATAGAAACAATTGTTCGTGGTCGGATTTTCGGCAATTTCAACGTCGTGTGTTTTCTGAGAAATTTTATCATGCGACTTTGATCATCACGATGACGCAACAGTGCCCATTATGTCCTCAGAATATGTGAACGCTGTCGCTATTCTATATTCTAGTTACTTGATTCCAATTATAAGCAACATGGTGTAGGTTCTAAAATAATGACAGTTAGATGCAAAAACGAGTAATTTGTACAAATTTTGTGATAAGGCCAGCAACAGAGTCAGATGGAAGGCCTTTTGCAGAAACATTGGCTCCACACCAAAGCATGGTTCCAGTAAGTAAGTAATTATAAGCCGAGAATTTCTAAAGTTGAACTTTGAAATTGACAATTGACATTTTAATGAAATAATCTTTAAACTTCTCTCATTTTTCACATAATCTCACTGATTTCAATTCCCCTTAACTTCACACAGTCTGTTCAGGACTTCCACATCATTTCACATTTTCATGCTTCACGTTAAGAATTAATTGCAAACTTCAATTAGTGCCACATCGAAGATCTATTTAATTATTTAAAACCGCTGTAAATTTATAGTTCAATGAGTTTTAAGCTAGCTTAACATTATAAATTCGAAACTACTTCTAGGCATCTCAATTCTTTCAAGTTGACTTCAGATGCTTCTTTCACAAACAAATCCAATGAAGGAAACTTTTAGTCATATTTTAGCATAATTTTAGGAAAATTATAATATTGTGACAAAAACAATTTAACTTTACAATTTTGAGCTATGCCAGATGAATAATGAGCTCATTATGGGAAGTCATAATGAGTATTATGTAATGATCAAGAAGTCAATATGAAATTCTTGCTTCTATTCTAGTGGTAGGCAACCTTTTTTGTGCTACAGCACATCTTGGTGGTAAGCCACAACCGAAACCGCATACGTCATTCGGGTTATGACATTCCCTAAAAAATTTGGCGATACATTAAAGTGCTGCTGCACTCAGATTGTCCACCTCTGCTCAACCCACATGAATCGTGACATAAGTACGGAATCTCACCAAAAATTACAAAATTTATTCAGTCACAGGTTGTGCCTCAATATTTATCATGCACTTCACATATTTTCCCTAAAAGTTATGCCACAAAGGATCTCATTCCGAGCGACACAAATGAATAAGAAGGTTGCGTCACGGAGCTTTAAAAGCTATGGCATCCAAGTGTGTGTCATATGGCATCCACACTGAGGTGCAGCCCTTTTTGATGGAGGTGCTTGTATGGAATGGCAATTTATGGCGAGTTTTGGCATTTTTTAGGGACATAATCCTAGCAAATTGAAGAATTTAAGGTTTAGGGGTCAAATAATTCGTCCCTGCATCCACATGACAGCTGCTTCCATTTAGTGTTAATAAAAGAGCTTTAGCAGATCCATAAAGCCTCCGTGACAGACTCTTCCTCATTTCTGTCACTCGGATGCATGACATGTGTGAGCTTTCATGAACTAGCTTCAGAATAATTGTTTATTATAAAATATTGTCACGTCAAAATATTTTTATGGCCATCATATGCTACAATACATCATCGAAAATTGTTGTGAATAATTTTATCATCAACTGTCGTTCAGTTATATTTCATGTCATGACGTCAAACAATGATACAAAACATAAGAAAAAATGTTGAACATTTTACAAATGGCTTCTTGACTTTCTCGATGCTTTGTGCTTGAAATTCTTGACTTGATAAAAAAATGCGCTAAGGTTCATCAGCATTGAGGCAGTGAAAATTTCCACCTTTTTTTTTGAGTATTTTTTATTCTGTAACTCAAAGGGATATTTAACATAGAAAAAGGCAAAAAGTATGAGATTTAGTCATTGCAAGAGACGTGAGAGATGTGCTTTGTATATATTTACAATACCGAATGTGTTTTTGTGTTAAAAATTCTGTTTTTTTTTCGAGTATGTTGTTGAATTTACAACTCACGCAATCAACAGTTTATTGTTACAGTCGAAAGGTCGGAGTCAGTCGAAGGCTCGAATGATAAATGTGTTAGTGTCTGTTTTTTTTTCACGTAAAACTTTACATTTTCTCCATTTCTTACTCTCAAGGGAGCATGAACATTGGGAGAGGAGTTTCTGGATAATTGAAATCCATTAAGGATTCTTGGGGTTTGATGTAGGACCTAAAAGTGGTCTGTATTCTTAGAATAACCCAAAAGAGGATGCCGTCAGGCATAAGATCCTCTCTCGTGAAGCAGAACTGGAGATGAAGAAAAAAAAGTTCGACACGAGTTCCAAAACTTCTGCGTGGAACATTAAAGTCAAGAAAAAAGTAAGAAATTAAAAATGAAACAGCAGAAATTTACCCAGAATGCAATATTACTGGCCATCAAGAGACTTTTGATGAGTCCCATTGCAGCTGTCGTCTGTAAATGATCACTCATTTCTCACTCAATTATTTCTCCAATTTTTTTTTTATATTCCACTTGAACGCCTTATGTTGCACTAATAAAAACCGCAAAATCACCAAATTTTTTTAAGGAAAAAATTTATTTTCAGCCACAAACTTTTTTGTGCTCACTTTTCAAGCCTTTTTTTTATTATTTTTCTCTCACTTTATAGCACAAAAATTATTATTTTCCCCAACAAAATACACTCAAAAAATAACAGAATTGATTCGTTGTGATGATTCTTATCACACACTTTATGATGTGCTAAATGTGTCCATAAATATTACTCACTTTTCGCGATAATAAATATATGTTGTACTGTCTTTTTTTTGTATTTTTTTATGCACCCCCCGTCACAAATAAAAAAAGTGAGCTGGAATTTTTTTTTCAGCTATAACTTTTCAGTTCCTTTCCTTTTTTTTGTGCTGTGTGATAAACCGAACTGTGAACAGAAGGAAAAATTTCTCTGCAGAACTTTTCTCAACCGTGGACAGTAGACGAATGATGAGAAGATGTGTGTTACTCCGTGGGAATCTTGTTTATGTTACAGAGCATGAAGGTTTAACAATGACGTCACTGACAATTTTTCCTCTCGGGTTTTTGTCTCTCGTTATTTACTGGAAAGGAGAAAAGGAAAATGCTTGGATGTGAGCTTTTGAAAGCTTTGTCGTGAGCTTGAAATTTTTGAATTTTTTATGGCAGTTATTTTTATTTTTTGAGATTTTTTCCTCTCTGAGAATTTTTAATTAATTTTTTAATTTTGTAGGCATTGAGATTTACTTACTTTTTCAGTCTATAAAGTGCTTCTGATATGATTAATCAAATTTTATATTTATTCGTATTTTCATTGAGAATATTTTCTATAAATTGTGGTGAGTTGCTATTCTTATTCACTTAGGGGACCTTTCCTTGTTATTAGTGGTTCATCCAAGATTAAAGGCCTGTAGACAAGAACGCAGGCCTGCAACATTGGATGAACTATAAGGTACAGTCGAAAAATGCAGGCCTTCGCATCTAGAATGCAGGAAATTCAGGCCTGCAGTTTTTGGCCGAACCCTTCTTATAATGAAACATATCTGATCCTTCATATTCTAATTTGAAGCCTACCCATACCTAATACACTAGGAGATGGATCAAAAAATCAAGCATAATAAGTAAATACTCCTATACTAACTAAACATACCTTAATTTTACTAATTTTTTAGAATCATGCACAATTCCCTCATCTGGAGTCTCAGGAAATTGCGTCACACTTAATCAATGTCCAACAGTTCAAGAGGAATTTAGAAAAGATCGGACGAAACTACCAGTTGTTTGTAATAAAAGTTTAAGAACAATTTGTTGCCCTACTGAAGCGTTATCTCTTGAAAATTCTTTAAGTTTTCGAGGTCGGGGAATCCCTGAATCCCAAACTCAAACAAATAATAATCAACAATATTTACGTTTGAATGAAGGTTTGTTGGAATTTGTGAATTTTTTTATATTTAGTTGACACGAATAGCACAGATCGGTTAATGGATCAAAAATCCGATTTTAGACTGACTCTGACTTGGTGTTGGGTTTGGGATTTGGTTTGAATTTGGCGGAGCCACCAATGTCTGGTGTAGGATTTTGGATCAATTAACCGATTTGTGCTATTCGGAACAGGGAAGTTGACCCAAAAATCCATTTTTCTCTACACATGCCCCTGCGGTCGACTAATCGCACCCTATTTCACGCAGAATTCCAATTCTTTTCCAAACATCCCTAACTATTATTAATCAATTCCAGTATGTACAAATTTCCGAAAAACGATGACAAAGAACGTGACAATATCCTCATTCATAATCGATGAGCCAGAAGAACTTCAATTAATTAATTATTGCAACACAAATCAAAGAGACATTGGAGTTGCTGAAAAAAATGAATTTCCACATGTTGCATATATTGTTGGAAAGAAAATTCTCAGGGATAGGAATGGAAATGTCGTCAACCCAGTGCAACAAGTTGCTGAAACAAAATGTTCTGGTTCGTTAATTACGGAAAATTTTGTGCTCACAACTGCTTTATGTGTTAGTAAAAATCTTCATTCGTCTGCAATCGTTCATTTTGGTGTTTTTAATTTGACATCGGAATTCGAAGCGCATTCAACAGTTGAAATTCCGAAACATGACTTACTGACATTTTTGGAAATTTCTTTACTCAGACTTACGAATGGAATGAGTTTGAGTGAAAGTGTAATGCCAGCATGCTTATCGTCTGTTGATAATAGTAAATTTGTGTTGAGTGGATGGACAGGATATAAATATGAATGCAATCCACTTTTGAAGAAATGGTACATACAAGGTCAAGATGTTATGAAATGTGGGAAAACAAAATTGTGTGTCGGTTCCTCTAATATCATCAATTATCATGAGGTAATGGAAATTAATTCATTTTCTTTAATGAGGAGAGATGAAGCAACTCCGTAAAAATATTAATTGAACTTTAAATTTCAGACTCTTTTACCTGCAAGTCCACTACATGTTTATCATCCTGAAAATAGCTGCCAATATATTATTAAAGGACTTTTTAAGAGAATTTTTATGGAGAAATATGAATTTGTATCTTTACAAACTTACTTGCCATGGATCGAATCCAAAATTTCTGGATAAAATCCACGTTAAGCTCCCGTTGCTTGATAAGCGTCGTCAATAGGGTTTTCAATCTTGGGATTGAATTGTACTCAATCACAGAAATGAAGTCCCCCAAGTCGTCAAAAATTGTAAAATTCTGTAAATAAATAAATATGCTCCTAAAAAATGTACTAGACTAGTTAAGATTTTTGTCCTAAAAATTGTAATAAAGTCAATTATTAACGCTTCCCTTGCTTCGATCATGAGTATTACAAGTCATCACTATTACATTAATTAACGTCAAATAGACATCATCTCCGGGTGAAATCCACGTTAAAGCCTTGACTCCCAAGCAACACAGCGGAGCATTCAAGGCTCCACTAACATCAAATCCGGTTTTCATGTGAAGAGCAAATGCCAAAATGGAGACCATATCTCATCCTAATGGGACCATATGCCCACATGGAGGCGGCTTCCTTATATAATGTTCATGTAAGAGCTTCAACGGATTTTCCTTCACTTTTGTCGCTAGGAAGAATTAATATATTTTTGTCAAGTTTTTTAAAATTTCCGAATTTTTGAAAATCAGCTATGCAATAAAAGTATTAAAATGATCAAGTATCAAAAGATTCATCTGACTTTATTATGATTTATTTGACAGCACAATATTTTCGTAATTGCCCTTTGAACTACATTATAAACTCTTATTTTATTTATTTACCATTTTAAAGCTCATTTTTACTCATAATGCTCTCAAATTTCTCAAATAATCTATGTTGATTTCGAATATTCCTTTTGTTTAGTTCTTATTTAAAAGTGATTGTGTGCAGTTTAATTACTAGCTTTAAATATCAATTAAAATATGAAGTAAGAGATTGGTTTGTTAAGTTTTGAAATTGTAGCTGAATTTTGAACTTTTGAGGAATTTAAGAGTTGTTTAAAATTTAATCAAAATTGAAGTTTTTTGGAATTTAAGTAACAATCCAACAAAAAATTAGAGGTCATACTCAAATGACGTCAGTAATAAAATTAAGCTTCCCTCTCCATTTTGTCACTGAATTCTCATTAGAAAAACTTGTGTGAAACGACACGCGACTCTCAATCTTTCACAGAAAGCATACGGAGCATAGAAATGGACAAAGATCCAGCTACAGACACTTTTCCCTCAAGCCAGATTTCTTAAAATCTGGAGGGGGGTCACGTTAGGCTGGGGCGATACTTTTGCCTATTACTACGCCATGAGCCTTAACAGACAATGAGCATGCTCTTGAGAGCTTGCTTAGCTTAAATACACTAAATTAGCATGCTAGTGAACGTTTCTCTCATCTTATTCTGCCCTTGAAAGCTTTTTGTATGCTAGGAAAGCCTTCCGGGTTTGTAATACTTTAATGTTTGAAAATGTCATAGGGTCATGGGGAAAGAGAACGGAGGGAGGTCGATTTTTTCAAATAATAGAAATGAGGGATGTTAATGTCGATACATAATAAATGATTCCATTTTCATCATTTTTCAGATATTCAATATACATAGTAGTCCTCATCATTTGGCTATCATTTGTGTCAATCAGCGAACAAGATGATAAAGATTATAACACTATATTTAATGACTTACAAGAAGAAGAAACAATTGAGACAAAACCTCATGATGGTACTTTTGTATGTATTCGAAAGTATGTGATAGAAAATCACCTAACAACGTATGAAATACAGCAAAATCCTAAGAAAATTGGAATGTTTTATATCGACTGCAAGGCAGTTATAAAAGAGTCTAAACAATTTGCCGCTGAATCAATGGCTAGTGATGAATCATTGTCAGCAGAACAAAAGGAATGTGTAAAAAATAAATTTCTTAAAGGGGATTATTTTGACAGCATGGCTGTGGCAGTTGCTCTAAGGCAAAGCAACATAATGGGATTCGATATGGCGAAAGAGAAGAATAAGTTTGTTGAAAAAATGAAGGAAATGACTAATAAACTCAATGAATGTGTCATGAAGAAGGAAAAGAAGAAGAAGGAGGAAAAGAAGGAAGAGGAGAAAAAGGAATAAATGACATCAAGAATTTGACCTATAAGACACATGGCGTAGAAATGGACTAAAACTCGATTCCTGGACAACTTGAACCTAGCCTAATACCAGAGTCAAGCTGGCCTAGGGCCGCATTTCTACTTTATGTGATCAGACCTAAGTGACATTCCTTACAAATAAAATTCATCAATAATCTTTCGATATTTTTCGAGAACAAAATGTCTTTTGACTTTTAATGTTGGCGTCAATTCTCCAGTCACAACTGTGAAGTCATTCGGAAGAATTGCAAATTTTTGTATTCTCTGTGGATTTGAGAGTGCTTGAATGTTGACTCGGTCGATGACATTTTGAAATGCTTTTAATATTTTCACATCCTTAGAGCTTAAAATGTCACTAAGTTTTGAATATTTTAAGGAGTTTTGGTCCAACCATTTTTGAGTTTCAGGTGTCAGTTCATCTTTTGGTTTGAAATTTTCGTCAATTTCAGTTTTTAATGTCAATAGAATTGTCAAGAACTTCCTTTTATCACCAACTAGAAACGCATTTGATATTGCTGGACATTCCAGCTTCACGAGATTCTCAATTCGTGTTTTCGGAATATTTTCACCACCACTCGTGATAATCATCTCCTTCTTCCGTCCAGTCAAATAAATTAAACCATTTTCATCAATTCGTCCTATGTCGCCAGTATGCAGCCATCCATCATCATCAATTGTTTCAATTGTCTGCTGTATATCATTTAAATAACCCATGAAGACATGACGTCCACGCATGCAAATTTCTCCATCACCATTTTCATCCATTTCTATAATTTTAGTTTCGGTTCCATCAAGACAAATTCCAACACTTTCGAGTGAATGAATTTGGGTTTGATGTGATGTTAAGCAATGGACTGTTGACGATTCAGTCATTCCATATGCCTCATATATAGGCATGCTTAAAGAAATGAAAAAAATTTTCGTCTCATTGCTCATCGGAGCACTGCCTGTGAATAAGAATTTACATTTTTGAAGACCTAAAGCTTCTTTAATTCTGTTAATGACAAAGTAATTTGCAAGTTTACATTTTAAGGACGATGAATTTGGTGTGAAATAATTTTCAGAGATTACATTTTGTGACCATGACAAGATTTTCCTCTTAATTAAATTAAATTCATTGATTTTTTCACTCAATTTCTCTTGAATCTTTTCGTAAATTCTTGGCACAGCAACAAAAAATGTCGGCTGGATCTCTTTAAGACATTGAACGACTGACTTAATATCTGTAAAATATACAGTACCTCCTGTGTTGATAGCAATGAATATATCAACCGCAAATGCTGTAAGATGTGACAATGGAAGGTACGAAATGAATGTATCATTTCCAGCATCCGCATAATTCATTACTTGACAAGACTTCTTTATATCCCATATTAAACTGTCATGTGACAACATGACACCTTTTGGAAATCCTGTTGTACCTGATGTATACATTATCGTGCAGCATTCATTCGGTACAATGAGCTTTAATCTTCTTTCATATTCTGTTTCAACATCATTTGTGTCAAGTTCCATTAGTTCATTCCAATTTAAAATTGCATTTTCTATGAAGTTTAAATTCATTTCAGATAATTGAATTATGTGTTTAAGATGCGGTAAATCATCGTTAATTTCATTGATTTTTTGAAGCTGTTCAAGACTGTCGATTATTAAAATTTCAGCTTTTGATGTCTCGAGGATATATTGACATGCTGTTGTACTGCTGGTTGTGTATATTGATGTTACAACGCCGCTATTAAATTGTGAGAGATTGTAAGTTAGTAGATTCTAGACATTGGGGCGTTCAGTGATTACGTAACGAGACATCGACTTTTTGACCATCACCCAACCACATTACCCACCCGCTCCGTAACAAAGGATGTACCCTCAAACTTAGATATTATTCAGATACCAATGCCAATAAAGGAACGTTCGATGATTACGTAACGCTTAAAATACCATCACAATTTGTAACAAAATAATGAGCCAAAATTTGGAATCCGTAATAAAATTGACAACCTCCTACCTCTACCCCCTCCGCTATGCGTTACGTAATTTACGTACATTCCCCAAATGGTATGACATACTCTCACTTGGTACACAAATATGCAAAAAATTCTAAATTTTCTTGCATCTTTATAAATTTTTTAAAACATGCTCTTTTTACCATGCCGAATACTTAAGAGTCAATACAGCAACAACATGCATACAATACATTTTTTCCCTTAAAAATGTAAGCTACATTAAACGACCATCACCAACTCAATTATTAGTTATTCAAGTCACAAATGTAAACCAATTTTAATTTATTTACCCAGCATGAATGGCACCCAAAGCAGCAATGACCCATTCAGGACAATTCCATGCAAGAATTGCAACAACACCACGTTCGCTCAATCCAAGCTTGATGAAAACTTTTGCCATTTTTTCCACTCGATTTTTGTATTCTTGATATGTGAGAAAATTCCATTTTCCATTTCCATTACGACTTGCCAATGCCAAATGTGATGGAAAATTTGCGACTGTCTCATTGAAAAAGTCAATTACTGTTGATGGCTTGAAATCATCTGAATTGGCTTGAATTATTACTTTGTCGTTTAAATTTGTTGCTCTGAATGTCTCCATTAGGGAATTAAATGCAGGAAATGAATCGTGAATGTCTAAAAAGTAAATGAACATTTTTCACACGTATTTTTTGAATTTATTGAATAAATTGGTGAATAATTTGACATAATGAAATTTTTTGTTATAATTTACTAGATTTGTCTGTCATGTGTTTGATGTTTTTAATTAACACGTGATATGCTTGAATCGAAAAATGGTGATTGAAGTGTATTGTCATCAGGGATTGATATCAGAGCTCAAAGTAGACTCAGAATTTTGTATGGAAAAATCGACTCAAGTTGACTTGACTCCATACAAAATCTGAGTCAACTTCGAGCTCTGATTGATACTTTGCTCACCTCAACAGTCGAGTTACTAAATGAATTTTGAAAAATTTTTCAATTCTCAATAATTGAGTCCTATAAATTCATCAATCCTTACACCAAATCTAGATTTGCAAAAGTGTTCAACTTAAAGAACCACAAGTGCTAGTACATTATACATTCACTGCATTTGGTGAAATTGATCATCATAAATTACAATAATGAGTTCATTAATATTTCTACACATTGTAACGTTCAATTTTTCATAACGCCACAGTCATTTGTGTGCACATTGATATTCAACACATTGATATCAATTATGAGTTAATTTACAAAAGTTCCACTAAAATTCAGCATTTTGTTCGTTTTTTATTCTAAATTTTTCCCAATAGTTTGCATGAAAATGTTCGTCTCACTCATGAACTGGAAAAAGTAGACCTGAAAATAAATTTTAAAAAAATTTTGAGTTTGTTGAATTTTGATTATCTAAAGCTGTCAATTGTTAACGTCATAGAAAAATTAAAAAGCTAAATCCATTTACTAATACAATAGTACAGGCCGGGATGGCAGACAGTGCAGAAAATTCGAAAAATCTGAATCAAGTGACTGTTATCTTACACATATTCTCCAACTATTTCACATCTACCCTAGACTTACTATACCTGCTCCTACTCTATGTACACCTACCTACATTTACTTTCAACTACCAAAAGATAACCTTAGGTATGCAACAAGTGCATGTGTATGAGCAAGTGTATACCAAGGTCCTGTCCCCAGATTGGCGTGAGTCTGGCTTTAGTCCGGATTTCTATTTGTCTAGCTAAAAGTCAGTGTCACGCGGGTCGTGTCCCTTCAGTGTGTGACTTAACGATAAATTATGTAGATTTCCTTATTTTTCTCAAAAACCCCAAAAAATTGAACGATTTTTAGTGTCGAGAAGATGTATTGAAACCAAAAATCCCTTAGATTTGTTCCTGTACTATTGCCACTTGAATAATAACGCTTCAGACCAACTGCTTCCATGTAAATTTTGAATATCATCGTAAACGATCTGCAGATCATTCCATAAGCTACAAAAGATAAAATCCTCACCATATAAATTGTTATTGCTTCCGCCATCTGAAAAATATGTTGTCAGCCAATTAATCTAAATTTTCAACAGCCAAAACAAGTCAATTACCCCAATTAAAACGCCATAATTTATGTAGAAAAATCCATTGGCATCAAATAAGAATTTGGAACAGTGACAATGCTGTAAGAAAAATCGTCGCTTTGAATGCGTGACACTTTCAAATTCCGATTTCCATTCAAATATTTCAGCAAGAGAATTGTCACGCTGAATTTGTATTTCATTGCAAGAATAAAACAAAACAATGATGCTGACTATTTTGCCCCATGGACACGAACACGATTCTAAAATTAAAAGAAAATATTTGATGAACTAAATTAAAATTGTTTTAAAATGTTTCATGAACACACGTGCAAAATTTGGATTATTTCCAAAAATGAATCCACCGTAAATCCAGTAAGAATCAACGATAATGTATATGACATCTCCTGTGAGGTTTAAGAGCAACATCCATTTGAAATAATCTCGACTTAATTGAATAATTTTTGCAATTTTTAAGTCAAATGTTTTAATTTTCTTTAGATTTTTCTGGACTTCCATCTCATTGCCTTCATTTTGCTGTAAGATTTTTAATCTTAAATGATTGAGGATCACTAGTCGTCCACTTATATAGTCGCAATGGAATATGAAGTATATGTACACGAGTCTATTCATGTTTAAGGAGAATAATCGTGTTTTGATTGCCAAATGCCAGCCAGGATCCGAATGCACTAGCCTGAAATATTTTAACAAATATAGTTTCTATTTTCCAAAGTGAAGGGTCGTTCCAAAGTGACGTCAGCATAAAGTAGAATGGATAAGGGCTAAATTGGATAACTTAAACAGACCAGAAAGTTATCCGGAAGCTACACGACATGGAAATGACCAAAAATTCAATCCACCGCCTTCTTTGTTCAATATCCTTGGATTTGAAATCTATCAAATCTGACCAAAACTTCGATGAAATTTGAACACAAAACAGAGTCAAATCGGCTTGAGCCTGGACTTTTACGACCATTTTTAAGTCATGTACCTTTTTTTTCAGTTAGCTCTTCATTTTTAGTTAGGGCCTTTATAATTTCGTGGGAAGAGTCAAACTTCAGTTTTGGTGCATTACTTTGAATGTCATTTTCCGAGCTCCCCAAGTGAAGGAGGCTCCGCCAGTGACCTTCTAAAGCTCCTTCAAGGCTCTCTTATTAACATCAAATGTAAACCTTCCATATGTTTACCAACAAAGACGATTTGATATTAGTAAAAGGACTTTGGCGATGCCTTAAAGATTCTCTGACGAAGCTAGATTCGTTTTGTCGCTCGGGATTGCAAACAACCGAAAAAAACCAATTTAATTTCAATATTCTTACGTTGTTACTTGAAAGATTTCAATTCCAAGTCCAACTGCCGTTATAATGAAGAATTTCGTAAGAAAGAAAACTATTCGTTTAGCACGAACTTTCCAGTAAAAATTTTCATCCAACTTTTCAAACTCTTCATTAATTTTTCCCTTCATTGTCTCAAGCTCCAAACAAATATTCCGATAGTTAAAGAAAATAATTCCATTAATCGTGAATGTTGTAATAGGTCCAAAAAGTTCAATAATGTCTGTAAATTTGCTGAGTGGATCAGTTGATATGAAGAGATTTCCTTCGATTAAGAATTGTGTTAACATTACAAGTTGAAATGCTAAATTTATGAACGTGATGAAAAAGTTGAAAACTTTCGATTGTTTAACAGCACGAAATCCAAAAATTGTGAAAATTTCCTCAAATGTGCTGTAAAAAGTTTTAACAAATTGTTTTTGATTCATTTTTTAAATGTTAAATTTTGAATAAATTGAATTGGAATTTTTAAATAAATTTGAATTTTCCTTTTAAAACGTTGAATTCTAGACTTCGTATGTTAAAATCCTTATTGACAATGAACAGAATATCTGCTTTAATTTTCTCGTAATTAGTGTGCTGTTGAAATTAATTACCCACTAATTAGCCTATTAATGCTCAATCAATCAATTTGAGCTAATAATTTTCTTTCTTAGTAATGAGATTTTCGATAATTCTATTTTTGAGCATTGCCAAAATTCAATAATAATCAGCATGTGATTTGAAAATTCAATAATATCCTCAAGATTCAATTAAAAATCAAAAGTTTTGTAAATTTTTCTTTCATTATTTTTGATGGAAATTTTCCTAACGGTCAAAATAAATTTGAAATTATGTTGCGGTGTGTTCAGTAAAATCCAAAAATCTTCAGGGATTTGAAATTGTATGAAAATTTGCAAAATCTTTAAAAACCTTAATATTGCAAATTATAACAATTTCTATGCCAACTTCATAAATGAAATGAACCTAGCAATGCAAGTAGAATCCTTACATCCAAAAATTCCCAAATGTCATTATCCAATAAATTGCAAATCTTATCAAAAAGACTTCACTTAACCCTGATATTTACAAATAATAATACGTAAATTTCCGTAAATTTAATCAGCTGTTGTGAAAAATTGTAAATTGTGAAATAAATTCAACTCTTTAAAGTATCAACTAAAGTGCAAGTTCATCAAATACTCAACATTCCAATCGTACAACTTTAAGATTACAAATTAAAAACATAAAACGTGAGTAAAATAAGTTTTTAAAAATTTATTTACACACAAAAAAGCCGACAGAAAAAGAAAATGTTAAACTTATAAAAATATTGATAATTAATACATATAATTTGTATTGAAAATAATGCCTAACATTAGTATAATAATATATTAAATGACTTATCAAAATATTTAAACAATTTTTTATCTCTTAAAATCTGATCTCAAAATCTTTATAATCGACTCTATTGATTGTATTCCAATTCTCAAATTCGCATTTCTCAATTTTTGATCCAGGACATCCGATGTGTCTGAGCCACTCGACCCTGAAACGATCGTGAGAAAGTAAAAGTTAAAAACAGATGAAAAAAGTGTTGAATTAATAAAGCAACAAATAAAAACAAAGTCGTTATTCACTTATTTCTTAAGCATCTATTTTTATAAACTAGAGCAGCAAAAAAAAGTCTCTCAAAAAAAGAATCTCATTTTGGCAGAGACGTTCTATTTTAGAATGGCTACAAACTATCTTACTCGATTTTTGAATATTCTCGATACATTTTAGACACGGATGAGAAGGTCACATCATACTTACATTTTGTCAACTTCCGGCTTAAGACCTTGCATTTTTCCTACAATTGTTCCTTTTTTGCTGTTCTTGACCCATCCTCGAATGCCTGCATTTAAGCAATTATCACGACAATGCTTTGTGAAACCGACTCCTGATTGATTAGAATTAAAATTATAATTAATTGTTGTTAAATTTGTATTGACAAGCATGGACATTCCTTCATCCAGATTAATATTTGACTACATAACACTTGGTATTTGATCAACTTCGGCTTCCTCAATCCCTTATTCAGATTACCGAATTCTTACACATTTCAGTAATTTCTGGATTTGATCATTGAATCAAATTGAATTGAGATATGATTTAAATACAAAAATGCTCACATTTCTGGTTTGCGTGTCTGCATCCCTTAACAAACTATAAGGCAAAGTTCAAAGTAAACTCGAATTTTGTATGGAAAAGTCGACTTAAGTCGAATCGACTCCATACAAAATTAGCGTCAATTTTGAAATGTAGGTCTGCCATCATTGGCCGAGTCCTAAGTGACACGAATGTTTCATACTATTTGGCAGTGTTGGACTTGATTTTCACTTGGAGTCGACCAGACTCAAGTCGACTTATCAATACTAAATCAGAATAATCTTTGAAGGCTCTACAATTTGGAAGCTAAATGTAGTCAATCCAGATTCTGTTCTAACCTATTTTATATCACTAGTGTTATATAGTCCAAAATAAAAGAGTGTCCATGCCTTTTTTTCTAAAATATGCTAAATTATTCCGAATCCACTTTACCTTGAACATGACCGAAAACTTCAAAATCACATTGTACCAGTAGATTTGTATCATCCATTCCCATAATTTTCTCTTACTTTTTAATATATTTTATATAGAAAAATAATTTATTTTTTAAATTTCACTCTCTGTAAGTGCAGTTATGTCACCGTTTATACGAACAATAAAATTGCAACTGAAATGAATGAATGAAATCGAATTTTAAAATTATTTATTTACTCTTTTCTCGCCGATCGAGAAGTGCCTTCTAGAATCAGCAACGAAAAAAAAAATTCACCTCTTTTCCTGCTTCCTTGGTATTCGACTTTCACTTCACTTCACGAAAAATGCGAAAAAAAAATTTGTTTTTTTCTCGTACGATTTTTCTTTCAGCTTTTTCGATATTTCACGAACGAATTTTCCGATCAAACTGATGCTCATCGATAGAATGTCTCTCAATATAACCGACCACTGACGTCCACTTTAATGAAAGTATAAGTCAATTAAGTAAATAAGCAACAACACGTTTCATTCTTACGACAAACGAACGGAACAACAACAAAATATTATTATTCTTTTTTGTTCCGCTCTCTTCCTTTATTTTTGTTTGTTGATGAAAAGGGAACTACGTCAAGATGAAAATTAGCGTAAGCCTTAAGATCAACAAAAGAAAAGAAAAATTGACAAGATTTTTTGGATGAAAAAAATGTTAATAATGTTGACATTTTGGGTGTAGACTCATGTCTGTCATTAGTCATTTCTTGTGTGCTAAGTGATGTAAATGACCTTCTGCCTTGAATAGAATCAATTACTATTTTTAATAGACGGAAGTTATAGACTCTCACTTTTTTGGCGATATAATTAAAATTTTCAATATAAATTGACTAAAGGAAATGATGATTGAAATGGTTTTTGTCAAGGTATGAGTGACCCTCTTTTACCTTTGATACTGAAACTTCATAAACTAGTGCTTTTCAAACTATACATATGCACACTTTATATCAGATCATTAGTAACGACAATCGGGGATTGATTCTGTTGTAATTTGTTTCTTGTCCATGTGTCTTGGCAATAAACACTATTGACTAGGAATATTTCAGGGTGCACTAAATCTAAATCAGAAGGTTTAAGTCAGCATTGGGCCACACTCTCTAGAAACCGTCGATATCTTAGTAGGGAAGAGCATTTGACAATAAGATGGCATAGGGAAGATAAGTTGGGACCCTCTTCTTTAAATTTAGTAGCTCATTTTCCGAGCAAATTCTCGATTGATGTTTCAGTCCTCGAGTAGTAATTATCGAGTGTATTTTACAAAAATGATTGACAAGCTCAAGGATTAAGTTATGAATGAAGTACACAAAATTTCAAGTTTCTGTCCCAAAGTATGGTTTAATGTGAAGCTCGACTGTGAGTGTAATAAGTGCAACTAACACAATCACTTCTCTGTGAAAAACACATCTATGTCGCATCCCTCGCATTAAGGATCCTCGCATTAGATTATAAATTCATTCAAAATAGATAATTTGAAGTAAACTGACACAAAGTTTCTCTCATAAATTCAAAAAAGTCGCTATCTAAAAATTCCTTAATATCTAAATTGATACTCACAAAATATGTATCTTTATTTATATCATTAACGACTAATTTTAGTTTAATCGCTTTCTCTCTTAAGAGATTAAAACAGACTATACGAAATGTACGTTAGCATGAAATGGTGATTCAATGTATTTTTGTGTACCATGCTTACAGTTAAAGGCCGTTAATATTTTCAACGCAATGTAGTGCGTTGTACAAAACAAAATTTTCATCTCTTAATTTGTAAACAGCCACGAGTTAAAAGATGAAGATAAGAATAAATAGAATGTGTATTAAGAGGGGAAAAAGAATTCTCTTGGATGTGCCAAAAAATATTTTCGAAAATTCCATATGCTGAAAATTTGCGTGTTTATAATTTTAAAAAGTGCTTGTGTTATTTTTGTTGATTGAAATTTTCATGGAAAGCAGGGCATTAGAACTTGTTCTTTACACAGTGTAAAGGGCACGTAAATGAAAAACATCTCTGCATGGAAGTAAAGAGTAATAAAAAATGCAATTGAAAAACTTTTTTAATTTAACAATGTTCAATTGAAACAATTGCTACAGTCAGCAGCTCTGAAAAGTATGTCCTTGAATAAATTTTTTTGGCAAAGAATGAAACATGAAACAATCTAGATTTTACTATAGTGAGTCATTAATAATTTTATTAAGATTTTAATTAATGGATTTAAATCTAATGTCTAAAGCAGTCTAAAGCTTTTAATATAATACGGATTATATTTTTAAACTGCGATGCTGTCTACAGACTTAGAAATGTAAATGAGCAGAACAATGACGTTTCTAGGTGCTATGATTTGAGTATGAAGTGATTAAGGGACAAAGTTAGGGGTTGTAGAATAAAAGCAAGAATTTAGGGATACGGGCTTGAGATTTGTGTCTCGAATAATCCTAGCAAAATGAAGAACTTTGTCTACAGAGTGAAAGAACAAGCTCATAACCCTCAAATTCTCCTTCTCGGCTACGCCACTGCTTCAAATCTGTCAGTCTTGTTGGTCATGTTGGTCAACATCTCCGAGCAGACAACTTGACATTATCTCTAGTTAACAACTAGGTCAACTAATGACATTTTTACCAGAACTTTCTATGAAATTTGTCATTTGTCGAGTTATTAACTAGACATTATGTCAAGCTATTCACTCGGGATTCCTAACAGACAAAGAGCATGTCTTAATGATACAGTAATATCACTACGGTACTAAAAAGTCTGTTAGAGTCTTTATCTGTTAGATATGAATCATCATCAACAAACTCTATCAGGGAATTCACCTTAATTACCCAAAAATCACATAAATTCGTCCACCATGAATCCTTTGAATTTTTTCTCTCAGACTTAATCTATCTTGCATGAAAAACGGCTGTTTACAATTTTCTAATTTATAATCAACAAGACGACAAAATTTTCTTCTTTTCATGTTCGAGACATTTTTCTGACACCTCTTAAATATTTGATTTGTTTGCTCACACTTTTGCGATGACTAAAAATTTTACATTAAAGAGAAAATTTATGGATGTGGGATATTTTGAGATTAATAGATTAGGCTGAAAATGACATGAGAGTGATGGTCGTTAGAGATGTTTATGGAATGCAATTAATGATTTTTAACGGATTTTAACTCTAAAATTAAGGTTTTTGAATATACTTACTTGGGTGGCCCAAGTTTGCTCGCCATACTGATCAACAGTGATCCATGCAGCCTCTCTTAGTTGGCGTCTGAAGTTGGTTCTATCGCTGGTTGCCCTTTGCGAATTATAATTACCTTTGCTGTAATAATGGAGTTTTTATAGTCATAGCCAATTAATAATGATTTGTGAGGATTTTGCATTGATATAGATAAGGCATCACAATGTTTAATGAGCTTTGTTAACAAATTTCGCAAACTACAGTAACGTTTGGAAATAACGTAACGTTTAAGAAGGTGGAAGGAGAGGGTTGGATATACAGTTTGGTTACTAAGTCCAAATTTCGGTTCAAAATTGGGCATTTTCAAAGCATTTTGGTGGGAGGAAGAGTCTAAAAACGCTATTTTTCCCGTTACGTAATTTATGAACGTCCCCTAAAAAGTTTTCCAATTAAAAAATTATTTTTGATGTTCTTTATGTTCTCACACTTATCCAACGATATACCTGACTCTCCAAAAGAGTCCATCCTCAAGAATCCACCCACAAGACATCCATAACAACCACCCAAACTGACCCAACATTTCACTTAAAAATATGCTTTTTAAAAATTCATTTTCCTCTCTCATTTCTACTTTGTAGCTAATTGGATATAATTTGTTAAGCTTATTCGATGCAAATTAAGTAAACAAGTTTTTAATTAAATTTTAAGGTACTGAAAAATGTATAAAATAAATGAAAATTTCATAAAAGGTAGAAACATCTCGTGCTGTTGCTTTAAATTTAAATATTATAAGGAAGAAATGACATCGTTAAAATTAATTTTCTTATTATTTGCTGGTTTAATGCTGTTATCATCAACAGCTAGTCAAAGTGTTATTCTACAACATGGAAAACTTTGTACATTAGAAGTAGTCGGTCATATGATGGACCAGTATGGTCGTCGATGGCCGGTATATAGAAGAGTTTGTCGTTTAGTTATTCCAGGTGCATTGGGTGATGAGGTTATCGATGATGAAGATGAAACTACCGCTTTGAAAGATGAGCATTTCAAGGATCATTCCAACCAGGAACTAAGACGAGCTATTCTTGCTAAAATATGATTCTAAATTTGCATCATGATGATGAAATTGCAAAATGTTCTAAATAAATTTCATGGAAAAAAATGATAATTTAATTGAATAATTAGCTTCAGTTTGATTCTTTTTCCAGCTTTTATTTTATTAATTTAAATTCACTGTCTCTGTCTATAATCTCATCATTAATAACATTCTCATCGACGTCGTCATCATCATCATGATCGGATATAACAATTTATAAATGGAACGGTTAAGCCTAATTATTTAGCCGAGTGCCCTCCCGTAGATTGCCTCTCAGCGGGTCACTCATAAAAATTGTGTATTAACTTGACATAAAAATTTTTCATTTCACATAAATTCACTCTGTATTAAAACTATGAAATTTGTAATGATTGTCAAGGGTTAGGCAGTGTATGAACTGAAAAATGCAATTAGTTTTTGCAAGAAGGAAGTATATTGAGTGCATAGAGCATCAAACTAATCATGACAGAAATGAAATATTGCATTTTCAATGGTCAATTTGGATTTTTGAAATTTAACGGTTTTTTGGAATTTGAATTCTGGTTTTTGGTTTTGATTGATTTTTGAGACTAAGGCCAATGCCTGGATTACATGAGAATTCTATCAAGTCTCAATCTCGACAAATTTCGAGACCGATACCGAGCCTTCCTCAGTCCGTGCCTTGACATTTAATTACAATTTTCCATAGTTTCACTAAAAAGTATCCGAGACAGTAATAAAACATTAAAGATAGAACTTCCGACATATCTTAAAAATATCTCATTTTTATTATTTATTATTTTAATCATAATTATTTACAAAAATGGCATTTTTTTATGATGATAAAATCAAAAATTTACAATTATAATAAACGTCTACTATGAACAGAGTATATAGAATTTGTAGATGTAGGAAATGGGAAGCTACAAGTATTTTTTTTATGAAAAATATAATCTTAATGTTTTAAACACTCTATAATATTTATTATCTATTTAATGGTTGCGTTGAACAGTTATCAGGCATTTTTACTTTGTTCAAAATCTCTAAGCAGCAGCTAATGAGGTTTGGGACTGTTGAAAGAATTATGCGGATATAGAATGAGTAATGAGAATTTAAGGGAAGTGGGTCAGAAAAGGGTTGGTGGGTCAAAAGTCTCTCAGATGGAATATTTATATTAGTATACTAAGCTTCTTGAGAACCGAAATCACCCCACATTTAGGTACAACAAACTCTAAACTACTTGAATTATTGAATATTTTAATTTAAATATTTATGAGATTAAAGTTTGGAATTGGCAAGGGATAGCCAGCAAAAGAGTTAATTTTGGACGACATCTATGGGAGGTCATGGATCACAAATGATCTGTTCGGCCAGCTAAGTTAACAAGAAAGTAAGTAAAGTTTTCATGTCTGAGCTTTGTTATGGTTCATATTGAAACTTTTGATTTTCTGAACAAAATTAGCAACAGTTATAGGGAGGTAGGAGGTCAATACTATTCGTTTTTGGAGGGTTCGTGAAAAACTGGACGATCAATAAGGTGCAGCCAAACGTCTTGAGGTCTTGGCTCATGACCAACTCTTTCTATTTTGTTATTTAATAAAATAAAATCTCAGAGATGCCAATAAGATCCCAAATTTGGATTAAATGGACAAAAGATTCTATTATTCTATAAAGACTATAAGGAACCGTTTCAAAATTACACAACGCTTAGGGAGGATTGAAGTTTAAAATTTTGTTACAAAGTTCATGATTTTATTGCAAAGCGTTACAGCGAGGAGTTGGATGTCTAAAAACGCTATTTTTAGGGTTGCATGATTACCGAAAGCCATAAAAGTTCCATAAAATATTTTTGTTTCCATCCGGTAAGAACACGGCATATAAATGACTGAAAATCCAACCCTAGACAGGCAAGACTCTGGAGCCAGACCAGATTCAATGAAATCCGACCTTCAGTCAGAATCAAGTCGGCCCGAGCCGGATTTTTGCTCATTTCTTCATCGTGTGCCTTCCGGTTCCAAGTTAATCATTCAAGAGATTCCCATTAAAGAAAATTGATGCTATACATCTAAAATCTTCTTATATTTTCTATTCTTATTTCGAGCACTCTTTAAGATCCTCTTATAAATTATTAATAAACTATAAATTTCATTCTCATACGCTTCAATCTGAAGTTACGCATAATTCTTTCCGCAATTTCAAACTCAAAAGCCCTTAAATGTAATTTTTCATGATACAATTAATTAATAAAAGTTACGATTATATAAAAGCATATCGCATAAAACACAGAATAAGAAATGAAAAAAAATGAAAAAAATTTCCCTAAGTATTCAGAGGAAGCAATTAAGAATTAAGAAGATAATTTTATTTGAGTAGAGACTTACGGATAATTCGTACAATCATTAAATTATTCTAAAAAAGGTTCCGTTCATTGAAAAAAAAATAAACATTCAGACATTTGAATTAATTGATCATTCATCATCGCATAAAATTCTATGCTCATCATTACTGTTCTCATTTAACGTATCACTATCATTACTAAATTCGTTACTTGTTAACTTTACATCATCGGGGATGTTGACAACTTTTGTTGTCTTTACTTTCATATCACTGTCACATAAGGAATGATTCATTTGAGGCTTTTCTATTAAGAGCACTGTATTATTGTGATCAATTCTATCGGTTGTCTCATTAAGGCGCTTTTGCTTTTTCGTTCTCTCCTTTTGGAAGAATAAACGAATGTAATAAACTGGAAATATAACGCACTGTCCTGCTGGTTCTTCGGCATCGATGTACACTCCACGTACGAGAACTGAGTTTGAACAGTTTAGGAGAATCAGAAGTACTAATGATACACCATGTGTTAGCCAGTCGCTTAGAAGCTTGTTTTCTGTTAGAAATGATAGAAAAAAATTGAATTTTAAGTAAAATGCTCTAAGTTTTATGAATAGTAAACAGGAGGTGGAAACGCATTTGAACTCAAAATAAGGATGCTCTTGACTAATTTTTTAATCTAATTCAAGAATCAATCAGTCAAAGAACCCAGTCAAACACTATCCAGTCAATTTTCAATTTTCATATGATCCATCCCAGTGTTGGACAACCTTTGTAGCACAATACACTAGTGTGTCCTAAAAATGTTGTAAATGCCATGTTTCTTTCAAGACTTTCGACCAAGAAAATTGAAAGGTTGCCTAACACTGATCTATCCTTTCACCTGCTTATATAAGGAGCATTAAGATCATGCGACAAAATTCATAATTCACGTTGCATTCAGACCATCTAAGAAGTGGTCTTGACGGCTTCGTGACAGCTGACTTCAACTCATTTTTACGGTGAAAAATAAAGTATGTCGCATTGTGTCACTCGGGTGCATTTTACTTTTGAAAATGGATTTTAAGGGATCTATGTAGATTAATAGAGTCCAGAATGACTGCTTATTTGGTAACATGCAGGACATACTCTATTTGCTGTATACATATGCAACTGGTTCAAAGAAGCTGTGTAACACTCTATGTTTGATCAAAAATATTTGTAAAAGGCTCTAACTTTGATTAAATCTCAAAACATCCCCAAAAGTGATTCTTTTACTAGAAATTATCTAAAAAATTTCCCTCTTTAAAGCATTCAAGCACATAGTTATCAAATGTGTAGCTACATATGTATCTTTATCAAATACCCAAAAGTGAGCATCTTTAAGAATACCTCAACATATTAATATATAGAAAATATTTCACAAAAAAGACATTAGACCTACCAGGAAGGAAGTAAATATCCAATAACGCCCAAATTCCTCTCCATACATTAACGGTACCAATGAAACTCACAAAAAGGAAAATATCAGCAATAATAATTCTCCAGAATCCTTCAAGTTTCTCGCAAGCCCATTTCATTATGGGTTGCATTGAAAATGTTATTCCAACGATGGCATATCCAATAATCTAGAGTGACGTTTGTGGAAAAAAAAGAGTAAAAAAATACAATTTTACGATCAGTAAAAAAACACGAAAAGCGCAAGAATCTCGAAAAAAATCATCATCCATCATTTGAATACAGCTCGTCATGTAATTCTTTATATATCTACGTACATACACGCCTCTCCATCTCCTTGTTATCAATGCTTTCTGATTCACACATAAGCGTATTCAAATTTGAATTAATAAAAAATTAGATTAATGGCATATGTTTTTCAAGCATATACTGTAAGTACTAAATAAGTTAATGCTTCTACACACTTTACAGACAAAAAAGTCTTCTTTTGATTCTTCCGTCAATGTACTCATGTTGATTGAAAAGGTACTTGCCTTTGATGACAAAGCTTGAGGTAATTAACAAGAATTTTTCTTATTTTGGCAATGACATTTTTTAAGAGCAAAGATTTCTTTTGATGTGTAGACATTAAAGACATTAAATTTTGTATGTTTTTGAAATTGAGTTGAATGGCATTTCAGATTGGAAATGCTTAAAATTGTAGCTAAAAAAGCATTTGTCGTATTGTGATTAGGTATCCAGCTGACAATTGTACGTCTATGTATATTTTTACATGTGCACACATTTTTAAAACATCAGATTCTTTTTTTAACAACTTTATGATATGTATATGAGTCTGTTTGTGTTCATCAAGGATTATGGTCATTCTTCTACGAAAACTAAAATTTCTTAGTTTTTAGGTTTACTTTAAACAAGAAAATCCATTCGGGTCCAATTTAAAGGAATATATTCTTATCGACAGACAACTTGACATAATGTCTAGTTGAAAATTAGACCTACGGTGGACTAATGACATTTTTTTCGGTACTTTCCATAAATTGAGTCATTAGTCGACCATAGAAAAATTAAATAAAATTTGGCACAGTGTACAGATTAAGAATTAGGTTAAATTTTGCCTTTATAAATGTCCCGATCAGCACATATTGCAAATGTTTTCCATCACCGTGACAAGAACTACTTAGAACCATTTTGCAGCCACTTGTTGAAAACTACCAACTTTGTCAATTGGCAGCAACTTGGATCTTAGTAAGTTCCCTTTTTGTCGCTATGTTAGCAACATTTCAATATGTGCCAATCGGATGTAAAGCTATAAATACTTTCATAAAACAGAACACATGAGCATCCTTTCTATTGTTCAATTTACATAATTGCACATTAACCTTTCAGGCATAGATGAACTCTTTTGATAGATGTTGTGTAAAGCTCTTGAATTATATTATATAAATAAGGTTGTAAAGAGTCTTGTGTGAACATGTGTCGTGTACTCTCAATTTTAATCTCAGCCGTCAACTTTGAGTTCATTACATCAAGTGCTAGAAACAGTACTTCATTACACTTAAAAGAAGTGTGCACTTCATCTTGTTTAAAATTTCCAGCTGTGAAATTCAAGGAATTTTTGTAAGGCAGTGCTGAGGAACTTGTACAATGTGGTACACAAGTAAGAAGGCAGATTTTATTGGAAATAACATGGATAGCATGCCGTTTGGGGTTTCTTACTAACTTACTTCGCAGGCTGTACAGATCAAGTATGATCCATGCCCCCACCCTCAGTTGGTACCTGAAACAGGCTCTATTACTAGCTTCGGGTTTAATACTATTACTATCGACAGCTTTAATGTGCAGTTTCAGTCGTGGTTAACCAGCAAGGTGTGCCGTGGCACCCTAAAGGTTGCCCACCACTGCTGTAAGCATTAATTTGCCAGTGGACATGAAAAAATTCTTCAAAAACAACTTTTTAGTCGCTTCAAAAATTCTGCTGTAATAAATTGAATTATTAATGAACAATTTTTACTTAAACGTTGCCATTTAATATTTTTTGCGACGAATATTCGAAGCTTTAAGTTTCTTGAATATCAAATGAAGCTCCTTTCAAGCTATTCGCTCAACAAAAATAAGAATTCAAAAGAATTTCATGCGGCAATAGACCAGCCTAATTCACATTCACAACGAGCTCAAATAAAGTGGCTGATATTTCAGAGATTTCTTTTTCATTCAATTATACTCACAAGTGATGCCCACGCCGATACCGTTGCATCCTCAGGAAAAAGCTTTAAATCTAACAGCACCCATAATCCTATTATTATGGAAGATTGCAACAAAATATGAGCTTTAATATGAGTTCATGTTGAAATTTATTTTTATGCTTACCTCGCCATACAAACACGACAAGTGATCCGATGACAAGAACAGAAAATAAGCAATCAAAAATGTATAAGCCGGGCTCTCGTGTTCCCTGTGAAAAAATAAGTCAAAAAATAAAGGAGAACGTGATAAAGGCAAATGTACTTTAAATTAAACTTATTCATTCTTCTATTGTATAGTAATCGCAAAAAATCAGTTTTGATAAATTGCTCTTTGCCTTTTTATCAGCCGTTTTTCATTTTATTTATATTCAATTTGAGTTTATTTCATTAAAATTTAATTTAAATTAAATTGCTTGTTGTATCGAAATAGGAAATTTTTTTTTTGCTGGAATGTAAATTGTTCAGACTGGAAGTTTAGTTTACGTTAATTTAATAATAATTTCTACAAACTCTGTAAATAACACAACTCTTTCAATGTGTATAGATTTGCTTATCAATGACTAGATTTACTGTAGGTGGGCGAGCAGTTATGAGTTTTAAGTTATATTTGCAAAAATCTGATATTGTTAGGGTGTAAAGAAATAAGATGCTGTAATGCATAAAAGAGCATAAACCTTCGAACGTCAACTCCCACCTTTAATACTCCACTAGATGCAATTCATCAAAAAATTATATTCTTAATAAACATTATACGGAAGTGACCCTGTTATTGTTATTTTTTGCAAATTCGCTACTTTGCTAGCTATACAGATCAATTGTGATATATAGCTTCCTTCAGATGTCGCATGAAACTGGCCTTATAATTTGCTATGTAATACAGTGTCTGTCAACAGCTTCCTTAAATGAATTGTTTGTCTTTTTAAGCGACAGAGACAACATGTGTCTGTTACAGACTTAAAAATTTGTCATTTAAGGAGTCACGCATAGGCCTAAAAGTCGGTGCATAAGCTTTGGATGCGACTTACATTTTGAATATGTTTGAAATTCTATAGCTAGTTTGTTGATAGGTAGATGAGACTGGGATATGTTCCAATTGCTAGAATCTGCATACGTTCAGAGCGAATGTCATTTAATCAATGGAAATTCAGAGAAATCAGAGTTCATTTTTGAAAATAGATCATATTCCGTAATGAATAAGTTAATGAGTTTTCTAAGTGATTAATTGATGATCAACTTTTCGACTAACGATGTAGTTTTGATACGTAGTTTAGTGACCAGGACAAAGACAAAGATTTCAATGAAATTCTTCGACAAATCTCAAAACCGAGTTAGGGAAGTCTCGGAATCGAAAGCCCTTATAAACTGATTAGTAAAAATCTTGTTCATTCAATTTTGGAACACACTGAATTTATGATTTCAAACACAATGGCTCTGCACATAGAGCAATCTCAGTCGTGGGAAAGTAAATCCAATACATGAGCTAAGGTGGACTAATCATTATCATTAATAAGATAATAAAGTCAAAACATTAATTCACGTGACTCATGCATTTTTTCAATCAATTGACCACCCACAGTAAATAGCCAAACAGAGGAAGCAAAGCATTATTGTACATATACACATTAAAGTATATTAAGATGACAGAATTTGATGTGTGTACATACTAAGCACATGTTTGATTATAAGAATAGCATAAGAGGCTATATATAGAGCATAAATTTCCTCGTGTATATAGCGTGAGGTGCTTTCATTTTACATGCACGAGAAGTTTGCTCTTGAATTAATTAAAAACTCATTTTCACATAAAAACCTCAAGTTTTTAACTTTGTGCGAAGGATGTGCATGAAAGATTTATTACAGCTACAAAAAGGTTCATACAATGTCAATGTCAGGAAGTTGGTGTCTGTAATTTTTCACTTACCGACTTTTTGTACATTGTAGGAATATCAAAATATTCTTTTGAATGATCTGTTACAATAACAAACGGGGGTGCAGTTACATTTCTTAATGCCTTTAGAGCCATTAGTGCAATTATTGCAAAAACCGTTATCGACAATACAGTCCACATGTCTCGTGCCGTATACTTATCAATCAACTAAATTAGAAAAGATTTTTTTAGATCAAAATTGAATTGGACTTTAGGGTTTGTTAAATAGCTTTACTTGCCAACCACCCCTCCACGTGTTAACACATATGATAGCAAAAATACTTGTATAAAGTCTTGAGCCTATATAAAATGTCAGCCTATGCTCATTTGGATCAAATAAATTCCTAAAGAATCCTTGAAATGTTGTAAAAACCAGATGTCCTATAATTCCTATTACTAAACTAGCAAATGAACTGTGCAGCTTATCATTTGGAAGTAAAAATTTATCTGATAAATTCCATGTCCCTCTCCAGTATGTCACAACAAGTGGTCCAATAACAAATGATGCAAAAAATGTATCAAGAATTTGTAAAAATGCACTATGATATGTCATCTTTGTATAATATGGATCTGTTCCATCCGCTAAACCTGCTGTACTTCCGCGCATATTTGAGATTAATTTAATTTAATTTTATTATTATTAGATTAATTAGATTTAATATATTTTGATATGTTTAGATTAAAGCACACGTTTTTATTTAGTTAGTTTAGGCTATAAATGATTTCTTATTCGTCAATGTCCACGCTTTCATTCTCAAATTGATCGAATTTTCATGCTAGCACCTTCTCCGCGACATTTTGATGCTCATCATTTATTAAATTATCTTTATTCACTTTTCTCAATATCACAGGATTTTCTATCTATTACAAGGACATTTCCTTTCGCTTTATTGCCACAGAAACACGTGATTTTAGCTATGCACTAAGCAGAAGTTATTCAGACTTTTTGATTTAAAATTTATTGCTTAATTTTTAATTCCAATTAAATCCAAAACAGCACTAAATTCTGTTCAATTTAAATTTATTACACTTTTAATCCTTAAACGATGAGATTTATAGCAAAAAGCTTGTATTTTTGAAAATTACAAGCTATATAGGTACTTAAGTCTGTGAATTTAAAGAATTATTTGCATATCGATTTAATTCAAAATTTGAGCAATTTTTTATGAAATTTCCAATTTCAGCACCATATTTTGAACAATGTGATCCTTAAAGCAGCACCGATTAATGTCTTTTTTTTGGAGATTATTGTACTATCAGTCATAAAACTTTTATTATATCTCATAAAACTTTATGTATTGTACGTTGATTTATGCTTATTCATATTTTAAATTGTCGTAAATCTTTTATGAATTTAAATTTAATTTTGTAAAGAAAATTGATTCCTCGAAATGATGATTGATTCACTGAATAAATAGAGTTTCGGAATTGAATTCGGTTCCTTTTTTGAATTAAATTTGAAGATATTCACTGAATTTAATTTAAAATTTCACAGCTTTTCAACTGAAACTTTAACTTATAGAACTGACAGTTTTTGCAAATCGAGTAGCACTTATGAACCAAAAATTAATCCCTTCCTTAAATCCACTAATTATACAATCAACAACTTTCTTTATCATTAATTCTTTAATGCACAACTTTTAACATTATCATCATTTTTCTAGGCAATTATGATGATTATATTTGGCAATAAGTCGTTACACTTAATCTCCTTTTATCTTTTATTCCTCTGTATACCGATCACGAGTAAATTCAGTTATAGACTGTTATCACTTTAATGATATCATAAATTTTGTGTGTACTTTTTATTTCACATATATTCACGTAATAATATTAATAATTTTTTTGTATTTTTCTGATTCACATTTGTGATGTTCAGTTGTGTACATTTTCTTAGCAAAATTCCCATGTAATGTTAGTGCGTAAATTGGCAGTGTGCAGTGTTGGGAATCTGACTGTTTTACAAGTGGATATAAATACGTTGTAACTAGGCATGGTCAGGGAAATGATTTGAAGAATTTTCAGTCACAATTTTTACTATCGTGTCTGATATTTGATAGCTAGTTAAAAGGAAGTCAATGACTTTTTCGACCGATTTTTGTCAAATACCCTAACAGGTAAAGAGTATGATGTTGAGGGCTTGCTCACTTCAAATATACTAGTTGAGCATGCTCATAAGCGTTGTTTTTAGCTTATTCTGCTCTTGAGAGCACGTTCTTTGCTATGATCGCCCTATTAGCAAGACCCTATAGAAGACCACAAAGCACAACTTTGTTAATCGATCAGCCATTCGGCCCCAGATTTGTGATACTCTGATTTAACCAAATTCGGTACCATACTAGAGTAACACTGACCTATTGACAGAATCTGGATCGGTTAATCGACTTGTACTATTTGGAATTAAAGCTTGGATCAATGACTTTATTAATGATACAGAATATTAAATTGAGGAACTTGGCTCCTTTAAATCCTAAGATATTTTCAAAAAATTATGCGAAAACTTCCAAAATGACCCTTCTCAATCCATACCTTAAAGACTATCTAACCAAAAACTCTAAAACTCCTTAAATGCGCTCTAATCTCCCCATAATACAAACTTCCCAAAAAAGCATTCCTTCTTCTTCTTTAATGTTCTGATTAAAGAGCTTTTATTCATGAAAAAGTATGTGTACATGACTATGTATGCCTTTAAAAGTTCTATTCTCTCACTACAAAATGCTTACATTGTATCATAACAATACAAATGTAGAGTTAAGCATAAAAGCTGAGAGCATAAAAAATTTAAATGTATGCTGGTCTAAAATATCTTTTCATGTATTTCGGACATTATCAAAAAAATATTTATTATCACAGAGAGAGAGATGCGGTCGAGTCATCTCACACTATTGATATATTTGTGTGTTTGTATGTCTAAATGCATTTATGTCTATATCTATATTTGTGTGCCTTAATCCGGTGTTTCGCAAATATGTAAATTATATTATTTTTGGCGCATTCTGCCGAGATTCTTTTTATGATGATTATTAATGGGAGAATTGCGGATCAGGTGGGCTATAAATTTAATATGTTAATGTTTTGGTCAATTTTTTGGGTTCTGTCCTTTGTAATAGATAATGTTGTGGCTCGTAATATTGTAATTTGTTTGCGGAATCTGTTGGAATTGTTAAAATGTAATCAACAAGATTAGAAACGTGTAAAGGACATGTACAATGCCAACTCAATTAACTTCATTCCTGAACAGGATCAGAGGGGTCATTCATTTATTATGTAACGCCAATTGTCGACATTTGACCGCTTCTAACGACCCTCATCCCTTCGTACCAAAATCTAAATTAATCTCAGCCCTTCCTCTGATTACTCCGACTTAATGATACGTAAGTGAAAAGACCCAAAGAATGTGTTCAATTCCGACTTTTGGGTTTTTTAACTTCATCGCTGAACATGATCACAACAACGCGATTATAATCGATTTTAAAACTTTCTAGGATTTCCCCATTTCCCCAAATGACCTTGAACCAATTACGACAAAATGCGCCACAAATAGACACTATAACAACCTTACAACTTTGTTTTTCTATTCACTAATTTTTGATGTGATTACAATAAGTGAATAAAATATCCACAATATATTCTGTGCACAGTGATATGTTTTGATATAACTTTTTGATACGTTTCAGCTGCATTTACTGGCTAGAATTAAGTTTTTTTCAATAATTAATGACTTTCTTTACACTTTTAATGGTACAATTAAATCTGACACTGAATTTAATTTGAAAAACCTTTGGACATGACATCACATTATTATCTTATCAGCAATACTACTTATTGGAATGCTTTTCTTAATATTTTGACTTATTTATCACGATGAACTATACAATTAAGTCACTATTGATAAGAACAACTACAATCTATACTGAATAGTTCAATAATATTTGCAATATAAACTAAAATTCTTATCAAATTTGGGTTGATATGCACTGAGTGATAATCCAATACTGAAAAAATGAGAGAAAATCTTTTATTCACTTTATAAAAAAAAAGGTAATCACAGTTTCAATATTGCTTGTGTATTATCTATCATATATGAACGTAGAACAGCATAGTTGGGGTAATTGAGCACTTTGAATGTACACACAGTACAAGCACATTTCATTTATGACATTATGTTCCCTTCACAATATACTTTATAGTCCAATTCTTTTCTTTTCTGTATTGAATGTGCGCGCGATATGCTTTCACGTGACATGTGTCATAGCGACTGCAGTCAAAGCTTTAAACTGCAAACAAATAAACACGAAACAAAACTACACCAAACAAAAAAAAAGTTTTCGAGCTGAACTTGAACTAAAAAAAGTAAACTTTCGGGCAGAATAGATAGAAAGTTCAGCTCAATGAAGCTTTATTAAGCAGTCTCGAGAATTCGCGTCTGGTGTGTGGGTTTTGAAAGCTCAAATAGCAAACTAAAAAGCATTTATAGAGCTTGAAAAATTATTTTGTGCAAAAATGGAAAGAGAAGAAGGAAAAGCGAGCAATTGAGACTGTGTGACGTAAGGAACAAAGAAAGAGTTGGCTTGTAGTGAAAATATAAAAGAGAAATTTTTTGCGGAAGACATGATTGGGTGGTGTTGGTTGATTTTGAATCAAAAGAGTAGCAGTGAAGAAAATATTATTTTTTTGGAGAAAAGGAAGGAACAAAGAGAAGATAAACTGTAAGGCTTGAACTTAATCTTTGTTCTTTTTTGACAGGGGAGTTGAGGGAAAAATTGTAAGGAAATGCATTGAAAAGTCAGTAGCAGCCGAGGTTGCAGGATTTTGTATCTTTGGAGAAATTTCTATAGGGTTCATTATTAATAATGTCCTTTTGCAGGCTTAGTATCCATAATTGTTAAGATTTGTTAAGCTAAAAGTTTTAGAATCTAGCTAAAGTCTTAAAGAAATAGAAAGTAATTTGACCATAGTGGACAAAAATACGTTAAAACTAGTCGGGAAAGCAAGTGTTATTTGAGAGGATAAACAAAAAAAAAAAGTAACTAACATTTGGCCCTGATTTTTCCATTTGGGTGAAGTAGACTAAATTGAACTGACGTGTTGATCCTGGAAAGGACATATCATAGAAATCGTCCTTGTTTTTCCTAAAATCTGATCTTAGGTTGACTTGACTTTAGCATGAGGTCGGATTTCATCAAATCTGACCTAAAGCAAGAGTCACTTTGGCTTGGACATTTCAATGTGGCACACGTGCTTTCGGAGATAAATTAAAGTGATTCAGACTGAAATTGAGGGAGACGAGTCGACTTGAACTGTCTTTTCCATACAAAATTCGAATACACTTCGAGCTCTGATTAAAACTCTACAGCAGCCTACATGCTCAACAGTAGAAACTGACCCGAAAGTCACACGGTGTGCAGATAGACAGCGTTTTTCAGTGTGTCAATGGCTCCAATTGTACACTTTTATAAAGAATATTCGTGAATATTTTCTTCTTAAAATGAATAAAAAGTGAATATTTCCAAAAGCATCTAGAAATTATAAAGAAGATTCTAAAAGAATTTCCATGGTAAGATAGAATTTCGATGGATATTTTTTTAAATTCCATATTCTTTCAATTTGCAAGATTCAAGTATAATATACTCTTAATAAAATAAATCTGATATGAAATTTCAAATTTGCAGAATATTTTGTAAAAATATTTTCATTATAAAAAAATTAATCTTCTTTAAAATATACAGAGAAAGCTTTCATTCGAGACGTAAGCTCATCAACAAGTTTTCATTTTGGATTATTTGGCATTAAAGATATTTTTCAACATTTTCATACAATCTGCATAACGTAACATTCTGTTCGTTTTGATTTTATTAAGTGAGATGTAGTCCATTGTGATTTTGGATGTAAGCTTAGTTTGCAGCATTCTCGAGTCGACAAAAATACGTCATGACTAGTCATCAACTGGACTATAGCCTTGCGGATTAACTTGTCATCAACTAGTTATAACACAATTTTGTCCACTCGGAATTTTTAAACAAATCCTATAAATAGACAATAGTTTGTGGAACGTTGGACGGTTGTCCTAAGAATTTCAATCATCCGTTATTAATCATGGAGTCGATTCAAAGCCTATTATTGCATATTATTCGTAAAACTTGAATTTAGAATCAACTGACTCAGTCGACTAAAGTGGACATCATTCTCTGGATTAGTGTAGAGTGAAGCATTTCCAGACACACTTCAGACCGCAATGTGAAGCACTTAATTTTAAGGGAATAAAGTTTAAGCATTGATAATCTCTTAAATTGAGCGTTAATGCTATACGTAAAGCATGCTTTAGTTGAAAAAGATAATAAATCAGCCATCGAAATCAGTCAACACGACGCCATTAGAGCAACTTTACATGTTATTGTTAATAAGGCAACGAAGTGATAACCTAGCTAAAACCTTGAGCTGTTCAGGATTTATTTCCTTTAAAAGAAAAGCTACGAAAACTCCCCTTTAAACAGAGAAAATTTGATAATACGAACATCCAAAACTCGTCCTGGCTTAAAATATTCTAACCATATCCACATCCGCTCTTTACTTTCTCGTACTATTTTTCAACTGTATTACGAATATAAAATTTTATTCAACTTTTCTCCAAAGATCTCACAGTGTCTATATTTTTTACAACTCTTTGCTCACTTATGCAAAGAGCAGATGGAACTTTTTTATGATTCTAAATAAATTTTCTTGTTCAAACAATGAAACTTGCTACTAAGCAAAAATCATGTGCGCTTCATTATCAAAATTTACATATCAACGAGTCGAGGCAAGGTCTTGCCTTCCCATCTGTATTACCCTTGCTGCTTTATCGATTACAAATTCTCATAGTGCATGCAACTGCATGCTAATCAAATTCTCGTTTTTTCTTTATGATGCATAAAATGCTTTAAACACGTGCTGAACTTCCTTTTTTTTGTATTTTTAGACTTCCTTTATTTGAGAAAGCGCAACTTTAAAAATTCGATCAATATTTTTTAGGCTTCTTTTCGGTTTGTGCTCTTTTCAATGAAAAAGGGGAGGCTTTTATTAAAATAATGTCTTGCAAAATAAATGAGACGATGACGATGATGATAATTAGAGATCTGCATAAAAATAGACATTAAAATTCACGTCAGCTTGAGATAAATTTTATGTTACTTTTATTATCGCATTCAACAGGCTTTTAAGGGGCGTAGGATGTAATTTATTGCTACGTGTTGATGATCATTAGATGACAAGGATTTAATTAATATAGTTTCTAATGATTTTTGCAGCCTTGAACAAACAGTTCAAGTAAATATGTTGCAGCCAAAAACTGTAGACCTGCGCGCATCCACAACATTAGAGATTCAGGCCAGAGCTCGAAGTCTAGTCGAGTCTACTCGAAGTCGACTTCATTTGAGTCAAGTCGAGTCGACTTCAAACATATCGACTTCGAGTTCTATTCAGGCCTACAGTTCTTTCCCGAACCTTAAGAACAAATAATCCTTTCCCAACAACTTGTCTCGAACGGGGATCAAACCTACATTTTTCGATGTAAGATCATATGCTTTTACCTCTAAGAAATCCAGGTTGTTTGAATTGCTTAGCAGAATCCCAATTTAAACCATTATTTTGCTCTAAAGATTTCTAGACACTGTATTGATCATTAAAATTGATGCGACTTTACTTGACAACCTTTGCTAACAATGAATGAATATCAGAAATGATATCAAGGTGTTGCGCTTTTCATTTGAGTATTGATACCTTGATAGATGTTTGTGTATGATATATGTGAATCACATGAATGCATTATGGATACAAGATATCAAAACGATTCGCAAATTTGAGCTAAACCTACACACCATTCAACACCTCAACCCACACAGTTCAACAATGATCAAATATTTCTTTCATATTTCCTGTGCAGTGTGGGATGCTTTATGAAAAGATTTGAGCTTTTTAAATAATGGCAATTAATCTGTTAGTTTTACTAAGTATGGCAGGCAAAAGGAATGATTTCATAGCACAAAAAGGTCACTTCAGTACCTAAAATGTGTCTTTTTGCCTGTTAGGGATACTACCAAGGAATATTGAATTTCCTCTCCTTATTACACTCTAAATTGACAGCGAAAGTATAAAATCATTTCTCAACAACAAGCAATTTCAGTATCGGCTCCAAGGCTCAAATTATTTTTAGCAATTTTAATCCAAAATTCTCATTAAAATTAATATTAAGGCAAAGATAACAAAACGATTCAATTATAATATTTTTATCTAATTTAAATACGTAATTAACTTCTTAAAGGATTATCGTCAGCTTTATTCTATAAAAATCCTCATAAAAAATTAATATTGAGGCTTTCCTTCCGACACTTTGATTGGTAAACCGCTTAGGAATTCAATTTATTCATGCTTTTGGTTTTGTGGATAAAAAGTATCGAAAATATTTTATGGCAAAGAAGGAAATTTCCAATTTATCATATAAAAAGAAGATTGCAATATTATCAACAGAACTGAGTTCTTTGCCTCTACAAACAATAATATTTGTACTATACAGAAAAATGTCTCAATATAAAAAAATGTCTATATACTCACATCAATACGATATCGCTAAATGATGAGGAACAAGGGAATGTAAAGAGAAAGATGAATGCAGAGAAAAAAAAATACATAAAATGATTAAATAAATAAAGTAAGGCAAGATGAATGTCGTTTGAATTTTTGTATGACGCATTTTTCTTAGACTGAGGAAAACTGATAAGGATTATAAACAATAAATTTGCTAATCTTGACACCTAACTGGCAAAGAGCATGCTTTCATGGTACACAAATTCCACTATACTACCTAAAAATGGATGATTTGCTTGTTAGGATACATCTTTAGGACTTTTCACACTCCATCGAAAACTATTGACACTCTCCACTGTCCAAGTCCAATTTTGACACCATAGTGACGAGTCGACGATATACTTAGAAACCACAACGATGAACCGGCAGTATACTTAGGGTATACTTAAAATTTAGAGGGTAAGGAGGGTTGTTGGCGACTTTTCTTGAAAAACCTTAGCAAATTAAGGATTTTTTTTAAATGAAGGGTACGGTTTTGAAACCCAAGCAGCCCTCATCCCACCAGAATACATCCCTAAGTGGCTGCCACTAGTTAACAACATTTCAAGATCAACAGCATTTTAAAGGACACAATAGCAGATAATCTAGAGTGACACACAGCAGAAAATTTCAGTTTCCGCCACCAAAAGCAGCCATCACTGCTCAGTCCAGAAGACTAAACGTCAAAATGACGACATGACTTCTCAATAGATATGCACATTTTGTCATATCTTCTCCTCATCCTTTCCAGAAAAATGCGTCAATACAAAAAAATAATCAATAACGTGTCTACATACCGTAGGGAAATTGAAAGCAAATTCCTTTGAGTCTGTTATGATCAATACTGGTGGTGCGACTAAGTTCCTCACAGATCGCATCATTACAAGAGGAATGAAGCAAACAAGAGATAATAAAACAGCTGGTTCAGCTTCGGGACCTAAAAAGAAGAAAATATAGAGTCATAATGATAAATTTTTCTTAGCAATGACAATGTCAATAAATATTTGAGCATAAGAATGGAATGGACAAACAGAACGAGTGATATTTGTTGAATGTTATAATGGGAATTAACCTATCACTATTCTACTATAGACAGCTATACTTCTTTATATTGCGGATTATAAACATTCTTGAGTGGGTGAGAAGTTAAATAAAGTTCTTTAAGGTGATTGCTCTCTTAATTGTGTGATGAAAATGCTTCGAATGGACTTCGAAGAAGGAGAAAAATTGGCTAGGGGTGATTTTTTTATAGAACGCTTAATGGGTTGATGGTTGTCTTTGTAAAGATTGACGTGATAGCTTTTTTAATGAATAATTAAATTAAATTTCACAGCGTTATAATGAGTTTTTTAGATTTTTGTAACAAAACTGGGTTTGAGATGGTTTTGGGATTATACATTTTGGATTAAAATACGAAGTATTTTTGGTATTTGATGTCTCCATTATCAATTCAAGGTCTACATATTTGAACGACGCAAATGAAGAAGGCCCCATATAAATATGATTTGAAAGTCAAAACTGAGCTCAAAAAGTAGATAAAAACCCATATTAAATTCCAAGCAAAACGGTTTTGTCACATATAGTTCAGAAAGCTTTTCATAGTATTATGGTTCAGAAAGTCAAAACGGAGCTCGAGCAAAGAAGGGAACAATTTTCCGCCATGGGGATATTCCACTGGAAAATCGTCCGTCCGGAAAGTCGAGCGACTCAAATAGTGAAAATCGAGCGATGAAGGCTTCACCAAGGACTCAATTCGGAAAATCTCAGCAAAACGGTTTTGCCCAATATAAAAACCCAAGCAAAATGGTTTTGACCCATATAAATTATTGACCCAGTACACCCCAAAAGCAATATGGAGGTTGTTTCCATTTGGAGTTAGTAAAACAGCTTTGGTGGGGCCCTAAACGCTCTGTATTGGAGCCTTCTTCATTTCTGTCACTCGAGATACTTCCAACTAGAACTAAAGCTCGACGTTGACTCAAAGTTCACCGAATTTTGTACAAAAAGTCGATTCTAGTCAACTTTCCTCATATAAACTTTATGTCAACTTTGAACTTCTTCAATATCAAACAATTTCCAGTTCTATCGCAGACAGTTCACGCCATGTCAACCCGCAAAAAAATAAAAAATATCTAAACTAAATCAACAAAACCACTTGTTGATCAACAATGTAAATAAAATACGATAAAAAAACAACAATTTTCTCTTCCCCATTCGTCTCTATATTTAATCTTGAGGTTTTTACGATCACAATTTGTCTGTCTCTCACATTTATAGCTCATTCTAATCTTCTTATTATGTATATCGTATTTTTCCTATCGCCGTCGTAACAACTTATTCCGTTTTTTTCTAAGCAATTAACTCGATTTTCATTCAATTAAACGTTTGAATGCCAGAGCTTAATTTTTTATTGTTGTCTGTTCTGGAGTTTTTTGCTGTTGTGAGCTGTTTTTGCATAGCTTACAAAGTTGACAACTACTTAAGGTCATTGATAAAAGACACCCGAGTCACACAAATGAAGAAGCTTGGAAGAAGCTTTGTCAAAGCTCATTTATCAACATTTTAATGGAAACCGTCTTTGTGCTATAGGCACAAGGCTGTTAAGTGGATGCTCCTTCCGTTTGGAACTTTGAAGGAACATTCTACATATGCATCGCTCTGGATATCTTAAGCAAATGGAGATTCTGACTCAATGTACCCAATTGAGACACAAATGGCAAGTGCTAGCTGTGAGTTCAATTGGCATAGCCATCAGATAGCCAATTGCATGCTCATGAAACAATTACAAAGTTTAAAGCCTCTAAAAATGTCAAAAAAATTGTAAATTGCTTTTTATAGCTTTTTATATTGACATGAGTGAGCACACCTTTAAAACATAATAAAATAGCATGTCTACAAAAGTCTCGAGTTTCTTCTTGAAACTTTACCTCTAAATATAGAAATTTTGCATCAAATATTTAAATATTTATGAATGTACACATTCTATATAATTCTAGCACGCTAATATGTAACTTATGAATATTACTTAGTTACTTCCTCCTTTTTCTCCGAGCAGCACAAATGGAGATGGCTCGGCTATGGAGCTTTTAAGGCTCAGTCCAAAGTTGACTTTCATTTTTATGGAGACAAACAGGGAGTCAATTCGATTTGAGTCGACTTTTCCATTAAAAATTCCGAGTTCTGATTAACACCAAATGGAAGCTGTTCCGTGTGACGTCCAAATGGTTGCTTAATTTACCCTAACATACAAAGAGACCGCTTTTAGGTACCATAATGGTCCTTCTATAATATGAAAGCATGTTCCTTGAATGTTAGGGTTAGCGCCTTTATTTGGAGCCTTACGTGTCTCATTAGCATTCATAAAAGTTGTTTCCATTTAGTATTAGTTACAGAGCTTTAGCGGAACCTTAAAAGTTCCATGGTAATGCCTTCCTCATTTGTGTCACTCGGGCTGCTTACATTAAATAGTGCAAATTTATGGACTATTAAAACTGTACAAAAATGAATAATATGTGATAAATTACCTAACAAATTTGTTGCAACTGCCCATCCACCTCTCCTTTTTTTTCATTATGAAAAATGTGCATGCGATGAAAGAATAACAAATTGTGCATAAATTTTGATGCATGAGATAATTTATGGTAAATAATGATAATGTATTGAAATTATTAAAAATGATATGAATGAATAAATTTTGAAACAACATTGAAGCTTTGAGGAATTCTCATGAAATTTATATCCTGGAAAAATTTATCAAGGCTATATCTGTATCGGAAATTTAATCGGTTTTATTGAAGTGCCTAAAGAAAGGAAAAAGCAGACAAAAATTCATGCTGTAAATATTGTGATCAATATTTTTTACTGGAGGTCCTTCTCGGAATTATGAATATTAATAATGCCTAGACTGTAATATTTAAGATAGGCTGATTATATATGCTTCAGACATAATCGATACGAAATAGAAAAAGGCATAATACTTTTTAAAACCAAGCAGGACAGTCTATATTACCCTAACAGACAAATTTCACGCTCTCGTGAGCTTGAACACCTAGATGGACATGTTCTTGAGTTTTGATCTTAGCTTACGTTCCTTTCAAAACATGCTCTTTACCTGCTTGGGTTAGGAATGCAAGGAAATACGAGTAAATGTGGATAAATTGACGAATAACCCTAACAAATTGCAATGGTCCCAAAAGGCACAGAAAATGAGTCAGGACTCAAAAAAGTGGAGTCCGGACTCCAGTGCAAGCATCTTCACATTGGATTCTGGTTTTGACCCCCAATGTGAATGTAATTCGTGACAGTCAAGTGGCAGCCACATAAAAATTGTCAATTGGACGCCATATGCCATATGATCGCCATCTGATTGCTATGAAAAGCTTATGCTGATCGGGTTAGGATATCCATAGACATTTCCATAATTTTCTAAAGACCTTAACGGCTCTCATTGACGTAAAAGGAATCTTTACAGATTTATTTATATTCTTTCATGTTTATCAGACATAAAATATGCTTCTTATTTGTTATAACATCCATGAAAATATAATACAATGCCAAGCAACACGTGGGTGATTTTTTTATAGGAATAATGCTCTCAGGCACATTTTATTTATGAAGCCAAATTCTAATTCCATCGAATAAAAGGGTGCATATTTTTAAATAAATTTTTTTTACGTATGGAGCCAAAATTGGATACAGAATTTGAAATTTCATAAAATCATTTGTTATAAATTCCCTTGAGGATTCTTCCGACGGTAAGATTTATTCTGGTTAAAAATAAAAGTTTTTATGACTTCTTGTTCCTTAAGAAATTTCATCTGAGAAAAAAAAGTCATGAAGAAGTATTCAAAGCTTCAAAACTTTTCAACAAGTAAATTCTTAATGGATTATAGATGTTATGTCTTACCAATGCATAATGCATCCAATACTAAACAAATATGTATAAGCTTTCTTCATGAAAAATACATGAACAGTTCCAATTGTGGAAAACTTTGACAACTTTTTCATCATATCACATTTTGGATGCAACAGTTCTCTCAATATACAGCAACAACAATGAATAGCCATACCAAATATAAAACAATTTGTTGCTGGATAAATGTGAGGATATTCATCCATACAACCCCACGTACCACGCCAATATGCAATTACTAAAGGTGCAACAATAAATAATGATATTAACGAATCACTGAGGTTGAGGAACCTTTTTGTCCATCTTGAATGATTTGCTGGTGCGTGGATGTGTAGAGTTTTATATAAAATGTGGGTATCAAATGGTCCATCAGAGCATGCCGTCGTTGACATTTTGTGACATCACAAATTATATTTATGGTTATTTATTTTGATACTCTTTTTTACTGACGGTGGATGTCCTTTGAGTTTTTTTGACTTTTTTCAGAATTATCAAACAAAATTTCAATCCGACATGATAATCACGTCTGGAAATGATTCACAAAACACTTTTTATTTTAGGACAATTAATAGCTGAATTTGTCCAATTTTTTCACAAAAGCACTTCCATAAAATAAGAAAATTTATAAAAAAATTCAAACAATTTTATTCCGAACTTCCGTTTAATCCTGCTATCTGCATCACTCGACAGCTTAATGACGACTAAAGAGGATTAACACTGTGAAGTGTAAAAAATACGGACAGAGAGCGAAAGTCAATCAATAAGGATATTTGACAAATAATGTCCAACACAATCAACATCATTGCCTAACTCAATACAATATAACATTTTTTGTCTATTTATATATCATAAATGGACGTGCTTGTGGTTATGGCGTAGCACAAAAAAAGAATGTTTTTAATGAAAAAAATGTGTATGAGTTATGCATCATAGAGAGTTGATTTAGTAGTATGAAATGGACATGGGGATAAATTATCACTTGTTGCAAATTTTATGGACATATTCTCATGATTGCTGGATGTTTGATGCACATGAATGTGAATGTTTACTTTCTAAAGGTGAAAAAATTTGCACTTTTAGAATCTTTGTTAGGAAAAATCTTTTAAAAATCATTGAGAGATATTAAGTGCTTAATTTCCTTCACGAAAGTGGGTTACAGCCTTGTTAATGGGGCGGAGCTAGGATTTGTTGATGTTGGGATCAGGGATAATCGGGAAGGATGAGGTCAGAGATCCCCCTCCCTTTTTTTTTTAAAAATTCAAGCTACGCTCAGAAACCCAGACAATTTAACAAAAATGTTTTTCTTTTGTATGGATGATTGACTCCATAACAGACCCATTAGCCATGTTACAATATAATTTAAATTGATTCTCGGAAGGCGCTGACCAAAAACAATCATTATGATGTCGTCAAGACACTTTCATGTCTTACCCTCAAGTGGACTACGCAATTATGCTTTGCTTTAGTGACTACATTGTGCTACTCGGGATACTATATCATGTCAAATGTTTACTATACATTTTCAAAAATTGTCAGTTGTGCTTTTATTTAGACCTGTGGTAGGCAACTGGTGTGCCACGAAAATTCTCAGGTGTAGGAAAAGTTCAAAATAATAGGGCTTAGGTGCTAAGTCGTGGAACAAAACTGGATGTCCACCACTCGGATTTAGACTGAAGCCAGACGATAGGGCCAGATTTAACAACACTCCTTCGAGGTCATGGATCACAACTGAACTGTACGACCAGCGAAGTAAGTAATTAAGTTAGATGCTATGTGGTGTCGTGTCACAAATCTGGTTGTCCACCACTGACTATGACTGAACAGTCCTTTACGATGTCCAATGCCTTCGATACATTTGACATAGCACCTAGACCAATACTTAAAATTGTCCCACAAATAGATCCAAATCCAGTTAATCAATCAAAAATCACGTCCAGGTACAGGTTTTGATCTGATTAACTGATTTTGGCTTGCAGCCAAACCTGAAACACAGTTGATCTGTACGGCCACCAAAGTAAGTGAGTAAGTAACTGACTTATGATAATCGACTGTGCTGGTCGGTGTAATAGCACTTCCATAATAATTTTATTCACCTTATTTCAAATGTCATCCATCAATATTATTTATTTTTTTGTTAGCTTAAAGTGTCTAACGAATCGCACAAATTTATATCAACATTAATAAATTAAACATGATGACAACGTTAGGTGATGATGATGATGATGATATTGATTAAAAGTTATTTGTATGTAAATATATTCCATATTTTTTTTTATCTATTCATAATGTAATCATGTTAACGCTGTGTGTTCTCACACTCTCTACATACTTTTATGTATATTATTTATGTTCCCTAACCTTGACGATGATAAAAGATGAATAGACTCACCCGCATATATTGGAATTATTTCCCATATACATCTCCATATCATGATACTCGAAAATGCAAAAATATAGTGATAAATACGATAAATGATTGTCCGTCTTAGACCCTTCAAGTAAATCGATTTGACTTTATTATCATTTCCTGTGATGATGAAACTTTCAAGATGATCTCGTGCATAGTAAATAGATGATGATAATATATAGCATATGATGAGAGATTCCCAAATTGGAAAGATATTATAGACTTCATGATAATAATTAATATTATTCCATAGACCCTTCCAAAAGCCTACAACTAATGGCGATACAATGAATAAGGATATACAGCAGTCTAAAAAATTTAAAAATCTTTTCTTCCGTTTCTCCTTCTCTTCATGCTTCGTCGTTAATTCTTGATAAATTTTCTTCACCATTTTTTTTTAATACGCGATAATCTTTTGCATCTGGAGATTTCACAAAGACTGAACAGGAATAATCATTTTTCCATCTCCCAAGTATGCAAAATTATATAAGATAAATTGTCATAAATCATCATGTGATTTATTTTTACACTGACTTTATCTCTGTTCTGTTTTGAGTAAATATTTTTATGATCAAGATCTTAAATTATTGCATGTAGGTATTTATAAAAGATAATAGGAATCATCTTAGTTCAAGAAGTTTCTTTGAAATACAATTAAATGCTTCCTGTTTCCATCCACGTGTACGCTGTCATTCAATTGACTATTCTCATGACTGCAGATGCAGCTTTGTTTTGATAATTATTTATCTTGAACTTAAAGTCTGCGGAATTAGAAAATATGCGATTTGATCTAAATTAAAATGATCTTCGCCTTGAAAAAGAGCACGTTTTGTGATAAGAGCGAAACTGGAAGTCAAAAAACTTTTTGACGTCATTTAGCTAGTTTAAAATTAAATTTGCGTGAGATATTTACGAGGATGTTTACCTTTACTTATCTACCAAATTTACAATTCTGCTGTTCTGATTAAAAAATTTCCATTTGCGTTGTTTCTATTTGGGGTCGTTTACAGAAAATCCGTGTTTCTATGACTCATAAAACTGCGATTCAGGTTAGGAGTGTCTAGTAATATATCAAATGATATATTATATCATATTTTAAGACCTAATGTTTCCAACCAATTGCTTACGGGGATTACACGGATTTAAGACGCAAATAACCCAAATGCCAATTACTGACCACCATAAGTGTGATGAACTTTGAAGCCACTTTTTTTTTCATTGCATCTAGTCTTATGAAACATTTCTGCATCATTCGAGTTATTAAACGATTAATTAGGTTCCAAATTCTTTTGGAAATTGGAATACATTTCAGAAATTGGATTCAGAACTCCTAATCCTTGTGACAACGCTTGACCGTCCGGGATTTTTTATAAAAGTAGTTTAATAAACTTCTGAATTATGAAATATGGTGAAATATGAATTGATATATATTAAGCTCGTTATCGCATAAGATAATTTACATAAATGAGTTTACTAAACCTAAGTTGACAGAACTCTAATGTGGAGGCGCCTCCATTTGATCTGGATTTCAAAAAAGTAGAGTCAAAGCGCACAATTTTAAGGATTCAAAAGTCCACTTAAAAAGTCCAAAAAGGCACCTCCAAATGGACTCGAGAAGTCCTGCCAACTTTGGTCTATCCAAACATAAATATTATAAAAATTCATAAAATATATGCTTTAATATGCATTAACTCTTCAACATTTTGACATGACAAAATACATTATCTTAAGAAAGTTGACACAGACACAACTAAGTGCTTGTAATTAGCAAAAGAGTCATATTTCTATTTTGAAGTATCTGATGTTATTAGGATAGACTAACCCGAATAGCACAAATTGGTTAATCGATCAAAAATCTAGTCCCAAGTCAACGTGATCCTGACTTAATATCGGATTCGGTTTAGATCTGGTACCATATCAGAGCAACGTGAGCCTAGTGCTGGATTTGTAGATTGCAAAAAAACTCGAGAGCGACCACAGAACTTTTGGAAAAAGGCTGTTGATAGAGACAGTGTAGACTTTGGAATTGATAATTGATAAAGGACAACCAGCGTTCGAAAAAACTTCAGACGCCAACTATGAGAGACCATTTATCACAGTTGATCTGTATGGCCAACGAAGTAAGGAAGTCAAGCAACTGAGTTGTACTATTCGGGTAATATAATGCATAACAATCATAACTTTACATATTTCATTAAAGATCTGAAAATTCAGACGCAAAATTGAGTCAATAACCCAGTTAATAATTTCATAAACATAAACATGATGTGTATGCAGTCACGTTTCCCATTCAATTTACTCTTATGCAATTATTCTTTGTTATGTCAGGATAGATGATAGTAAAATGTAATTTAAATTTACCTTCTGGGTGTCCCCATAATGATCTCCACATAGGAATAACAAAGATATTATAGAGAATATCATAGATGCTAAGGAAGAAATTCTTTTTCAATTTAACCAGCTTCGTATCGTCATCAAGAATTTTTAAGTGCTTTAAAACTGCGAGAGAGAAGGAAGAAAGAGAGGAAAAAAGTGAACAATTTTTATTTAAAACAATAAATTGAATTGAATGATGAGAGACACGTCTTGATATTTTGCATTGCAAACATAATTTTGATGATTCTCACTGTACGTGTCTCTCACGGTGTAGAAAAAAATCAACGTGATTATTATTACTATTATTATTTATTATCAGATGGAAGTAACATTCTAGATATGTGTTTAGAGGTTCAAAGTAACACATTTGAATAGTTTTTGTGAGCATCATTTGTTGATAAGGAAAATTGCTCAAATTCCATGACTAAGATGATAAGTATCCGATTACTGTATTATAAGTATATTTATGTGACCTGATTGACACGTGATTTCTCATAATATTTTGTAAGTGTCTGGGAATGCTTTTCAGATTTCTATTAAGTGATGTAGTAAAGTACTTAGTGAAGTGATATCAGTGGCCTAAATGATAGAGCGTTGGCCTTATGTGCTAAATATATTGGGTTCAATCCCAGGTCATGCTTAATTTTCGACGCTATTTTCTATTTCGGCGTTCTACTTACGAAACTCAATTCGATTTTTGGGTGAAATTTTGAGATCTTTGGCACATAATGTTGCTCTATTGTTAGACATATACACAAGGGTATGCTAGTATCTATATGATTGTCTTGATAGAGTCTTGCACACACGAATTATAACTATGTAAATTGTAGAATATATCAGGACTTATGACATACTTTTTGTCCTTCTAATATGCAGAGCTTGCAATTGATTCAGATTTTACTGTAAACTAATGTTGCAGTGCTGGGTAACCTTTTATTCTCACGGGACACCTGAGTGGTAAGTTATGACCGAAACCAAACACGGCATGAGACTCATGGTATTTCCAAAAAAAAATTCCGGCTCACTAGTGCTCACATAGGTTGCCCACCACTGGTCTAAAGGGTATGGTACAATTTAAGGGTTAAAGTTTGGATATAGCAATTTGGGTATAATAGAATTAATAGCTTATCAATCGCATTGCTTCTAGCTTAAAAGGCTGAGCCTTTCAAACATGACATTATTAAGTTGATTAACAGTGATGAGACGAGTTCGTAGCAAGCAATGACTCATGACTAGATGTGATGCAAGTATGTGTGACTGACGCCAAATACTCAAATATCTTTAATAAGCCTTATTAAGCTCTATTTCACCATCAAAATCGAAAACCTGTTTATTCAAAAATTAGTATAGGAACGCAAATTTCCAATTTAAAACCAGACACTGCCAGTTATTCAAATAATCTACAAAACGATTGCTTCCAAAAATATTCATTGAATTTGTTGTTCTATGTACATTTTGCGTAAGACGCACTTCCATAACAATAAATCGTAATAAAGTCCACAATTTACATATTCTATTAGAACCTCTAAACATTATAAATAAAGTAAATAAAGTCATGACATTGAACTTACTGAATGTGCTCCTTATTAGCTCTAAAATTAATGTCAGAATTGCAGACACAACAAATGATGGAGCCATCGGAAAAAACTGATGATAATGGTCGAGTAGATCCCATGTCCCTCGCCCGTTTTGAAGAAGAAAAAATTCAATTAAAAAAATTTTGATATTTTTTCATAATTAATAAATATTTTTCACATTATAAGGCACAGTAAGGCACAACATTTTATTTTCAAATCACAAGCCTGGCACACTTCTTTGTATTTCCGTATTTGCGTTATCAAAATATTTTTATAACAATAATATAAGAAATTCACATACCAAAATGCGATAATCAGAAATGGAATGAAACCATAAACCACAAATGTTTGGTAAATGTCTAAAAGTATATTCCATAATGAACAATTAATATCTTTACTATTCTCACAACCTTTACACTTTTCACTTGAAACCGATGGAAGTAATAAAATTTTATATTTCATCGCTTGCTCCCGCAATATCGAAGCATTTGCTTTGACTTATCAATCCATACTGACCTGTTCTTATCAATGATTGCATGTATGTAAAATCGGAAAGATGCTGGTTAAGAAATTTAGCATTGTGATGGGTGTTTAAGACGCATTTGTGATGGATTTGAGTTCTTTAGTTGAGGGCTGGTCAAGGACCTTGATGCTTGATAAGATCGACTCTTGTATTTGGCACGAATAGCACAATTTATTTGCTATGGCTCCGCTAAGCCGTTATGCTAATGGTAAGATGGGAAGTTGCCCTGACGGCAATGTGACAGCTGATTTAGACCATTTTTATGGCATCGTGTAGTTTGCCTCATTGTGCCAGTCGGGCATGCTACACAAAGTAGAAGAAGAAATTTAAATGGAATCCATACAGATTACTATTGAACTATGAACTTCATGTAGCATCCAAATGACTGACAAATGATGCTTTATGTCGTCTGGGATGGTTACTTTTAGTTTAATCAATCTGTTACTTATTATTGAGTCGAATAGTAAGCTCTGGGTGAAAATCAGGGATCACGGTACCATCTGAATAACTTTGCTTCCAACCGACGACATAGTGATTTCCTATCGAATACATTGAGCTATTCGGAAGGTTCTTAGCCTCAATGATATCCCAGTCTAAACCCAAAATGCTCCTGATTGCTCATACTTCCTACAAAAATTACACTTTAAAATGAGAGAATTTTTCATTCATACAATTTTTGAGTTCTATTATTTTGTGAGTACTCATTAAATATTTAAAATATCAGAAAATTTGCAATATGAGAACGAGACATTATCAGGCCTTAAACGTCATGGGTAAATTTATATTAATCATATAAATCATATTTCATAATTTTCGATCTTGGTCTGTTCTAGAATATTTCAGAGAAAATAAATATGTTTTTCAAAATATTTATGTACTAGAAAGTTCTGAATTATCAATTTTTTTTTTTTTGAGAGATAGAGTCATTGAAATTAGTCATCACAAAGAGGTCGATGCAGTTGAGTTTGTAAAGAATTAGTTGTGAATGTTATTGTTGTTATTATTATAGTATGTTTAATTAATGTTAATTAATCACTAAATTATTGATGTTCTGCCAGAGCTCGAAGTCGATTCGAATTTTGTATGGAAAAGTCGACTCAATATAAAGTTCGAGTGGAAATTAAGCTCCTCTGGGGTCGACACGGTATGATACGGTACTTGAAGTGTATCTATAAAATTTTACAAAGTGAGGGAGATGCAGTGAAGTTAGGGGATGTGACTAAATTTTTTGAAAGCTTGAATCATTTACAAAATAGACTAAAAGCATTTGAAGGGGTTTACAATTCTGTGAAGGAAGGAAGGGGTCTCAATGGCCTATCTGACTACGCTCTACGTACAGGATACACAGTAAGCAATATCACTGAAATAATAAAATGTAAAAAGTATAATTAAAATATACACTTAAGTAAAAATGTAAAACAGTAAGGTACACCGTTTATGGTAACCTGTAAGGTACCTGTAAGATAACATACCAATATCAAATTAATCGACCTCTTATATTTCTTCATAAAGACATCCTCATAATCATGAAAATATTATAAACTTCAGTAGCTGCGCAAAATTAATCAAATTTTTGTTTATTGAAAAAAATCTCAGTTAAACTTTGAGTAATTCCATTTCTAGTGAAATTTTGCCATGTGAAATAAATTACGAAATCAAAATATTACAAAATTTACAAAGAATGCAGCACTTATCTCATTTAAATTCATCTTTAAAAGAATTCAAAATTAAGAAATATTTAAAAGATTTTCTTTAATAAAAGTTTAAAACAATTCAGATTAAACATTTTCATCTCCGTCATCATGAGATGCACACAATAATGAAATCGAAATTAAAATCCATTTCCTTTTACAATCTATGACTTTGCAGTTTTCTTGAATCTCTCGATCTTGAACATCAGAGTAAAATAATAATAAATTAATGTCTATAAACTTTAATCAGCTGTCGTCATTACAAGGCAAAAAAATATGAGAAAATGTTACAGCCCGCCAAATGGCTTAAAGAGGTTAAAAGAGGCACATATTGAGATTAGAACTTATCAATTTCATAAATGATGATCAAAATCATTAGTCCAGAATCTCATTTTTTCTCATCTTTACTCTCAAAATTTCATCGATGATTCTTTTCATCCCGTCTGTAAATATTTTCATTTATGAGTTAAAGCAAGTCTGTTGTGTCATGAAACTGATAAGAAATGAAAATGTAAACAGTTTTTTCTTAATTATTTATGGAAATGATTTAAGTCAATTTACTCTAGACACATTGACAGAACTCGTGACTTTATTAAAATTATAAACATCTCCATGCGCAATTCATTTTGAGTTAAATCATTCAATTTACAGGATAGAAATTACAACAATTAGTTTATAAAACAAATAAGTCAGGAAGTTAAAGCTTAAAGAAATTTTGCCGATTTCTAAAGCAAATATTGTTGTAAACATTCCGACCCGAGCGACACAAATGATCTTATAAACATCAAATGGACTATGTACCTCATGGAGGCACATGTAGGCGGTTCCATGTGGAGGTCAAATGCTTGATACATTACAGCGGCTTCCATTTGATGTTGATAATCAAAGCACTTTAGCGGAGTCTTAGAAGATCTTTGATGGAGCCTCCTTTATTTGTGTCGCTCGGGGCATCATATGGTTGAATAGCTGTAAACAATCATCTGAAAAACATGAAAGACCTTAGGAAATTCTTTTATTTTTCACAAATGTTTAGAAAACATGATGAATGAGTTATGTTGATAAAGTATGGACAATCTTGAGTGCTATTATAAAAATATATATATATGTGACGTCAATTCATTGAGGTAGATAAATAGCTGCAGTTCTAGCAGTTATTAGGATGAAAATAAATTTATTCTTTATCGATTTACGTAGTACAATGTTGTTGACGTCAAAGAATTGGAAGCTAACTAGGTATACTTAGAGATGTTTCATAAATAACATTCATTCATAGTTGGTTGGACTTGACTGTGGAGTAGCATCCAAAAAAGTTAAGTCCGAACTTCATTGATGTCTAGACAATCTTCTTCTTCGCGTCTTAGAATTTTCTAAAAAATGCAAAAACAGTTACTACTTACTTCCTGGTAGAAAAGATCCCATGTGATCTATGACCTCGTTTAGTTGGCGTCTGAAGCTGGCTTTACTGCTGGCTGCTCTTTGACAATTATCAATACCAAATGCTTCACTTTCTCCATCAGTTGCCTCTTTTCAAGAGTTTATTTGCCACTTCTGTAACAAAAGCAATTAAAGCAGCTTTAAATTTGACAACTGATGATATTTTGATAAAAAAAATTTTATTTCACTGAAAATACAATGTGTATCTGAGGATCTCTACATTATTTATTTTAAAAACCACTCGAGACAGCTTCACTTCCAAACCAAAGCTCATTTAATCCTTTCACTGAAATAAATTAATAAATAAACAACGGCGGGTCGTTCACTTATTATGTTTAATGGAATGGGAAAGCAATCAAAATTTAAATCACAGCTGTTCCAAGAATTCTTATTTTAGTCATTGCATCAATTCAGTTGAAAGCAACCTTTTTGTGCAAGGTACTCTTCGACAATTAAAATTTGCTGTGGTTAAACCTGAAATTTTACAGCCTTTAAAGTTTCAGACATGAAGATTCATTTGTGTCACTCGGGTAGTGTGCCGCGGCACATGAATTGTCCACCATTGCATTAATCTATCACTTAAATCTTTCTTACTCTCCACTCCCCAGAACACAACAAGTAAACGCTCCTCTTCATACATTAACTGACACAATAATAAATTAATTTTAAAATTAAATTCTTTATTCTTTAATTCGACTTAATTAATTAACATTTCAACCATAATAATTCTCTCTTCATTTAGAAACAAAATTACAAATTGTTTATATCATCATCATTACCATTAACAACAATTATATTTTTTCCAGGAAAGAAGAAGAAAATTCTTTTTATTATTTTTTTGTCATTTTTCTTGAAAAACAAATACAATGAAAATTTATGTGAGATTCTGATTTGATGATTAGTTTCAGTGTCATGTCATTCTTATCATTCTTTAATGGGATTCGTCCAAAACTGCAGAACTCAGAAACAGAAGGGGATAAAGGTCAGAAGGAGGGGGCTTGAAAGCTGAATCGCCTTTAATACAGGAAAAAAGGGCTTGCAATCTTAAACAAACTATAATATACAGCCGAAAACCGCAGGCCTTACCATCAAAACATAGGAAATTCTGTGATTTTTGTGAACTCTACTTTTCATTAGGGCCGATCACTTATTACGTAACGCTGAAAGAGGGAGGAAGGGTTCTGAAGGTCGAGACTTTGTTATGGCTTATTCAATCAAAATTTTGTTATGGAACGAGGAATCTTGTCAAAAAGTCAATTATTCGTGTTACGTAATAAGTGAACAGCTCTTAACTGTACGGACCCATTAAACCATATTTTAACAAGCAAAAAGACCGCTTTTAGGTACAATAGTGGTATTTCTGTACCATGAAAGCATGCTCTTTGCCTGTTGGGAATCCTTTACTTTATTTCAACATCAACATTCATCATAATGTCGTCACATTGTCAAAATGCTTTAATTCCGTTTAAAAATTCATTGTAGAGATGAGTGGCCTAGATTAAAAGTAGAAAGAACCTTTTTTTTTTTCTTTTTAAGAAAGAAACCCGAGAAAAGTAAGACTTTGTGGAAGGAATAAAATATTTAAGAATTTTAAAGGTAAAAGTTCGATGTAAATTTTTTTATAGAAGAAGTTCGCAATGCGATGAAACTTTATACTCAGATAATGTTTATAATAAGCTCAGAGGAGGAGATAAAAATGTTGGTTTTCTGTGTAAACGTTCACTAGAGAGGTGAAAATTATACAGAATGAAAAAAAAGTTTCGTAATGAGCTTACTCGTTACTAATAGACGATGGTTGTGGTATGGATATGTATACGGTATGATTGGTGAAAAATCGGGAAAATTACATTTTAAAAGCTCTTTTTGTAGTGAGCCTATAAATTAAGTAAATTGGATGTTTAATAACTTAAGTGGATTTAAGAATTGAATGTTATTGAAATTAATTGTTTTATGCTGAAATGATATTGAGTTGAATTGTAATTAAAACAACGCAATGGTGCAGCGAATGGATGATTATTGAGGATTAAATATGCAGCTTAAGTAGGACAATGTTTCTATTTTTCAATCAATTTCGACCATTTTTGAGACATTACTTTACTAGAATTTGGATATTTTTTGCTTCAAAATCCGAACAGACATGGAACATGCTCATGAATATGCTCACAAAATTGAGAATGCTCAATTATATTGATTGAGTACTCTAACAGACAAAGAGCATGCTCGTGAGCGTTTCTCTCACTTTACTTTGCTCATAAGCACGGTCAATGAGGTGGATACGCTCTATTGTCTCTTACGAAATATTAAAGAACTTAGGAAATTTCTCTAAAAATCATAGAAAATTGAATAGTTACATGTCCAGAGCTCCAAGTCCATTCGGATTTTCTTTGGAGCTGTGATGAAGCAGACTGTGGCATGCCACACAGAAATGGCTTCCATTTGATGTAAATGAAAGCGCACTGACGAAGCCTTAAACCTTTCGCGGTGGAGTCTTCTTCAATTGTGACGTTCGAACATATATTTTTTCTTATAAGTCATAAACATGATTGCAATAAATCCTTGCTCTTTCTAGCTGCAACTTTTGAATCCAACTGATTCAATTCAACATATTATTTAATAAAATCAATAGAAAAACCAATTTACAAATAAGTATTTTCCCATATTTTTCCATTAAAATATTCAAAAGCATCATAAAATCTCTACCTTTAATTGCATGCTACACATAAACATCATTATAATAAAATCAATGAAGCATCCGTGCAAATTAATTCAATTTTAGGTATTTCTCTACGTAAAATGATTTTTCTTTAAAATTCAATGTTCATTAAGCTAGTCTAATTAACTGTCTGCTAATTGTTAAAATGATATTAAGTTTCTCTGCTAAATTTAAACTTCAGCAATGATGCTCATAAAAAGACTGAGAGCAGTGATTCACCAAAATTTCACTTTACAACTTGCAAATTTACTTTATCTCTCATTCTCTTTGTGTTCTCTGCTGTCCCTTTCTTTGTCTTTGATGATAAGCTTCCATTTTTCATTTCTCTCACTTCGCAGTTCATTCTCATTTATTTCATATTAATCTCAATCATTGATGACTGAATTACATTAAGGCATTAAATTCAGTTGTATGTAAAGTATAAAGTAAGTATCTTGCTGTATCATACACAAAAAAGATAAGAAACTTTTCATGAAATTTACATGGTAGATTTAAAAGGTCATAATAAGTAGAGGATGAAAAATTGATAATTGAAGTGAATTTTTTGCATCTTAAGCAATTTTCTGAGTCAGATGAGATGGGATAACGGATTTTTTGGGTGATGGGAATTTTGGAGTGTTTTAGTCTAGTGGAAATTTAAGGATTGAGTAGGTGTAGATGTAGAGGCGTAGTAAATATGGCTTTTATGGCTAAGTTTGAGTGCTGTGGTCTAGCAAACCCTCATTCGTTAAAATTGTCATTAGCCCTGAGACGCATATAACGCGAAGCTCTGGAACTTTCAGATCTGAAAGATTCTTAAGGTCCTGGGGTGTGCCCAGAATTTTTTGAGGTTAGGAAGAGAGGATTTTTAGATTTTTGTTTCGAAAAACTCTAGCAAATTGAAGAATTTCGTCTAAAAGGGATAAAACTTTAAACAACCCCACACCACCTCCTCCCCTCTCCAATGAATATGCTTCTGGCCATGTCACTTGGTATAACCTTGGTGACATTACGTCCTTTGGCAACATTCCCTTTTCCCGAAAACTGCGTTAGTTTCTAGCAATTAAACACAATTACTCACCAGATTTCATTTAATTAGGTAATAAAGCAAATGAGCATTCAAAAGGAAAAAGAAGAGTAAAAAGCCAAGCAAAAAGATTGAATATCATAGCTGGAGGTAAAAGTAGTTGAAGTACTTTCCACTTAATTAGATAATTGATGAAAATTCTTTATCATCATTGTAAAATTTTCACTTGAAAAAGCTTGTACTAAAATCTAAGTCCGCATGAACATGAGAGATATTTTATGTGTAACATTAAATGCTCCATGGGATCTCAATAAACATCATCATTTATTTTTCAAGAGGAAAGTTATGTGCTTTTTACACTATTTGGGATTTTTTATGTGGATTCTTAATGGGGTTGAAATTTTTTGACGAAATTTATGAAAATGTGTTTCCTTGAGACATTTTTATTGACTTTTAAATATTTCATTTTATTGAACTAACCCGGAAAGCTTACGCTGTATATACGGCTGAAAATCCAGCTCCGGACTGACTTGGATCTGGCTGAATCCGGTTTTCATCGAATCTGGTCTGGGGTCAGAATTAAATCGGCCTGTGACTAGATTCGAATAAATCTGGCTTCAGGACAGAGTTAAGTTGCTGTGGATCCAGATTTTCAGCAATTTTTACGTCGTGTGCCTTCCAGTTAAACTTTGGGGTCACTTCCAAATGACGTCAATTTCTTTGAATTGCAAATCAGTTTTCCTTCTTCTTTATTAATCTTCCAATAGATAAGATCCCAGAGCTCAAAGTCGACCCTCAAATCGACTCTGTTCTGAGCTTTAAAAACCCATTAATAGCTTCAAATCACCCATCTCCTCTCAATTTCCTGAACTTCATTCACAATCGACTCCCCAATTTATTTTTAGACACATCCAACATTTTACAACTGTATTTACCAATCGATCCAAAATAAAATTTACTCTTTTCTTTTCTATGTATAGCTCGTTTACGTTGACGTTTGGTACGTGATTCATATGATTGATCCTTTTATGGGAGTAGAAAAAGACTCATGTGGATATTCTATAGAGTATTTCACTTAGAAAAAGACGTAAGAAGTAGTAAAAATTTATAGTAGATTTTTCTTTATAAAGGCAAGAATGGAAGAAGTTTCAAGTTAAAGTCATAAATTGTATACAAAAGATTTTATAGAGAGATTTTCATATGGAAATGTGATTAATTGGCAACAATGTTTGTTTTAGGGTAAAAATTGATGAGAAGATTTTAATTTTAAGACAATCAGTGATTAGAGTCGTGAATAAAATTTGGAAGCATTTAATTTGTTAAAAAAATTCCTGTAAAGATTTTAATGGAAGATTAAGCTTAATGCAAACACTTTGAATCATATCTGTATTAAAAATTTGTGTAGTTATTGGGATCGTTCAATAATATCGTCTGGTCTTTTTGGGATATTCAAAAATGTAATAGTACTGGAGCTCGAAGTCTCCTCGATTTTACATAGCGTCGAGTCCACTAAAGTCGACTCTTCAATACTAAATTTGAGTTGACTTCGAGCTCTAAACTGTACAAATTGATCAAAAATCCAGCCAAAGTCCGACTTGATTGTGTCTTGACTTCGGATTTAATTTACACTCTTGGACTCTGGAACTAGACCTAGTGACTCACACATTTAAGTTTGTTACATGTCAGAGTCACGCTGTGCCCAGAGTCACGTCGTTGTGGTGAGTCATCGGCCTAGGCCATTTCACACTGACTAAGTGTCGGATTATGGCTTAATTAATCGATATGTGCTGTTTAAGAATGTAGTAAACTATATTTTTTAGTTACATAGCTTCTGTCCCAAGCCACACACTGAGAAAAATTCATATTTTTGCTGTCAAATGGCTCAATAATAGCAGTCATGGTATCATTAGGGCACCATCAAGTTATTCGGTCTGTTTCTACCTTCAGTGCGACTTAGTCATTTTCTAATGATTGTATTGTATCATTAATAACAAGTAAACGATCCCAAGAACCACAATTTTTACGAAATTCTATTTAAAATTGTTTAAAATTCGAATTACATAAGCTACTTTATTGATCAAATTCTAAAGATATTAATAATTTAAAAGAATACCTTTGACAATAAACTCGTTTAAAAGATTCTTAAATTATCTTACGGAGAAAAGTATATCTCAGACAGGATCATGCAGATATTCTCGTACGTATAAAAAGAGATGAAGAGTAAAAACTTGAAGGTTTAAGAGTAAAAATTTTTTATGTTACAAAATAAGACAATCTTAATTAAAAATTTTCTTACATAATTAAAAGCTTACAAATAATTAAGAAAAGGAGTTTTATGTGGGAAGACGAGATGCAAGATAACTTTTTATTTCAGGATTAAGCATGAACTTCTTCTTAAGACTTTTTTAATCAACATCATTAAAATCCTTTTTTTGTTATGCTTTTATAATGATTGATACATAAACCACTAACGATAATGTATGATATAATTAATATAATACAAACGATTAATTGAAGTCATTAATTGCTCTAAATACTTTTTAGCAGTCCATTAAATGAGTTCATTTTCTTCCTTTTCTTTCCATTCATCTAACAATCTAACATTATATCAACTACAAGCTACAATTCACATGCTGAATATGAATTTCTATCACATAATTTACAATTCTACAAACAGATCTAGATTAATTCACTGTCCGCCTTCTTGTCATTAGGAATGAATTAATTAATTTATTAATTGGACACGTTTTGATGGTCGTTGATAGTTTTAAAATGATTTTGACGTGTGTTTGTGTCTTCTATTTAATTAGAAAATCATTTGGGAATAGAAACTGTCGAAGGATTTCTTGATATGCCTTCGTCGATACTTCAGGAATGTGTCATTTGGATATTAGACCCGAGTAGCACAAATTGGTTGGTCTATCAAAAATCTGGACGCAGATTAAACCCGGTAGCATGCTAGAGTCATGTCGGTCAGAATTTTGATTGATTTACCGACTTATGGCGTTTAGTAGAATTGCTCTTAAACGATAATCCTAACAGACAATAAGCATACTCATGAGTATAGTCAATCAGTATAACTGATCATACTCATTTTGTGAGTTTAGTCATAGCATAGCATCTGTCCCAATTCACACACTGAGGCAAATTTCAAAGTAAAATGCTCAAAATAGCCGTCAAGTATCCAGTCATTAGTGTACCATCGTGACATTTGAACTTTTTCTGTGAACAGAAGAAAAAATCTTGAAAATATAATTTTGTTGATCTGTTTGAGTTCAATCACAAGCATGCTCATTGTCTGATCGGGTAAAACATCCAAACCACCCCAATTTTACCATCAAGTGTCAATTAATTACGTTATAAACCTCTAATACAAATCATTTTCTTCCTATTTCAATTGATTAATCAACAATAATTATTTCTTCTTTCTGTTCTATCAACAAGTCAATCACACATTTCGATATAAAGTATTTAGTGGGTTGAATTTTGTTCTGTGCTTCTTGTAGGATATTCTTTAAAACGTTTTTTTTTTGTGATTTTTGAATCCCTTCCATTTTTTGCATTTTATTATAAAACTTCATTGACCCGAGCCGAATTTTATTTTTAGTATGAGCATGCGTCGAAATAACCCAAAAGCCCAATTTCACCATCAAGTCCCATTAATTAGTTATAAACCTCTAATACAAATCGATTTTCTTCCTATTTCAACCGATGAATCAACAATAATTATTTCTCTCTTTCTGAGAGACACAAATGAAAAAGTATTAGTGCTATGGAGCTTTTTTCAGGCTCCGCTTAAGCTCTATTTTTAGCCATTTGAGTTGAAATTTAGACGGCTTCCGTTTCGTGTTAATAAAAGATCTTTAGCAGAGTTTGAAAAGCTTCTTGATGGAGCCTCTATCCTTTGTAATGCTCGGAACCGTCAACTCATCAACGGATATCCGCCAACACACCGACTTAGCGGTGCTCTAGTAATTATATTATCCCACTCGGATTAAAATTCCTATATTTCAAGTTCCTGACAGCTTAACCACCTACAATCATTATTCTGCTCAATCTATTTCATTGCTATTTTTTACAGACTTTCTATCGCTTCTATAATTAATAATATCCTTCGAAGAAATATCCTTGAACTTTTTTTTACTATCAGAAAATTAACAAGAAATTGATGAGTAACTTCGTTTTAAAATAGATGCCCTAAAGTCTTTATACCTCAATCAAATCTTAAATAACCCTTTAGGGTAGCATTTTTTACCTTATCAGTTCTGAGAAAAACTCAAGGATTGTGGGAAGTATGAAAAAGTTTAAAGCTATGAATAACAAAAGCTTTTCTTATGAAACCCTTGAGCAATTATAAATTTTTCCATATTGTTGGTCAGTGCTGTCCAAGCTGTGTTATATGACACAATGAACTGCATGCCGTGGGGAATCTGGTTGATGCTTCCCACTAAGATGTGCCGTCAGTTTTGGACAGCACTGAATTAGATTAGTTTAAAATGTGTTTATCAAGTCCACTTGAGAACTACTCAAGCTACTCGTCGTACCCCGACACACCGGTTACTCATAACTGCATATGACGATGAAGCACAGAACAAAAGCTCTTGCCCTGATTGAAAATATCACGAGTTAGTATTTATTTTTTCTTCAATATGATGAAATTTATCTCATTTTTGTAAGTTTTGTTACTGACAACTCTAGCTACATTAATATGTCTTTTTTCTGGTATGTATGTTGAATATGTATACATGATTTTTTTTGGAATCGTCAAAAATGATGTCGGAAAATTGTTCCTTTATTTGTCAAATTTAAATTTGAACTTTTTCTTCGTTGGCTTTTTCTGTACCGTAATTGGACTATTTGAGGCTGAATTTGAGTTTGAATTAATATTATTACCATTACTTTCGGGAATCTTTTTGGGTTTACTCTTAACAGGCGTTACAGGTGTTGATGGTGTCGTTGTTGAATCATTTGTATCACCTGATTCCCAACAATCCTCAATGAGAATTCTTGGTACGGTAATATCCTCAGGATATCTCCAAGGTTTTCTAAAATGAACTTGTGACTGCTTCCAATTCACATACCCGAGAGATGCTTTCCTTAAATCTTTTATCATACGTGGACCGAGTGTATGTGTTACTTTATTTACTAGCCATGGCGGAAGCTTTCCACATGGATCACATTGTGCAACGTAATTTAAGACGCATCCTGTTGGTGCTCTTGGGCGTAACAAAAATCCTGTTATATGTGTAAATGCTCTGAAAGATGATAATAATATTTTGTTATTAACCCTCGGGTATTACAATGCTGTATCTATTTTATTTGTCTCATTCCTTTCCGTATACATACCTTACATATCCTTTTTTAGGTGGAAAATCCTTATGCGGAACTGAACGTGATATTAACATTTGTTCACCATTCGGTCCTGTATCAAGCCAACTTCGTTGTAATACAAAATCTCTTGGTCGTAGTGGTGGCGGACATTGCACTAAAAAAAGGAAGAAAATAAAGAAAAATTGAGCATTATGTGAAGGAAGAAGATGTGGAAATTTAATAATAAAAGCACACAGAGACTACACAGACGCAATGTACAAAAGAAGTTGGAAGAAAAAGGAATGAAACTTTATTATCACTGCCATTAAATTATTTTTCATTTGTGTATACAATGGGACAATTGTATGTTGCTTACTGCTTACACTTATGTTGATTTCAAATGACATTCTTTAATATATTTCTGGGAATAATAAAGACACAATTTAAAGGGAACAGCCGTGAATTTAAAGGTTACGTGGAATTTTACATGAAATTCCATGTTTTGTTATCAGAACGATGGTATAATAGCCCGATGCACATCAGATGAGGAGGAAAAATTAAAATATTATTCCAAGCTCTTGATAAAATTAAATTTTGTGCTTTGTGAAATCTGTTCTGTTATTTTAGGACAGAGCTGCGAAAAAAAATGATTTTAATGGAAAACTGCGGTGTAGGCGGATTTTTAAAGAGAATATTAAAATTGTTGTATATACATACTAAGGGTTTCTGATGCTGACACCAAGAATGAGACTTTCCAAAAAGCAAGACTTACTTACTTACTGGAACCATGCTCCGATGTGGAGCCTAGGATACTAAAAAGGGCTATTCATTTGACCCTATTCTAGGTATTCTCACAGGGCGTATTCAGAGGATAATAGATGGTTGTGGATCAATGGGTCCAAAATTCCTCCTGAGATTATGATTCATAAATTCTTCAAAACCTTTCCATCAAAGTATTTCTGGCTATGGACTTGTAGTCTCAATTTTGAGTTCTATTTCGAGAATTGGTTTGGACCGAGACTTACATAATCCCAAGTCTAAACAGTGTTCCAGTACAATGTGTTCAAATTGACAAAAATTTCAACTGGATGGTTTTGAAATTTCTGAGTTAAAAAGCAACAAAGATTCAAAATTGATTCCCCAAGAGTACACGGCGTGGAAAGGTTGAAAAATTTGAGAATTGAGTCTCCAGGCTAGCATGAGTCTGGTGTGAAACCGGATTTTGCCGTTTCCGACTGAAAGCCAGAGTCACGTTGGTCTGATGCGCTCTTCCACGGGGAACTTATTCACTTCGTCTCTGATCAGTTTTGGGTCGTTATAAGAAGACTCTTGTATTTTTGAACATTTTTAAGTCACTTATTTAGTTTAAGTCAGAACTCGACGCCGACTCGACTTTGCATAAAAAATTCAACTCAAGTCGGCTCGATTCCATACATTATTTGAGATGACTTCGAGTTCTGATTTGGAAGGCAGATCCCTCATTATCATCCCTTCAAGTTGACCTTGGTCTCTATGACTAGTAATTGAAACTCAAATTCTGCAGCTAGTAACAACGCATACACATTTACAGGAAATAAATAATAGCAATCACTTTAATTAGTGTGCTAATTACTGAGGCATAATGTATTTCCTCTCCAAATTAAACATGAACATATTTTCATCCATCACACAAAAGCTTCATTGACACAGTTTTATCGAACCATTGAAATTCGATCTAATCAAAACAGAATCCATCTTCTCCTAATTCATCATGCATGAGAACAAGAAGATAATGTATCTAAAACTCTAATTTGTTAATCACATATCTGACAACTGACAGACTCACTAAAGCTTTATATCCAAAAAATTCAATCAGAATTAATTTGTTTTTCACATAAAAAGCCGTAGGAAGCTTATACAGCAACATGTTAATCAATGGAAAATTTTTTTCTCCTTTCTTATCTCATGCCTGTATAGAAAAATTTGTTTGAAATATTAAATGTTAATTTTTCGACAGCGAAACTCATTTTTGTGGAAATGTTGAAATAACATTTTTATGTGTTTTATTTACATTATTTTGTTTGGAATTTACGAGCATGTCGAGCTTAATTTTATACGATACATTGTGTGAAATTAATTCATTACGGAAACAAGAATAAGAAAGAAGATTTTTTGTTGAATAAAAGTCTAACATGAATGGGAAATTCAGCTTAAATTTACACGAACATCTATGAAAGTGGTTGGCAACCTGTAGCATCTAAAAGGCAGCAATAGTAGTGAAAAAGCGGCAATGGTCTAGTTGGCTGGGAAATCGCTTAGTCGAATCAAAGGTCCCGTACTCGATCCCAGGGAAAGTTTAGTTGAATTCGGGTGCTTTTTCATTTTTCTAGTCATTCCAACTCGGTTTTTGTGATTCGCGACACACAAATTGTGGCTAAGTACGTAGCATTAATATACCGCGTGTCATTCAGCTTGCACCAAAACACGAACCGAGCTTCGTAACTAGAACGGTGAAATGGAAAAAGAGCTTCGAAAATTAGACATAACCTGGGATTGAACCCAGGATCTATGGCACGTAAGGCCAACGCTCTACCATTTAGGTCACTGATGCCATTTCACCGCTTGGGATAAAACCGTCAGTCATCACGACCGTCATCAAGGTTTCAGTCGTAACTAACCACTAAACTGTGCCACGAAAAATTTAAGGTTCCCAACCACTGATTCTATGATGAACATTTGCAACATGATGAGTTGTAATCATCAACTGAAATTGGTTACGAATTGGAATTTCTGTGAAAATGGAGTTCTTGATTAAATTCCCGCTTGGATTATTAGGAAAATTAGTTGTTAAATTGACAAATATGCTTCAAAGCTGTAACAATTTTACAGTAAAAGTTTTGTGATGGAAAACTTTCACGTTTCAATCTTTGATGACTGAATATTAAATTTAGTTGAGTCTAACGATAAATTTTGTTAAAAAAATTTTTTTCATTTGACTTTAAAGTTTGAATTGGAAAGTTTCAAGATTTTTCTGGAAGTTTTGCATGATTTCATTGTGATGAAACTAGTAATTAGAAACTTCCATATCTCAAAATGCCTGTTGTTTTGCATATTGATAATGAAATGATATAAGTTGTTATCGATGAATAAACAAATGCCAAAAATCTATAAATCAGAAGCGTAGCCTGAAGGTGAAACGAATTAGTAAAATTTTGGTAATTAGCACTCAGTAGCCAACGAAAGAGACAGCTTCAGGCGCACATTAAGAGTCGTCATGGATCACAATTATACATCTTGTCAGTGAGCCAACGAAATAAGTTACCAAGAGATGTTTTTGGTATGAAACGGTACACAATCCGATTGTCACATATGATTGTTTCCACCACGACGTTTAGATGAAAGCGGTAAGTTTGGTAACAAGTGACATATTGGCTCCAAGTATACGGCCGTCTTGGCGTCGTATTCACATGGTATTCACAACATTTGTATTTCTACATATCGAGGCATTCAAGTTTTTTGGCTCTCTCGTTACTTCGCTCATCGTACATATCAATTGTAATCCATGACATTCCATAAATGTCACCTGAAGTTGGCTCTATTGTTGACTAACATGCCAAGTGCAACACCATCTCTACCAATATACCTTTCAGATCTCTATCCGAGTCTGATTATTTAAAGTTATTGCCAAAAACTTAAAAATTTCCAAAAAAATCAAGCTTTATACCTACTATAAACATTAAAAGCTTCTCATATTCCCAAAGTAAAATAAAACTTCAATTGAATTCGTATCAAGTTTTGAATGCAGTAAATTCCTTTTGAAACAAAATACAACATGTGACATGCTGCATAATATTGAAGCCTTGAAAAAGCACAATCATTTAGTTTGATGCTTCCTACGTACTCCAATTACTACGACTTTGACAAGTGATTCGACAGCTGTGAAATTTTAACAATCACATGTCTGTTTGAGATTTTCTTATCATCACATAACCGCTTTGTAGTCCTCCCACTTGAGTGAGAATACAGCATACAGCATATAGACAGTCACGACGATAAAGGTTAGTGAATTTTCTCATGGGAAAAATTGGAATCATAGATAAGCCACATGTATAAAAATTCAAAACTCTTTAATGGATATGCAATAAAAATCCAGCACTAACAGAACCAGAAAATCACAAAGTAGTTAGAATTTAAGGGTTGTAAAAAATTCCCCAAAGATTCAATCAATTGATACACTAAACATTGTTGCCAAATATCAGTTCATGGTGCTTTTAACACTCGAACCAATAAAACTTTTAGGGCATAACAGACAATTTGTTAAATTACAGACAAATAACTTTCTCTCTTCCTTAAAACATACACAGAACATTTGTCCAATTTATCTTTCATCCCATGTACAACCATAAAAAGAAAATTCATCCATGCATGCATTTAGGCTATAGACAATAAGATATATCTATTTAATGATAAACTCAATCAATCTATCATAATAGGAAACAATAATTGAGTGATGGACAAGATGAAGTATCTGATTGGTATGGTCAGAGATGATTATCGATTTGTTGATTCAGGGTTGGACAATTTGTTGCTGTCAATCTGATTTGAAGGACATAACAGTCAATCTGTTTTGAAAAACATGAAAGGGAATTTTTGGTTAAGGATAAGGATAAGCAGTGAAATGGCATCAGTTTCCTAAATGGCAGAATACTGGCCTTAAATGCCAAAGGTCCTTAGTTCAATCTCAGGTCATCATTTTGAAGTTTTTAAAATGTAACTTGATGCAGAGTATATGTCTTATGACGTACATGCGTCCTTGCAATGTTTAGATATTGTAAGTGACTCGAAACTCAATTTTAACTGCAGATCTAATGAATGTAGGACAGTCGATTATTGATTGCAATTCCTCTAGCGTATAAGGCTGAGACCTTCAAACATTAAATATGTAAGGATTCTCTACGACACACTTTAGCACACAATCTGCTCTGTGAAAATCTACATATGCAAATTAAAGACGCTCAGTACATTGTCTAACAAACTATTCCTTCCATATCTGACCTACATCAATATAAATCATATAAAAATAATCATAAATACTAAAGATATATTCACTTACTTGCGTAATAACCAACGTCATTGTTAACGTTAAGCAATCCAATCTCGAGAGATTCAAGCATGTGGGTGTCCCATACTTTTCTGTAGTCAGGATCATGTAGAACATCATATAATGTTTCCGATGATATATCAGGGAAGACTGTTTGTATTTTAACCATTTGAAAGGAACAACCATCAATAGGCCGAGTCCAAACTTTTGTATCAGACTTATCAAGTTCCATTGTCCATCCATCACTCTCATCGACTAATTTCTTTAATTGATCAAAGTCGTTGTCCTCTGCTATTCTGGCCATGATTATCTTGTTTAAATTAACTTTGGGATGGTCTTCTGAGGCTGACAGAAATGGAAGTAAAAAGAAGATGATGTAAATTACGACAACTATGTAGCTCATCCCCCGAATGACTAATTTCTATGGCAGTTTTCGTGCGTTTTATTTTTACATACATATACACAAAATTTATCTCTTTTGGGACTTCCTACACATTATGTATGTTGTAAATATATAAACACTTTTGAACACGAATATTCAGAGGATATAAATCCTCAAGCATGGAAGAAAAAGGAACAGAATTTAGTTAAAATCTTTACAGACTTTATTTGTCTTCTTTCCATTCTGACTTTCTTCAATTTTTATTATTATTACATCCATAAATCCCTTTTCCTCATTCAAGCTCTTTTTCCTTATAAATGTAAATTCTTTCAGCTGTGTAGGCAGAGCTTATAGATTTTGACCGATTTGCCTGCTATTTTTTTATGAATGATAAGTTTTTACGGGAAATAAATTTAACATTTTATGAATGAATGGATGATGAATTTTCATCTCCTTTTTTACACATTTTTATCTTTGTGCCTATCTTGACAAAAAAAATTATTTTCATTCATTGTTTTAAAGATTATTTGCTAAAAGGTTCCTTCCGTGAATCGTCAGCAGTATTTTTTTACCATCAAGATGAATGTAAATTGAGTTAAGGAGAGTGTCACAAAAGGCAAACAAATATTAGATTGGACAGGTTGCTATTTGAATGGATGTATATAAGGGTTCTCAATACTGAGACCTTGACTTCCCGGTTTCGGTATCTCGAGATTTATCGAGACATAGAAAAATTCCTTTAAAGTCTCTAGCTTGGTCTCGGATTCGGTCTCTGTATCAAAATTTTGTCGAAACTGAGACTTCAGGAAATCTTAGATGCATATCTATTATTGAGGAAAGAAAAACAAATATGTGCCCGTAACAGGCACAGAGACCGCTTTTAGGTACCGTAGTGGTCTTTCTGTTTCATGCCAACATACTCTTTTCCTATTGGAGTTCCAAATAGTCAACTTGACATAATTTCTTGTTATTAACAAGACCCAAGGACGACTAATGACATTTTCTCTTAAACGGAAATGTGTCAATTAATAACTAGACATTATGTCAAGTGGTTTACTCGGAAAAACATCAAATGTCGATACCCCGAACAGCAAATTGTGTTCACTAGAACACTGTTTTGTCACCATAATGGTAGGATGCGTAGTTGTCCTGAAAACGACGTTATGTGACGCTCTGGTACGTTGCAGGCACAAAAAATCATTTTTCATTACTTTTCATCTCACTTGTAACTGTATATCTATTGTTGGCAACATTTCAATATGCGACGATTTGGGAAGCTACAAAATATCCTAATACAATATTAAGGTCTATGGATTTAACCAGTTCAGAGTCCCGAGTGGACAAAAATATATTAAGATTGCTTACAGACAAGTTAATGTCTAGCTGATGCATAGTATTTTGTCTATTCATGAACTGTAATATTTAGCTTCATAAAATGTTAAAAGCCACTAAACCGCATCTTTTCATAAAATATCCAAAAGACCTTCAAAATCGTATAATTCAAAGCACATTCTCACTGCCTTCATCATAATCCTCAACAAAAAAAAATACATCACAAAAAATCCAATCTCTTATTTTGAAACATGTCAAAATTCTGCCAATTTCACATCAGCATTTTTCGCTACCTTTTCCGAATCCTTTTCAACGATCATGAAAATGTTGAGAAGAAAGGAAGTAAATGACAATTAAGGAAAATAATGTGATGAATGTGATGAAAATTCATAAATTTTTGTTATTGTATGTTTTGAGGTAAGAAGGTCTCTAAACATCGCCCATAGATGAAGACAAACACACGAGCGTAGGATGAGATACTTACAGAAGAAAAAAAGTTGTTCCTTTTTCAAGCTTGTTTACTTAAAAAGTCTGTTTTACATATGTTTACAAATCTGATTACTTTTTGACAGATGTTTTTGTATTTGGCTTGATTTTTTATGCTTATTCTGCGTAATCCTGACGAGAATTTTTAATTTAACTTTTCCTCAACTTTTTTCTTATTTATTGGATTGTCAACAGCATACAGCGAGCATTAATTTCACTTCACAAATTCACTTGGATTTTGACAACAAAAAATTAATTTCACGCAAAGAAAATTTTAATCAATTTTTCATTGAAAAAAGTTCAGAAAGCCCCACATGACATTCAAAGCTTTCCTTTATTCCGTCCATCAATATTTATACACATAACGTCCTCTACCACATCACGTGAGAATGAAATACTGCATAAATTTTTTTCTTCTCTTTCACAATTTAACTCTAGCACATAAATTTCCTGTCCTTAATGTCTTATGTGAATGTACAGGCCTATACAGAGATACCTTATCAATTATTCACGCAACCATTTCGGTTTTCTTCTTTTTTCATCAATTAATATCCAACTAATAAATTATGATGAAAAATAAGGAACAAAAAAAAAAAGAGAAACTTGTAATCCATCCGACACAAAATGAGAAAAAGCGTTTAGTTCAATGGACTGTCTGAATATTATTGAATGGAAATTAAACGAGCACATTTACGTTGAGTTTTCATTGTGAACTGGAATGTATGTGAGATGGAAATGAAATTGGGTTAAAGAAGAATAAAAGAAGGGAGAGAGAAATTTGTGTACTGTATAATATTTTGTTTTGGCTTCATGCAATAAGGAAAATGTGCGAAGGTAACATATCGCGCAGAATCAATATTGTGGAGTTCCAAGAGAAAAGTTTCCATTGAAAGCTCTCTATCCGCAAGCTTTTGATGGAAAATGCTTGGATCGAAACATATTTTGAATTGTTTGCCAACTGAATTTTTTAAGAGCTAAGTTGCATTTATTTTGATGGACATGGGGGAATATTGTATTTCAGTCATGCAATATACTTAATTGGCACACAAATTTCATTTTTTGTCATCAAATAATAGCCTCCATGAAGCGACTGTATGACAGTAATATAATATTGTGATTACACACAATATTAATATGTGAAGCTGACATCTACAATAAATTGACGGTTTTACGTCTGGAGGGTGGCATAGGGAAATCATAGACGAGTCAAAGGTGTGTCCGAATATGTGTCAATTGCGGCAATAAATCAAGAAACCTTCAAATTCCAGACTGAATTAGAAACTGGAAACTATCCCGGAAAGTAATCGACATTCCGCGTGGCACAAGACGGTGAACTGCATTTTAGCCATAAAAATGGGTTTAAACTAACCATCACGGAAATTTCGTTGCTATTTGGGATAGAAATGGTCTAACATCCGACCCCATGGCGACTTGACTCTGTCTTGAGGACGGAATTCTTCGAATCTGACCTCCTGAGTTCGGAGTCAAGTTTGCATGGGCTTGATTCTCTGTCAATTCAATGTCTTGTGCCTTCCAAGAAAACTATGTTAAACTTCCAAAAACTGTTTAAAGCTTCTCGAATTTAGAATTTCGAATTAAGATCCTAATGGATTGAGAGCTCACTGTACACGAGTACAAGGTGACCTTGTGTACACTCACTTAAAATGGGAACTCCGAGGAAATATTCCGTTTTAATTTCATAACAGGCAAATTGATTGCTTTTAGGCTATAGAATGGTATTTGAGTACCATTAAAGCATGCTCTTTTTCTGTTAGATTTTAACGTTGCTGCACCACTGCCCTTACCTTTCACTTCCTTTCACCTAACTTTTCACTTTTACATGCCCTCAAATCGCATGTCCTCAAACTTTCAAAATCACCCCACAAAACACAACTGGAAGGCCATATGTTCTGTCGGGAATTTGTTTTCGACAAAGTCAATACTTTCTCTCTCAAACTGGAAGTCTCGAAAAAGTAAAAAAAGAAGCCTTGTCAAAACAAAGCTTATTCTTGTTCGAAAAGCGGTAAACAATATAATTTTTAGAATAAATATCATCTAAATTTAGAGTATCTGATTTCTAGACTGATTAAGAGTTATTACTGAGAAGTGAAAGGAAGCTATTGTAATCAAGTGAGTCAATATTTAAAGTGGGTATGTAAGGAAATTAAAGACATTCTTAAAAGAAGTAAAATAAATGAAAAAATAAATAATTCATTGCTTTTTATGAGATTAAAAGGAAGACTATAGCAAAATTTATGTGATGTATGCATCATATATGTTATTATTGATAACAAATTCAAACTTATGTGCTGAATATCAAGTATGGAAGATTATTCACATTCATTTCATGCACTCGTCAAATTGTTTATTCAAACATGTGTTTTTGTTCCTTTCTATAGCTATTTATTGGAGCTACATAAAAAAGTAGTACTGAATATTTATTTATTTTACTGTCTCGAATTTCGATACTTTTGTTGCTTCTAGCTATAAATATTGTTTGACGAAATTCCAATAAGCATGTGTCATAAATTGGAATTCTTCTTATGTTATTGGAATTAATTAATTTAATGCAATCGATTATTTTTGCCACATGTATTAGCTGTGAGTCATAAGAGTCATCGAATGATAATGACACATTTGAACATTATTTCACAAAAATCTATAAGTCTTTCATAATCTAAGTCAGTGGTGGACAACCTGTGTGCTGCGACACACCTTGGTGGTAAACCTCCATTAAAACCCGACATACGGTTCATGGCATTTCGAAAATTTTTGGCGGCTAACTTATGTGTCGCAGCACAATGTTTGCCCACCACTGATCTAAGTCTTTCTTCCTTATCAACCAAAGAGTGCATTACGATTAAAAACAGTATTTTCAATTATTTTAAACTCTTTAGTGCCTCAGTACACACACAATAAAGCTATAAGTCATACATATAATTTGAACAAAGACTGATTCTTGAAATATCAACAAATTCGGTAAAACATTTGGCATTACATTGACATTTAAACATACATATTCTTGGAAAAGTTATAAGTGACATTTTAAAGTTCAAAAAATGTAAGCGTTTCGTGGAACTTGTTACAGCTTTCTCAAATAAAAATCATTCAACAAGAAAGTATTATGAGTCGTTAACTTTATGTTTGTATTTGAGAGCTAAGAGGGGATCTAAGGGTGTGTGGTAATTTAAGGGAAATGCTTTAAATAAGGAGCGTTGCTGGGAGAGGGGAAGTGGACGTTGGGTGTTCAATCCATCTTTTGAGAATCGAAAAATCGTTTGTATTGGGAATTTTTTATAAAAAATAAAGGCTGTTGTTCAACTTGGTAATTGGAAATACTAGGAATTATTCAAGATACAACTGTGAATAAAATAAGAACCAAGATTTCAAAAATAAACGGTCAGATCCTACCATAGTAATTTTTTTTATTTACACCTCTGCTTTGACGTACTTGGATGATGCCCGGAAAGCATACCATGTATAAATGGTCGAAAATTCAAACTCAGACTAGCACGACTCTGATTAGATGAAATCCAAGCTCAGGCCAGAGTTTCATCGTTTGCTTTTTGGGTTGTTTTGAATATTTTGGTTCAGATCCGTCTAGATCTGTATTCATGTATTTCTGACACAATACCGAGCTTTTCTCTGACAAAACAATTCTTAGAAAATCTAAAGATTAAATGTCTTCTATACCTTTTTGTATGAAGACAGTGAATGACCCCACTTGAAATTATTTGATAAATACCCAAAGAGAATTTAGAGTCAAAAGCCATATTTTTGCGTTACATAATTAGTTAATGACTCCTCAGCATGTCAGAACCATAAAACTCTGAATTTTACATTCTTTTACACAATGAATAAATTAAAACAAAAAAAAGTCGAAAAAAGTTTCAGAACATTTTAACTTGTTTTCTCTTCAGCTACTTTTTGTTTCAGACAACAAAAATTTCCTCTGCTTTTATTAAGCTGAATGTTTGCAGATTGCATAGCCCACGGGGCAGTAAAAATTGAATTAAGGAATCAATTTGAGAGGAACAAAAAATGGAAAAAAATAAAATTTGAACACACATGTCAAAGTAAATTTATAAAATCCCAAAAGGGCATGCACAGCAGTACTTGAAAGTTTTTACAACAATTTTGCTTCTCTCCGATGATTATTGCTTGCCAATTTGTTTTGAATACGAAATTTTTCATGAAATATGAAGGAAAAGTTGGAGAAAAATTGTTGAAAAATTCTTTGATGTGAATTCCACGAGGAAGTGATTTTTGATAAAAATACCAATTCCAGCGAAGAATTCGATATTGATCGAAAGTCAGTAAATGTCAATGTTTTGATTCGGTAATCCTAAATATGATGCATATTAAAATTATTGGATTGTCAACATACTTTCTGAACAAGAATACGCTTGAACTGGATATTAACTTGCCATCAACTAGTCATACCGTATTATTGTCCATTTAAGCTTCTTATTTCACTGCAACGAAATTGTCACAAAAAAACATTAATGTGCTTGCATAAGAGAACAAAGTCAACTCGAATTTTAATGGCAAGTCAATTACTTTACATGAATTGTTAAAAAATTCATATCCCAGACGACAAAAGCCAAACAAAATACGAAAAGTTTGTACGGATTCCCTATAGATTCTGTACAAATTCCTTGGTTTACTTTGTAACACTCAGAATAAGCTCCCAATGAATCAACAGAAATGCATCAGAAAGGAATGTTTACAGTCGTTGAAATTATTGAAAACTTTAAATTTGTAATATTTTCTGATCAATGTTTAATTCATGAATATCCTCCAATAAAACTTTTTTACCAGAATTCTGAAACTTTTTGAGAATTGTTTTTAAACACATGTAAACACATTTGGGAATTTCAAAGTTGCAGTCAAGTTGCAGTTAAAATATAAATCTCAATAGACAGAATCCCAAAGAACAGAAAACTGTTAAGTTAAAATCAGTTTTAACAACAAAAAGGTAGGAATAGGTCGAAAAATCATATTTAATAGATCTTAGCATTCCCGATCTTAACAAAACACTGTCCTTGCTAGAGCAAAGTTATATCGCCGATTTAACGGTAAGACATGAAGTTTCACGTCGTTATTGCACGAGCAACTGCGGATTTCAATCCATTTTTACGGCGAAAAATACGATTTGACGTATAATGTTGCTCGGGCGAGCGACTCAAACCAAGAACAATCAATCACGGAAACGTTGCCTTCTTGAGTTGTGTTACTCGACCACGCTAGGAATTGGTGCATGATTCCATAACTTTTGTCTTTGAAAACTAGATTACGTTCCAGAGTCGCTCTAAATTCAAATTTTTATATGAAATTTCTATATTAATTCGAAATCTACTGGAAAAGTTGCATATAAATAGGGTATCATAAGACAAGAGATAACTTAATGCTTCCTAAAATTTGTGTAAATAAAAGTAAATGGTCTTTAAATTCTGATCTTGAAAACGCAACAGCTGTTCAAAGAATATCTTTCATTCATTGATTGAATCCGGTGCTAAAATCTTCAATATCCAAAATGTCAAAAGATCAATTCCGAATAAAAATTCAACCAAAATTTAAATATTAGGCAGTAGAACCTCATATAAAACTGAAAATATTCAACGAAGACAAAAGCAATGTAAATTTTACTAGGTATACATTTGATAATCTCACAATGAAATAAAAAAAAGCAGTAACAGATGTTTACACACATATGAATCGAGAGGAGAAAAAAGTATCTACTTCTTAAACAAGAGCCGTGCGGGCACGAACTAACTTGGCGAATGTGACTGATAACGAATGAATGAATGTATAAAATACAACAAAAAAAGAGTATAAAGCGTAAAAGAATCAACTAATATTGATGTGAGCCTGTTACACATTGTGGAAAAAAGTATTCACTTTCTATGCGCGACTGATTGCCGTCGTGTGATTATGATACAATAATAATTTTTTATTTTTTTTTTTTAGTTAGTTGCCTATTTAACGCGGTCGAAATAACATCTTTCCATTTCACTCTAATCTCGTTTCAGATTTCCTTCATTTGTGATTGAGAAAAAAAATTATATTTTTTCAAGTTCATTTCGTGCAACAAAAAGTTCATTGATTTAAAAAAAATATTATTAAAAAATAAGAGCATTTGAAATGGCAGCAGCTGTTGATGGATTAGAAATTAACTCAGGAAATACCGTCCTTGACAAAAAGATTGAGGAATGGCTTCAATGGGATAAGGTAAGAATGAAAAAAAAGCTTCTTCTTTTACTCATTTAATCCTCGTTGAAATGGATTATAATTTTGAGAGAGGTTATTCTTGGAAAAGACATAGGGACTTATGTAGAACCCGAACATCACTAGGTGTTGGCTAGGGTACCGTCACGTCGCTGTATCAACGCTGACACGCAGAGTGTCCTAGCCGGCAAAAAGCGTTCTCTCAAGAGCAGAGTAAGTTGAGAGCAACTCTCATGAGCATGCTCATCTAGTATACTTGAGATAAGCACGTTCTCGAGAGCAATAGAGCCAGCTTTATTAGACATCTAAGAGAGGTCATGGATCGCAATTGATCTATAAGACCAGCGAATTAACTAAGCACTCGAGACCATGCTCTTTGTCTGTTAGAAATTGCTCTCCCTCTCGAGTGCATTCTCTTTGGAGAAGTTGTTCTTCCTCTCAAGAACACCCTCTTTGTAGAAGTCACTCTCCCTAACAGGCAAAGAGCATGCTCTCATTCACCTGACATATACTAGATGACCATGTTCGTGATCGTTGCTTTCAGCTTACTCTGCTTTTTAGAGCACACTCTTAGTCTGCTAGGGTTGCCGTCAAGCTAATACCGACCAGTCACACACAAAATACGTTTCACCACATTATGCTGCTCGGGCCAATCGCATACTGTTTCGTTCATTTTCATTTGACGAGCCTTTAATCTAAATTTGCTTCTGATTTATGATGTTGATTTATTGTGACGCACTGACAATGTGTAAATACATTTTAAGAAGATTCCATATTAGAGCACGTTCTATAGCAACATTAAAAAAATATGTGTGTGATACTAGACACTTCCGACAAAAAAAACAAAAAAAAAACAAAAGCAAAGCTTGATTACGTAGATTATTAATTCAACATAATAATAATATAATAATAAAGCTGATATACAACTTAGGCTTCATTTGTTGATCCATGACTTGCTTTTATTTCTGACTTTTTTATGCGCAAATTGTTTATTAATTGACATAGAAGCAAAGAACCTTTTGGAAATAATGGCAGTAACATCCTGAGTGGACAGGCTGCGTTTAGTAGACCGTATGTTTTGTTATGAACTTGACATTTCACAGCAAGTGACACAAATGTCAAATTTATAACATGAAAATAGGTCGTTTAATCGCAGCATGGCACATTCAAGCACTGATTTTGGAATGAATACAGATTTTGGACTTAATTCACATGGCCATCTTCGAGACTGCGTCTCTCCTTAGTTATTGTTCTCAAAATCGTCTATCCAAACATCAAAATGTAGCCAATCGCATTTTCCGGCATTAAAATGTATCGAATTCAGCATCTTGATCTAAGGTTGATATGGTGAAATACCGGTGGCCTAGCGATCAAGCTGTGCTGTTCGGGTCATGCACATATTCATCAAACATCCAAACGCTAGAACCTTAAAGCTTACATCTAACTTTAAATTATGTCAACAACAAAACTGTCAGTATTGCGAAACCCAAACCCTATGAATGTGGTTGGTTCATTCATCCTCACAAAGCATAATAACCCAATTATAGAATATACTATTTATAATGCACAACTCACGCATTTATCATCCACAATGTGACCACATCTATCAAATAAATTACTATTCAGTTTGTGTTTACATTCATATCTCTATCTTTCTCCATTTACTATAGAACGAGAAGACATTGAATGAGATTAAGTCATTGATCGTATCGAAGGATTATGAAACTCTCGGCAAGCGACTTTTGGATCGTATGGCTTTTGGAACTGCTGGATTACGTGGTCCAATGCGAGCTGGATTTGATTCCATGAATGACCTTGTAATTGTTCAAACTGGACAAGGATTATGTAAATATGTGAAGGAATGCTTCCCTAAGGCTGAAGATCAACAACGTGGAATTGTCTTGAGTTATGATGGACGATACAACAGCAGGAGGTTAATATATGTCAATTTGTCATAATAAATTAAATTATTCATCATATCTTTATACCATCCTTCCACTTTTAGATTTGCAGAACTGACCGCAACGATTTTCATAAATGAAAATATTCCTGTATATTTGTATAGAAATGTAACCGCAACTCCATTCGTACCGTTTTGTGTTCAAGAGAAAAAAGCTCTTTGCGGTATAATGGTCACAGCATCACATAACCCAAAGGAAGATAATGGATATAAAGTATACTGGGAAAATTCAGCACAAATTATACCACCGCATGATAAAAACATTCAGAATAGCATACTGGATAATTTGGTGTAAGATATTTAATTGTTATCACTTATTCATGAACACCTGTGGGTTTATTCACTAATGACGTCGGTTTGGGAGTTGGGAGGAGTTTGGTCTTGCACTTCCAGTCATTTCTGGTTGACTACTGGACGTCATACGTGAATGAACCCTTTAAACAGTGATGTACAAGCTTTCTTGTGCCACGGCACATACTTCTGGCAAGCCACGACCGAAACCGGCATACTAGAGTGCCGCGGCACACAGTTTAGACATCACTGCCTTTAAAACCTAAATATCCTTTCCAGATCATTAACAATTGACTCATTTTGTCATTTTAGTCCATTGGAATCATCATGGAATCTAGAAGCATTAAACTCAGGTCTCCTCCATGATCCATACGATGAAATGTTTGCATCATACTTCACCAAGATGCTTGCTGTAATTCCACCGAAATTTTTGTCTTACAACGAAGAAGCACAACTTAAAATTGTTTACACTGCCATGCATGGTGTCGGCTATCCATTTGTCGAACATGCTTATGAAGTCTCAAAATTAAAGCCAGTTCATGCTGTGCTTGAGCAACGCGATCCAGATCCAGAATTCCCAACTGTCAAGTTTCCAAATCCAGAAGAAGGAAAGTCTTGTTTAGTTCTGTCAATGAAATTAGCTGATGAAGTCGGTAGTGACTTGATTGTAGCAAATGATCCAGATGCTGACCGCCTGGCAATAGCAGAACGTGATCCACGAACAAAACAGTGGAAAGTATTCAATGGAAATGAAATTGGCAGTCTACTCGGTTGGTGGTCTATCCAATATTTCAAAGAACAATATCCCGAGAGAAGTTTGAATGATTGCTACTTGCTGGCAAGCACTGTCAGTTCCAAGATGCTCGGATCGATGGGTAAAATTGATGGATATAATTTTGAGGAAACATTGACTGGATTTAAATGGATGGGAAATCGTAGTGTCGATTTAATGGAAAAAGGCAAAACCGTGCTATTTGCGTACGAAGAAGCAATTGGATTTATGTTCTCGCCGACCGTCCTTGATAAAGATGGTGTATCTGCGTCAGCTCACCTAGCAACATTAGCATCATACTTAAAAGTCAAAGAGGGATTGAGTTTGTGTGAAAAATTGGATCAATTATATGAAACATATGGCTATCATTACTCAATAAATAGCTACTATTTGTGCTATGAGCCTGAAAAAATTGTCAAAATATTTGAACGTATACGTAATTGGAATGGAATGAAAGATGAATATCCACCAGCCGTACTCGATGGAAAATATAAAATTGCTGGCATAAGAGATTTAACAACTGGCATTGACACATCGCAACCTGATAGAAAATCATTGCTGCCATCCAGCAAGAGTTCACAAATGATTACATTTACATTTGAAAATGATACTGTTGTAACAATACGGACGAGTGGAACGGAACCGAAAATTAAATACTATTCAGAATATTGTGCAAAACCCGATGAAACGTAAGTAAATCAAGTGGTTTTATACTATACGGAATCAAGTCGCATTTTTTAACCGATTACGAGCACTGCAACTGATATGTTTTGTCTATGAAGTCTGTAATGTTATCAATAATTTGATATGTTTGTTTTGAGCATTTAAGCGAATTACTTGCTTACATTCTCATTCATCTGGATTTATCTTGATGGTTCTTTAATGTTGTAACTAAGATAAGGAATTGAGTTAAGTTGTAGACAGTCTCAGTTGGGGTTGAATCATTCATTTCCTTTTTGCTGCTGGATTTGAGTTGTGGTCTAATACAATGATAAGAGTTGTGTAATGAACAGTGGATAGAAGAAGGAGGTTTAAGGTGTTATTTTTGCAACGCTGACTGACAACACCCGGTAGCTAAGTGGTAGGAGCATGTGACTTAAATGAGAAAGTAAATCATAAGACATGGGTTCGAGTCCCACTTGGGCGATTTTGTTGAAGAAGTGTTCACTTTTCTCTCTCGAACCTTAGAATTAGTAAGGTTCCGAACACTTTCTTCCTGGGTTTGTTATATCGGGAATCTTATAGGATCTGCTTTTAGATAGAAGTCCAAAGTCGACTCGGTTTTTGTATGAAAATGTCGATTAATTCTACTCGAAATCCACATTTTGAGTTCAATTTCGATTCAGATTCAGCAAAACAGACACCTGTGACAGGCAAAAACCGTACAAATTCTTCATAAATTCTATGGATTTGTAACAAAAACCTTATCAAGATTTTGTACTAATTGTCTATTACAGTTGCCTGTTTTGCAATTTAGCTTAAGATCCTTCTGTTTACGCTCATGCTGTACCTTCATGCTTATCTTCGGTTTATAATGAAATGCGCCTTGACCACCTCTTCATAACCGATATTTCATGATTTTTCCATATTAAAGTATAATAACATTCAATTCTCTCTTTTTCATTCTTCTTTATATTTACAGTGATTGGAAGCAAGTCCAAGCCAACTTGAAGGAAATCGTTGACGCTTTGGTAAATGAGTTTTTACAACCGAATGAAAATGAATTGATTGCACGTGCAGATTAAATATTATTCAATATTTTTTCTTTCTTTCTTACACTACATTTGTGGAGCAGAATATATTTATTATTTATTTACTGTCAATTGTATACATTTTTTTTATCACAATACAATTTGGTCTGTGAATAACGTAACAGATGTTCAGGAAGTCAGACTTTGTATTTTAAAATTTTTTCTGTTGGTTTTAATTATGTGAATTGGATTCAATTCGATATTTTGACATAAATAATAATTTTTTTAAATATAAATATAAGTGGAACTGCTACAAAATATTCATAAGTATTCTTAAGAATTAATGTGAGTGTAAAATCTTATTAGGGTATCAAAAATATTAACTGTACCCTAGAAAATAATGAAATAAAATGAAATTAAACTTGATCAAATAAACAGCAATTTTATGACTTATCTAAGACAGTTGTGGGCAGCCTGTGACACACAGGTATGCCGGTGTTCCGTGAAATATTTCAGGTGTTCCGCGTACTTATTAAGTACCCTAACATACAAGCATATGCAATGTCCATTGAGCATTTTATGGTGAGCATGCTTATAGGTACCGTAAGACACTCAATTAACATATGCTTGTATATTTGGGGTATTGTTTGAGTTTCACTGTTTGCAGCGTAACAAAAGCCGTTCACTAGGCCTAACACTAGGTTAGATCAATCAATATGAAGTTGAACAGGTTTACTATTTTGGTGTTCTGTATGAAAATTGTTGTCTGATATGATTTTCTAGGATATCCCGTCTCACAAAAAAGGTTGTCCACCACTGTTCTCTAAAGGTATCATTCATATATCAGAGGTCGAAGTCGATGAAGTCACTTCACTTTACTTCACTGAAATTTCATTCAATTTCACTCGAAACCGAGGGGATTGAAGTGAAGTTCAGTGAACTAATACCTAATACCAACTTCAATTCACCACGTTCGACCTTTGTCATATAGTTTTAGTACCATAAAATATTCTACAATTTACATTCTCTGCACGAGTGGAAAGGTTCATATATGATGAACTATATGTCTAACTCTAAGGAAGACAACTATTGTCATCGTGATATGATTGATTACCTTTAGCATTAGACATACAGCTAGTCAAATAAACGTATCCTCGTGCCTATAGTCCATAACATATAACTCATGCTGTATTGAGAACAAATATAAAAGACATTAACTTTTAGTTAAAAATTGTATAAAATGTTGCAGACTTTCCATTCAATTTGAAGTTCAATTCAGTAAATATTTCACATTCTCCGTTCATCTTTTATAGTAACTTGACTTGCATTGACAGAATAAGTGACATAAATTTATTTATCACAATAAATAATATCAAGAAGTAATAAGTGTGAGGAACAAAAAAAAGTTCAATAAAAGTGATCATGAAAACAGAATAACTGAGGGTACTTCTGCTTCTTATTTTTATTCTATATAAAAAATCATAAAAATTTCATGTGAAATAAAAAGTTTATAAGAAATGACTTAAGTTTGGCAGAAAGTTAGCTCTTGTCATATCCTCTGCTGCTATATACGGAAAAGTTTTTCAAAATAGCAATTTTTTATTTATTGAAGGCATGAGTTTTAGCAGATTTAGAAGAGGAAGGCATCTTCTATAGATCACTTTGAGTTATGAGGAGTCATGGCTTATTAATGATGTCATTAAAAAGTCTTGAATTTTTCAGACACATTCTTTAGAGTTTCTAAACTTTTTACCATTATCTCAAAATTAGACATTAATTAGCAATCCCTGTATTGTCCCCGAACAGATAAGGAGTATGTTCATGATTATACTTACAAAATTTAGCATGCCCAACTATATTGATTGAGTATTACTAATGAATATGCTAATTTAGGTGAGTATGTGCATTGTCTGTTAGGGGTCGTAAGCATTTAGAGAATCTTTGGCATATCGACTTCATTCTATGTAATGTTTGAAAGATTGGTGTCTCTTGAGATTCGAACCCTTGTACTCACGAAAGAGTGATACAGCTTTCCAGTCTTTTTCTTAACCAGTCAGCTACAGAGACCTTTTTCTCGCAATTGGCAGATCCGTCTATATGTGCCTCGATACCCCACATTCCACTTCTACTACGACGCCACAATCCCTTCCAATTTATTAGCAATTTGAATTTTATTTTCAGATTTTCAGACCGTAATTCACCTAAGTTGTTCAACTTCATTAAAAAATTCCAAACAAAATATAAATTTACATGCTCCTTTTTGATTATTTTATTAAAAACACGTGGAACATTGTTGAAAGTACTTGAACAGTCTCATTCAAATCATCCTTTTTACTTGAGATTTTCGTAAAATTCCCCAATTCTATTCTCATAAATATTTGATGGAAGAAAGGTTTAAAAGAATTTAAATTAATTCACATCATTAAATTCCACGAGATTTGAGAGTTTATTGACATAAGAGCTTAAATGAAGGTAATGGCATATTATTTTAAAGTTTAAATTTTTTGATGATATTTTAAGAACTTTTTGGAATTAAAAGCATGATATTCACTTTAGAGATTTGCTAAAATGTAAAGGGATTCTTACTGAAATATATTATTGTGCATATTCATGCAGACATAGTTGTACTTTTTAATTCTGTACATTTCCTTTCATGTATTGAAAAAGTTTGGGTTTGGAGACACAAAAGTGCACATTGAACAAGTCAAGGCAGGTAATACATGACTTTTTATTCATTTTATAGTTGTTAAGGACTTGTCTAGAATTGTGGAAAAAATAACGAAGCCAGGAGTAAGCCAAATAAGGTTTCAATTTAGTTTAGATGCACAGAGCTCATCAGAGCTTGAATTCTAATCGGATTTTGTATATCAAAAGTCGACTCAACTCCATGATAAATTCGAGTCAACTTTTAAGCTTTGCTAAAAATAGCAAACATTCTTGGCAACATCACACCCGAATAGCACAAGTCGGTTAATCCAGTGATGAGCTTCCTTTTATTTTTTGCGGGACACCTTTGTGGTTAGCCTCGGCATATGGTATTTTCAAATAAGTGGCGGCACATAGGTTGCCCAACACTGAGTTAAACGATCTAGCACAAAGGCCCTGACCGACGTGACTCTGGCTTGGTGTTGGTAAATCTGCAGAGTAACGCCGGCCTGGTTCCAGATTTTGGATCATTTTGTGGGTGATGCTGTCAAGAAGGTTCCCGAAAGAAGCCAAATTTCAGATCAATAAACCAACTTGTGCTATTCGGGCAAGATTTCAATAAATGTCAAAAGTGAGTACCTTTTTAGAAAAACAAAACAAAAATTGTAATGCATTGTAAACCGAACAAATTATTTTCGTTGACATTTAATGCTTTCAAGCCCTTAAGTATATCAAATTTGAAATGAACCGTAATTAAATATTTCTGTTCTCTCTCTTTTTTTCGTTTCTACGTAGGTAATGTATTGAGTAGAATTCGTCGCTTTCATGGAGGATTTAATAAACATTTTGTGGGAGCATCTGAGTGCATTCACTGATTTTATTTTGAGCATTTAATTGACATTCAAACATGTTTAATGCTTTTATCAAATTGAAAATTCATCTGATAATCATTTCAACCGCAGAATTGTTAAATGACGAGGTTGATTTTAATAGGACATTGAAATTGTGCTTTTATTGACAGCCAAAATTTCCGTCCGTAAATTCGGTAAAATTTCAAAAATTTAGGGTTGCAATTTTAGGCAGAATGCTACACAAACCTTCACATTGCCCGAACAGCGATCATTTAAGACAAAAACTGCAATTCGATGAATTGTGCCTCTCGGGTTCCTTACTTACCTCGTGGAACCATGCTCCGACTTGAAGCCTAGGTTATTACAAAATGCTTTCCATCTGACTCTATTGCTAGCCAAATCACAAAGCTTGTACAAATTCTCAGTTTTGACATCTAACTAGCATTCCTTCATTACCGTCCTACGCCATGTTGCTCTTGGAGCACCTTTTCCCTTGTGGATTGTGCCACTCGGGTTGGTCTTGCACACTTCTTAGAAAATTACATCTTAGCAATAAAATAAAAGTTTGAACAAACAAGGATAATTAGTACAAATATCATGTATATCAATAATTGTTTCATACTCGTAGCATGTGGAGAATACAAGATTATGTACATACTGTTCATATAAATCTTTATGATTTCGTATAAAATAAAGTATAATACAAAATATAATAGGATATTTTCATACTGTGTTGATTAAATTAGTCTTGTAAGCTTTTCATCTTTTAATGATAACATGACTTGACTAATTTCTGTTGTAAAGCAAGAGTAATTGTAGTCTTTTCCGCCTTTTTAATGTTTAAATGTGTGCTTTATTGTTGGCAACATGGATATTAATGTTTTTTGGAAGTTTAGATACTTCAATTGATTGTTAGATGTGATCAAGATGGAATTGAAGTTCTAGGCAATGTTAGAGACAGAACATCAAGTCAGAATCTAGAATGATGTAAAATGTTAAGCTAAAAAATTAAGCTGTAAATGTTGATAATATCACATTGTACCTATACTTACTTACTTGCTGAACCATGCTCCTATGTGGACCTTAGGTAACAACAAACTTTCCATATGACTCTGTTGCTGGCTCTGTCATCTAGTTTGTACAAATTCTCTGTCCGCACGTTGAACTGACACTATTTCACCACCGTTCTGCTGTTTCTAAAATAGAATAGCTTTTATCTAAAATTCATTTTATTGGAGTCCTTACTCTTGAGTAAAATTAACTTCAGTGTTGGCTCCAAAAATTATTAAACAGTAAACTTTAAGTAAGAGGTCGTTGGCTAAGTACGTTCCCTTTTTAGGGGAAGAGCAGATGCGGAGCCAGGTGGCGGGGGCATTGGGAACATTGGCCCTCATTGAATAATTCCTTTTGCTACATTTTATCACATTTAAATTTTTAATTGCTTTTATAAAAAAGTTTCAAAAAAATCTCCTAGTAAAATATTCTGCTTCCGTGCTGGGAAGGAGGTCTTCGATTTGGATCGGGGGCAGAAATCGAATTGATATTTACCCTTGAAACGCAATCCCATAATTTAAACTACCACTTATTAAGTGCAAAAACATTTGTGATTGAATGATCTATTAAACAGTCAACAACGTATCTGACATACCATAAATTTCAAATAACATATTTTTCTAGTTTAATAGAATTGAGCATAAAAATTTATGTTTGCATCATGTTCAGCTTTTCTATTGATGTTTGAAAAAATTGGATAAAAAAAATCATTGAAACAAAATATAAAAATTTCAAAGAAGAATACAAAAACTTCAAAGCATGTCAAGTACAGTAAGAATTCTAGCATGATGCTTGTAAATCCTATTTCCTCCAAAACACATATTCTAATTTAATGATACCCTCGGCAATTTGCCATCAAGTATCGATTTGTTATTTAATTTTATTTTATTTCTTTCATTAATGTTTATAAACAATAGACAGAAGTACTCTGTTGAAATGAATATTCCTCTCTTATCGTATTCTCTTTGTTGTACTTCTGTTTTATCGTAAACGCTTTTATTTGACACCACCTGTCAGTTTATGTCTTTGTTTTGAGCATTTTTATTCTTTTTTCGTACTTTGTAGTCGATATAAGTATCAATTATGTCTGAAAATAGTTTGAAACTTTATTAGACTTTTATCTTCTTTTTTTTCATTTCCGTATTAAGTAGGAAGTCTGACTTTGACTACTGAGTTTTCAGGGACATCCTATTGATTTAGATATAAGTTCAAAATAGATAGTTTATTTGTATTTTTTTAAGTTTGGAAGTTTATAGTAAATCTCAAGTAGCACATAGTTTTAGTTTTATTTGTTTTGTTATCTCATTGAAAAAATGTCAAGAGTCTGACACTAGGATCAGAAGTTTGGAGAAGCTGATGTCTGACTCTGAAGCTGATCAAACTGTCAAGTGCGTAGCTTCTCGTCAAATCCATTTGCTTACTTTACTGGCCGGACAGATCAATTGTGATCCATGACCCCACTCAGATGGCGACAAAAGCTGGCTTTCAGTCAATTACTATTACCATGTGCAATACTGTCTCTATTGAAGGCTTCCTTCCTTTCCTGAAGTAAAAGATTATCCACATAACCTTGTCTGAAGGGTGACATCCCCACTATCAAATTAAGGATAGTAAGGGTTACAACCGCCCAAGCCCCTTAAGACTCCCTTGTCTACGTCCCTGTAAGACACTATCGCAAAAATCGTGAAAATTGCTGTTTTTAGGACTATAAAAAATCGAAGAAATGATGTTTCTAAGATACGGTTGGAATCGCAGGCCTGTATTTCTTTCATTATAGATGCGCAGATCTGCAGTTTTCTGCTGAACCTTATATTTCGTTCAAAGCTGTAGTTTTTGTCTACAAGCCTACAATTTTGGACCTACACAAAATAATTGTGATTTTTTACTATAATGTCTGATTCTTGATAAAAATAGTATGTTCATCCAGCCTCACCTATGCTAAAATACTGTCCAAAATAAGCAAAATATTATTTGGTCTATAATCAAGGATTTACAACACATTTTGTGGCGAAAAGCAATTAAATCATAATTAATAAAAAAAGATCCTTTTAATTAAAATTAAAAATCCTAACTTATGCCTTCATACCCACCATCTGTTTATTGCAACCCTTTCGATGAGCAATGAAAAAAAAAGAAAAAAATCTGCAATTTTAATCCATAAAAATTTGATCTTGATTCATGATAATGCATAAAAGACTTCTTATAAAAGATCCCTTCTCAAAACTTTCCTCATTTTACGAGCATTAATCTATCTGATATTTCATGTATTAATTTAAAATGAAGATAAGACAGTTTAAGGATATTTTCCATTTTCTGCTGATTTTTTAATGATATTTTTCTAAATAAAAAAGAAATAAATAATTAGCCAACGACGACAGCTCATTTATGGTAAAGGAATTGGTCGCCCAATATTTATTTATAAAAATAATGGATAGGAAAATTTTGTTGGGTATTTAAACACATTAATTAGGAGTTTCTAAAGAGGAATTATTGTCATTAAGAATGTTTTTCTTCAAAAGAAGATAAAAAGAAGAATAATCTCTAAAAAATTTGTAAAGTAGCAGAAAAAAATGTAATTAAGTAATATTTAGATTTTGGAATAGCTGCAATAAATTTTTCAGTTTGACCAATAAATTTAAACTTACAGACAGTTATTTTCCCCCTGAGTCATTGCCTTTGATATTGAAAACTGATATTATAGTATGGGATTGTTCGTCATGACATCATACATATTAGAAACTCTGAAAGCTTGATGCAATGAAAGCTTGAAACGATGTTGCTGCGACACCATGTTAATATGCGGATAAATGGTATCAGTGGCCTAAATAATAGATCGTTGATTTTCATGCCGAAGGTCCTGGCTTCAAGGGTGCAGTTTTGTCGTTTTATGCATATCCATTGTTAGGTGAATCCACAATGTAAATGGTATACTGGATGATTTTGTTTGCAGTATGTTGCGCACTCGAATTGTAACCAGGTCCATAACGGGATAAATCAAGTGTAATTATACAGCGTTTCTTTGTAATGTACAGAGCTTGCACTTGGTTTAGATCCCACTTTAAACTGTTAACTCTAAAGGGTGTGATACAATAGGTGATTAATCATCCACCAGCTTAGTCCTTCAGCCTTAATATAAACTTAGACCCAAAAGAAAACCTAGCATTTTTTGAATGCTTACTCTACATTAGCACAACTTTATATGTTACTATCGAACCATTTCCTAATTTTGAATTCACAATTCCAAATGCGCTATTTACTCCAATTCCAAAAGCTCATCCATATCATAAGTTGACTTTTTCATTCTTTCAAGTATTACATTATTCATCAAAAAATAAGTAATATAAAAAGAAGCGAAGAGAATTAAAGTAAAAGAATTTTTCATTTAGGACTAAAACAAAGAATTCCTCCATCAAAATTCTTAAGAAATCGTTTGTTGCTGCAGATGTAGGATGAAAATGTTGAATTTTTAAAGATTGTTTAATATTCCTAGCAACTTTTATCCAGCTTACAATTGAAAAATATCTAAGAATTAAGAATTAATTGCTCACTAATTGACGAAATTTTTCGGTACTGAAACAAAATCTGCTGGTGGATATTGCGACAATCTTAGTCCCATTTTTAAGAATATGATATTATTTATTCGGAAGCAATATCCGTTTTTATGTTGCTTCTTTTCCTTTTCATTACTTTTGTAGATATAATATTTGGCAAAGAAGCAAGAATTATTTGATATAATTTTCTATAAAATATTAGAAAGTGTTGAAATCTTAGCAGAACAGTGCTGAAAATTTAGTAAATGTTCAAATATTCAGTAGCTTATTAGTGAAATGATAAGACTGGAATAGAAAGAGATTCCTAACAGAATGAGCATCCTCGCATTAATTGAGCATGATACACTCAATCAATTTTGTGAACATGCTCATAAACATGCGGGTTTGGTTCGATTGCCCGCTGAACACTTGCCCATTGATTGCTTGCCACTGACAATTTCCCACTGGTACTTTCCACACTGATTATTTTCCCACTAGCTTTTTGTCCGCTGGTAAGTTTGCCTCGTATTTTTCCCCACTGGTACGTTTGCCCACTGATAATATTCTTTCAAAAGTAATGCGTTTTAAGACCCGATTTGACTGGCAACTTGGCTAGCCTAAACTCTGAGAAGGAACCACATTAAATAGCTCTAATTCGTAGAATTGCCCAACACATTTGGTACATTGTCTGTTCGGATATGTGGCAAAATCGGCACTGTTATCGTTAGTATGTTAGATGTACTATCCTCAAACCTATATATATTGCTTATCTCCTTAATGTTACATCGATTTAAGGCCCTAATAGAGCTACATCTAACAACTTGTTCCTATTTCTAAGATCAATCAGACGTTTAGTCATCATAGCTCCATCTGAACTGGCAAGTCAAGAAATATTCATGAACACGATCCTCAAGAGAGCACATACCAAGGGTGTAGGTAGATTTTTAGAATCCAACGCAAAAATTAGGGACGATCTGAGAATTTTATCTTGAAAATCCCTAGAAAATTAAAGAAGTTAATCCAAAGGGAGTAGGAGGTTTGACTCTAGCTGGAATCACTTCAGAAAAAATATGTTTATTCTCATTTTTCTATCTCCTCATTTCGCTTCTATGGATTCATAAAAAGGAGATTGTTTCATCATCGCGTGAATCTTTAAACATCTCATCTCATGATACTCATAACATCATTGAAAATGTAATATGAAGCTCTTAAAAATATTTAAATTTGAAATAAAGGCAACACAGAGGAATACCTACATTTTATTTCTACAATTTCTCTACATTCACCGTTTCTGAATCTCGTTACTTTATTTTACTGCTTTTAAAAATTACATATGAAGCATGAAGAGCAAGTAAATGAACTTAAAATTAGATACACATATAAAAAAAATATACTCGAAGTTTACAAATCATTTTGTGCGGAAGAAGAACATAAGAACAAGATCTCTAAGTAATAATGAGGAGAACAAATTGATTTTTTGTAAGTACCGAGCATTTCCATATGAGAAGATTTAATTTATTTGAAGACAATTTTTTCCGCATTTTTATTCGTAAAGTTTTCTGCTTTATTTATATATTCATCAACAACAAAAAAATCTTTTAAGAGTTTATGGTTGAAAAGAAAGAAATTGCTCGGATTTTATCGAGTCAGCAGTTGTAACAAATTGTTTTCAATTTTTTTTTGAGTTTGTAGATTTTTGCAAAAAATTCTTATAAAAAGTTGTTCATTTCGCATTGAGTTTTGTGTTGATGAAAATTATTAAAATCGAGATATTTGGAATTTTTCTTGAAGATTGTTAAGATTGATTCAATTAGACCAGTGCTTCACAAACTACGTTGAACGATACACTACTCCTGGCAAGCATACGGCCAACAACGGTGGTGAGCAACCAGTGTGAAGCAGCTCATTTGAATACTGGTCTAAAAAATATGAATAAACTGTTTCCTGATCAGCTTGAATCTAGCCTGAGCTCAGACCAAAGCTGAATTTTTTCAAATCTAACCCCGTCCAGAGTTATGTCGACTTGGTGATAGATGTTTCAAGAAAAATTTAATGATAGTCTAAGACAGAACCAGGCAACCTTTTATTTTTCACGACATGCCTTTGTTGATAGCCTCGGCCGGAACCGCACACGGCATCCTGTACATGATGTTGATTTTTGTTGCCTTTATTGAAGACGAAGATTTGTCGTGATGACGGTTTTTTCGTCCAATAAACGTTTTGCTTTCCCAAACTCTGCATGCTGCATGACTCAGGGTAAATCAATTCAACGTAACTAATCATAATTTGTGTGTCGCGAATCCCAAAAACCGAGTTGGACAGAACAGGATACAGTGTTAGAACAGCGAAAAAGTATCCGAATCCAACTGGACTTTCCCTGGGATTGAATCCAGGTGGGTCATTAAAACGGTAGTCCAACGTTCTTACCACTTGATTTTTGCCGCTTTTTCGCTGCTAACATCCGGATCATGACATTTCTATAAAAATTTGGCAATGTAGCACGTACAGGTTGTTATTGTCAAGCACGCTGCTCTACTTAAGTTGTCCATGGCCGCTGCATTCTGTCGACAAATTGCCAATACTAAATGCTCACCTGCACTCTCAAAAAAAATTTGAGTAATAAGTGTACGGTCCATAACTTTATCATCCAAAAAGCATTCATCATTGCTTACCCAAATGGAAAATGTTGCAGTAAGTCGACCATATGTCTAGTTATGAATTTCACATTTATGTAACTTGCATTCAACATCAAGATCTTTACTAGACGTACAGTCGCCTTATTGCAGTCTATTCCATTGATGTCAATAAGAAATGTAAGTGTATCATGATATTTTTTGCTAAATTTTGGTATGTCGCCTCCTGAATAATTCAAGAACCACTGAATTCAACCACAAATCAATTCGCAATAATCTGAAACAAAACTACAATAAACATGACAACTGTTACTGAACAGCTGACAAAATTTTCAATCTTTTCAAACTCACACCGTAAGTGTAAACCAAACAGACAACGATTAAAGCTATTTAAACATGGAATTAGGATGTTAAAAAATCCGTGCTGTGGATACATACAGAAATGTAAAGATCCAAATCAATATTTGCCTTTTACGTGATGCTATGCGAGAAGCAAGTGTTACATTTTATTTTTGGATTGCTTCTTCTGAAGAAAATCTTAAAGTATTGAGTATGTTTGAGGCTTGTGTTGTGCCTTAGGCAAATTATTTGTGTTCCTTTCAAAGCATTGCTAATATTCGAATAAATCTCTTTAATGGTTCTTGGAAGTTATGGCAATCCAATAGGAAGAAAAGTGAACAATCGAGTAATTTTGGTGCCTTCTTTCTAAGAAAGGATAAAGTAAGGGTGATTTAGTCAATAAAAATATAAAAGATCAATCAATCTGTGTACAATACGCAATTTATTAAATTCTCGATCAATCATTATTAGGAGTTCTGCATATAGATAGAAAGGGATTAAAATAATGGACCGAAAATGTTCCGTTTGATGCAGAGGCGTAGGCAGGAGAAGAGGAGGGTTATGGCTATTTTTTTTAAATATTGATTGGCTTCGCTATGCTCGGACTTAATCAGGAGTCGGACATAGTCTGAAGTTGGACATATCCGGGAGTCGGACATAGTCGGGAGTCGGACATAGCAAGGAGTCGGACATAGTCGGGAGTCGGACATAGCCGGGAGTCGGACATAGCCGGGAGTCGGACATAGTCGGAGTCGGACATAACCGGAGTCGAAAATAGTCATAGTCGGGGGAGTCGGACATAGCCGAGTAGGTCATAGTCGGGAGTCGGACATAGCCGTTTTGCATCAAGTGTTTTTTTAGGGTAAATATCCTCATTAGCAAGTAACATTTCTTATTTGAGAACTCCAACATAATCGAGCACCAAAAAAGAGTCCTACCAACTCTTTATCACTTTTAGAGGTTCATAAATTATTCAGTTCAAGACTCTAACTCTCCTCATCCTCCCCCTTGATCCATCCATGAAGTCCCATTAAGCATGTGCCTCTTGAAATCGATTTTCCTACACATATTTGTAATAAGCCATTCATCAGATGAAAATTAATTTGAAATTTGATATCCAATGGTGTAAGTTTACATCACTTACATAATGCCATTAATTTCATCTCACTAACTGACATAACCAAAAGATTACTATGCTGTGACATTGTAACACAACCCCAATCTCTTCAACAATCTGAATTTTTCGGCATTTAAATGTGCTATCTCTGATTTTTTTGTTAAAGCCAAACTAATTCATCGAAAAGGATATATTTTCAGACAAATTTATGGTTGTGCCATTGCCAAAAGCTTTGAATTTTCCGCTGTCGATTTCCTAAAACGATGTGTTTTTTAAAAACGAGGGTAAATAAATCACTTTATCGGTTTTCACTGAACTTAACACCCAGTTTGAAAGACAACTTACAAGATTGGTGGTGATTCGGAATGTACTTAACTTATGTATGTGTGGAAAATGTGGAAACACTTGTTAGCCACACGTGGTTGGGATTTTGTTCTTGTACTTTTTTAATCCTGAGCGACTCAAATGAAGAAGGTTCAGCCATCGAGCTTTTAAGGCTGCTAAATTTATTTTACTAATACCAAATGGATGCCGCCTCCATGTGAATATCGTTTAAATGTGGATGTCGCCTCCATGTGGAAGTCGCCTTTATGTGATGGTCGCCTCCATGTGATGGTCACCTCCATGTGATGGTCGCCTCCATGTGATGGTCACCTCCATGTGATGGTCGCCTCCATGTGATGGTCGCCTCCATGTGATGGTCGCCTCCATGTGATGGTCATTTCCATGTTGATGTAGCCTCCATGTGGACGAGGTTAAATGGCATTCAAATGGCTGCCGAATCAAGATGGCTTCCCTTTGGTATCATTTGTGTCGCTCGGGAATGTGGCGAGTCCTTAAGCACATCAACCTTTTTGTCCATTAAAGTTTAGGAAATTAATAATTAAAACTTGAATCATACACAATTTCAGATGCACGTGCACCAAATTTATTCATCTACAAACTTTTTTTCAGTACCTTAAGTGTGAATCTACAATCTAAATTGAATGATAGGATGAAAATTGTATTTTTTTTTATCTCAAATAAGTGAAATTCAATTAAAATAAATTTGAACAAAAATTTCATATTCAAGGCACGTTTCTGACATCCTGCATCCTCAAATTTGAAAGGAAAGTTTTTTTTTTTATTTGCAAGCATCAAGCATACTTGGACGGTCAATAAATAGAGTTTTGTAAATGAAAAATTTAAAGACAGATCTTGGATGGTATTTTCCCATTGTCGGTGCTTTCAATCAAACGAGTAAGAGGTATTTTGTATCTTAAGTAAAGGACACGAAGGGATTGTTGACATTGAATTTCTTTATAAATTATTCTTTTGTAAGACATGGCACGGTTCCTTGATTTTCTGTTGATTGAGTTTGAAAATAAGAGCTTTGTTTAAAATCGTACCTGACCAAATAAAATTGTCGGGGCAACAATGTATTCAAGGATTGTAGATGGATTATTTTTGTGTCAGAACCTTTGAATTCCTTTCTTACCTTGAATTAATTGCTGGTACAGTTCATGATGCATTGAGCATGCAGAAATGCTGACACTTTGCTAGATGATAGACATTAACAGGTTGTTGCAATTGTATAATTGTCCTGGAAGATATACAGCGTAAAAATATCTGAAAATTTGCCCACAGAGTGATATGAATCTACCTTAAGGCCGGATTTAATCAAAGGTAGGCAACAGCAAGAATCCCATTAGTCTAAAGCAATATTTTTGGTCATTTTTACGGAGTGTGCTTTTCAGATGTATGTACAAATTGCACACCTCAATGGTTTATTCCTTTATTGCTTTCAACCTAGGATCCAAGTCGGACATTTAATTACGTAACAGATATGTTTATTCTTCGGACCTATTCCAAATCGGTTTTATGGTTCACAATTCAAGTTAGATACTTTGTTTAATCTTCGGAGTTCATAATTTCCAAAATTTTAAACGACAATTCAGATGAATAGCTGATCCGTGATTTTTGCATCAATTCTAATTTGTATAAAATGATTCACTATAAATATTTCGGAATTTTTAGATGAATGTCAAACCCTTACTATAGACATTGATTTATTCATGATCGCTAGCGTGTAAAAACTAAAGCAAGCGTTTGGCAATTTGGACGTCATAAAATTTCCTATGTAACATCAGTCAACTTTATGTCTAGTAATAAATTTGACATTTCATGGCAAGTTTCACAAATGTCAAGTTTATAAGATCGACTAATCGAAACCTGTTCACTCGACACTCAAAATAGCATTGGAATTACAATAATGATTTGCTTAAGATTCATTATTCATGAATAGCTTTATCATCTGCCACCAGATCTGCAACAATATCAGAATTCTGCATTAAAATGTAAATAAATCCTTCCGTTATGAAACGACGGAATGAAGAAAAAACAGCAAGACTTATCTCATGTCTTCTCCTTAAGAATTATGCATAACTCGCTCCGTGATCCTAAAAACTATAAAACTGCAGCAGTATCATGATACAAAAAAAGTATAGAAGAAACAAAGCACGTCTCATGCAAAAGACATTTCTCATCACTAGATACGAATAGAAGTTTGCAACTGAAAAAAGTTAAGGGAATAGAAAAACAAGCAGCATAGAATAAAACACTTTATTTTAATAAAACTTTTTTCTTTTATTTTGAAATTTGAAATGACATTTAAATGCCAGGCCATTTATAATATAAATGGGATTAAGGAACAAACAAAAAAAATGACAAAATGATGATACCTGATGATGTTGATGAAATAGAATAAAAATATTGTAATAAATTATAATATAAATGTATACTTATAGACAAACTCATGGAAAATATTTGACCAGCAAACAAAGTTATTTACTTTTATTATTTTCTCTCTAAATTTAGTAGGTATTTTTATGCGCTTGATAAGTTATTCGTTTTGAAAAGTTTTTCAATTTAAAAAATATTTGCGTATTTATTACATGCTAAATTAGGTTCATTGGTCTATTTTATTTATTTTTTGGAATATATTTGTGCTATAATTTTAATTTTTTTTTCCAAACGAATTTCAGTTTTTAGTAACATCCAATTTACATATTATGTATAGTTTAATTAATTATTGTGTCATTCGTAAGAGAATTAATGTTCTCGGCCGCAATCAATACAATATGAATCTAATGATGTCTAATTTAATCAACCCTTTTGGTCCTTAAAATTTGAAACCAGATAAAATAATAACAGAGAATCGGGAATTTCAACTTGGGTTTGTCCAAAACTGTATATATTCAGCATTGTATTCAAAACTGCAAATATTCATCATTGAACTATTAGGTAAAGCTCAAAACTGTAAGTTGGCGCATCTAAAATGCACAGAATGTGGGCTTGCACTTCTAAGACGAACCCTAATTACAACTCAAATTTTAAGAATAATTGCATGGAATTTCGTCAAAAATATTAAGTTAAGTTTTACATTCGAGGGTAAGTGAAAGTGAAAAATTCACGATTAAATATCAAGAGCAAGCTCTTGAGAACTTGCTCTTCTTAAATTTACTAGTTGAGGATGCTTGCTAGCGTTACTCTACTCTTGAGAGCACGCTCTACGTCTACTGGGGATCAGGTTTAATTATCAGGGGCGTATTCAAGAAGGCATGCTCTCCTTCCCACTTTTTGGACAAAAAAACTTTAATTTGCTAGAGTTTTCAAAGAAAATAATCCCTACCTCAGCCCTCTATCCCTCCTTTTCCCTCTCAAAGGAGACGAAATCAATTTGAGTTCGCCACAGTTCGAAAAGAATCGAGTGAAATTTGTATGAAAATGTTATACTTCATAAGTGTCAGCCGAAAAAATTCCGTGCAAATTTCAATCGATTTTTAAAGAACCATAGTGAATTTAAATCAACTTTAACTCAACTCCCCCGTAAAAAAAGTTACATCCTAGGGTCTTTGTTAATTATTGATAAAAAATCTTCTAAAAATCAGGATTATTATTAAAAATTTATTTATTCTTTCAAGGTCTTAATCTTCAATTTTAATACAGGTGTTATTTATTTTGATCCCATAAAGAGATGATGCTGTACTAAAGGGTCTGTTTATATATCATGTAACGCTTTTAGGGAGGGGGTCGAGATTTTGTTACGCCTTAAATAATCAAAACAATTTTGCATAGAAATTTCGTTAAGGAGAAGTCGAAAAGTCAATTTTATTACGTTACGTCACAAGTGAATGAACCCTACATGGAAATTTATTTTTCAATTTATTGAGGTTTTAAAAGGAAAAAATGAAACCCTAATAACTTCTAGCTTGCTTCTATCTTCATTCGTGCATTATTAAACATGGATTAAATCATTATATCCAAATCAACTCTCAAAAGCCTGCACATTCGCCCTTTTAAACAGCATATTTGCCTAAATCCTTCAAAATACATTATCAACCTCGTAAAAAACAACCCCAATTCATGACTTGACATGATAAACAAACATAAATCTCTACATTATTGCAAAATTTATAAACAAAATCAAACCCGTAAAAAATAAGATGAAAATCTTCAAAAAAAGGAACACATGCTTTCATATTCCTAACAGGAATTTCCATTCTTACAACAATCTTCCTCTTTTTCTTTAATGTCGACCCAATGTTGTCGATTTTCTGTTATCGTTTCAAGGAATTGCGATGTCTCGGGAAATATTTGCACAAATATCTCATATGTTGGCTTTACAACCGCATCAAGAAATTCAATTTGAAGTGCTGGAACGTTTGCCTTCTTCCTGTCAAACATTAAATTTGGTGACATTCCCATTTGCTTTTCGAGATCGCCTTGTGTGAAAAATTCTGTATAGACAAGCTCGGCCACACGATAGACAGTTGTCCACGTTTTTATTTGGTCATTTAGGTCACAGCATGTAATAAGTAACGACAGTAACATTCGTTGATGATTTTGTATATTATCCGAATTAAGTTTCTGCAAATCTTTATAAATTCTAAAGTGATTTGCTAAATCGGTGGCGAGTATCAGTTCCCTCAGAATATCAATTGATTCCATAAAATTCTCTGTTGACAATGAATCGAGAATTTTACTTCCTGGATCATTTAAAATGCAAATCGCTTGAGATAAATGATGACGTTCATTAATGCTTCCTTCGGACGAATAAAGACGTGCCAACATACTGCCACTTTGCGTCATATATGAGTTATTAAAACCACGATGATCTAAATCATGACATAAGCATGAGATGAGGAATGAAAGTCCTTGCAATTTCGTTATGATTCCACGTTCAATTAACTTTAAATTTTTCATACATGCATACGAGAAATGTGTAACGGAGAATGCATGTTGCCAATTATGATACGGCATATTACGATAACCTTTTTGGACTAGCATAACAAATCTTGCGAGCTTCTCTTCAGGCATTTTAAATTCAGCAATAAAATTTAAATCCATAAACATTTTAATACATAGATATATTGAACTATGATCATCGACATCACGTGGACAAAAGTCAAAACTTTCAAAATTTGGAAAATTATCAATGACAGTCGCTAATGTTGAACTATTAAGACAATTTGCAACATCTAATTCTGGTACTTTCATATGATAAAGTAGCAATTCCTGCGAGAGCTTATATCTTGCTTCCGCTTTCTGAACTCGTTTGTGTACCAATGAATGCATTATGCTAATACCGCAATAGACTGAAAATGCTGTTGCCGTTTCTTCATCACATTTATCAAAATGAAATCCGTCTAGCTTATTGCATAGTTGAGCAACACCAATGACACGTTCCTCATCACATATTGGAAAACATAAGATATTGCGAGTTTTAAAGCCAGTTTGTTCGTCAATTCCTTTATAAAATAATGGATGATGATATGCATTATGTATATTTAATAATTTTCCCGTTTGTGCAACATGACCGGCAATGCCTTGTGTGCCACTTATGCGAACCTCTTTCGATTGCTTTGTTTGTTGTGTTATTGCAGTTCCATCAAATACTTTTGAGACTAATTCACCTGTATCTTTATCAATTAAAAATAATGAACATCTTTCAGCTTTGGCTAGTTCTCGTGCCTCAGCCATAACACCACGTAAAAGCTGTCCGAGATCACCAATCTTGCTAAGTAAACGACGTGCGACTTGAAGTAGATTTTGACATTGAAATCGTACCCTTTTCTCCTCATAAAGCTCAAATGCTGTCAACAAGTGACCGAGAACATATCTTTTTTTGTTGTTGTTGTGAGGTAATTACGATGTAATAGGAAGAACAAGAAGAAATAATGGAGTAAAAAAAAGTAACATTAGGCAAGTTAATAAAAAAAAGACTTTAGTAAATATTGAGAAGATAATTACCGAAATGTATGTTGGACATAAAATTCAAACTTATCCCTTTGCGAGCTATCGCCAGCAATACACACGAAAAGCGCATTAGATGATTTTATGGACTGATGGGGATTGCTGCCTTTGACATCAAAAATTAAAGTGTTATGCTCCTTCCCGACAACCTGTTAAAGAGGAAGAACAAGAAAACAATGAAATAAAAATGAGTTTTTTTTTACGTAACTGAAATGGGAATTAAATATATCACAACAGACTGTTTCATGTCTTTTGCAGGTTTCATGCCATTAAAATGTATGTATATATATACAGTACTCATGCAATGAGATTATTTTTTAATGTGTTTTATGTATAAAAATAGGATAAAGACAGGAAGAGAATATGTATCAAGTTTATTGAGGTTTTTGACAGAAATCCACAGCCATAATATTACATTATTTAAGCTCGCAGCTTCAAAAGTTTCAAAAAAGTTTCAGATTACACAAAATTTCGTACTTCTTATTTGTATTAGTAAATCAATATGCTCGCATGCCACATCTTGTTGATTGATTGCTTATAATTTTCATGTGATTTTATTATGGAAAATTAATTTCTCATAAAATTATTGAAAATTTAATGAATTTATTACTGAACATTGACGTTGATTAACTGAATTATAATTCTAACATGTGAAATCGATTCAAGGATTTGTCAACAATTCTCATGAGACTATTGTTTGGTATAATATAGCAATCAGAACAAATAATGAATTCGATATTTTTCACACGTGGTACATAAGAAGTTTTGTTACAAAGTAGAAGACAAAAGTAATCGAGGAAGTATAATTGATTAGCATAAGGGTTGTTTTAGACGCATTTGTGGCTGATATGGGAATCATTCGCGAATGATGGACATCAGGAATCTGAATTTTAAGATTCACTCGAAAAGCACGCTGACAATCCGTTCAAAGATCGACTTGAGTCTGATCTGAAACCGAATTTAATTGAATCTGAGCTATGACAAGAGTCACACTAGTCTGGGGCTGAATTTTCGTCTCATGACCTCCATGACAACAAGAATCAACTTGAATAGCATCAATAGTTAATTAATTTCAGCAAAAAGCCTACGTGACTCTTTCATGGAGTCATATCTTAAGCCTAATCAAGTACCAAGTCAGTGTCACGATGATCTAAGGCCGGATTTTTTTCCTCGGTTCACCTTATCCGCCATAGGAATCCTGTAATGCATTTTGCAGCTAATAATTTACCATTTTATGTTAGGAAACGGTTCACTTAGGAAAGATCCTCTTCCGTAACAAAATCTCACCCCCTTCCCTCCCTAAGAGTGTTACTTAATAAGTAAACTACCCCTGAAACATCCTAGACTTTTTGTACCATTTCCAAAAATTACTTTTTCAAGTTACATCCTAAATAAATGAGTCAACAAACTAATAAGAAAACGCGTCACAAAGCATAGATCATCAGTTGACACGTTCAACATACCATAGTGACAAATGCATACCAAAACAATGTGTCAAGTCTGTAATGTCTCAACGCAGAGTGACAAAGATTAAGAGCGTGAAACGGAATGTACATGTGGAAACAAAATATCAAAATGGACAATCAGAGTAAATATATTTCGCAACACATTTACCCTTCGCTGTATTTTATATTATCAAGCTATCGTATCAGAATCTCTTCCTTTTGTTTGACATCTCATATAACAGAGAATAATTTTTTTTTTCTATTCTCTTATTTTATTTCCTTTAGCTTGTGAATTGTGTATACACATTTGAGATGGTAAACGACACGAAAATTGCCTCTAAGCCTCTCCTTCACTCACTTACAATGACAGAAAAATCAACAAGCGTGTATTGTATGTAATCTGATGAAATTTTCATCTTAAATTTATTTGCGAGTGGAATCCTTTTCGCATGTAGTCAATGTGGCTGTCTATATCTATTCACAATTTATTTATGATAATTTTTACATCATAAGAATATTTTTTCACTTCATTAAGGCACTCTGTACTCGCATTTCATTTCTCCTGTCATGGTAGATTAAAGGCAATTAAATACACCCAAACTTATCTCTAACGTAAATTAATTGAAAATCATTTATCATTACATTTCAATTAAAGAGTAGCATTAATTATTTTTTGATAAATCTAAGCTCACATAAGAAAGTAGAGATATGAGGAAATTAAAGGGATACTTCGTGTATTTTGTAACAATTCTGATTAGAAACGGTCAGAGATGTCAGGAAAAGGTCATAGAAAAAACTACTAAAATGAGCAATTTTCGCACAGATTATTCCAAAACAAAGAAGAAATTTGGGTCTAAAATGCCACAATTTGGCACCGAAACGTAAATTATGAGCAACCCCTAAGGTATACGTCATAATTTATATCATAATCATTCTTTGTTGTTCTACAAAGCAACAAATATATCCTAGAGGCAAACACGCTTGGTGTAATCAGCTCTGATTAATTAATATATACAGAAAACTTATCGTGACCTGTATTTAGGGTGGCTATGTGCTGCATTTTTGTCGAGACGAAGGTGTTGCCCGAGAGATACAAATGAAGAAGTCAATACATCATGGTGCTTTTAAGTCTCTGTTGAACATCTTGTATTAGTATCAAATGGAAGCTGCCTATTTTCAATATCAAGTACATTACTGTTCTATTAGCAGCGAAATGCCTAGCGCCTCCAGATCTCTTTTACTATTTACATTCTATTTGGGACCTCATTAAAGTGGTTTAGCAAACTTTAAAGCCCATTGACCTTTCACGTTGATTTCAATAATTTTGGCTGTGTTGCGAACAGAGCACCAAAATGTCCCAATGTACATGAAGTCTGATCTTCAAAACCCCTCTGTATACGCCCTTGAATTAGCCCCTATAGTGGCTAACTTAGAAATGTCCCGATTCAATCCAAACGTATCCCAATAGTTTACAAAAATTCAATGGTCATCCTACATCTATTCTATAATCTTTAGATCATTCTGAGAATAAACACGTATGAATATTCCGTTGGGATTATATATGAATAGAACGGATGTATCTTCTAACTATTGCCCTTTCCATTTACTTCACCCTGATTTTGCTCAGTAGGTTTCATATTAATTGGCAGATTGAATTTTCTTAATTGGGTATTTCCAAGATTCTTATTGTAAAAAATTAGTAATTTTCTTCTTACACGACAAAAACTGAGGAAATCAAATGCTTATTGCTAAGTCCCCCTTGTCATAGATTTTATCATCTTTGTTATATGAAATCATTACAACAAAAAATTTTTATTGTTCATTCATGGATCGCCAATCAACAAGAAAATTCACGTGATAAATTTTGACACTTAATTATTTTCTTGTCTATACAATAGACATAAATGTTTTTTATCTTCATTTGATAAATTATTTCATTAGTCTGCGTCACTATTGACAACGTTCAATTATTTCGACATCCACTCAAATCTGAACCTCATTTATTGAGAGTTACTAATAGCAGTTGAGGAATGCTAATGATACAAGATACAATAATTCGTGAAATTCAATCAAGGTCAAGATGGATCGAAATTTTTTGGAATTTTAATTAAAATTTTCAAATGAAAAAAATTGGGAAATTTTTATAATATTTCAAATCATGGAATTGAATCAGGAGCAAATCAGGAGTTAGCATGCATCCTGGATATGCTTAGTTAGGTAGTCGATCCAAAATCCAGTATCAAGCCTGTGTGACTCTGGCATGATGTCGCATTCAAACAAAATCCGAGACCAAATCAGAGTCGCGTCCTCCTGTAACCGGATTTGAAGCGTATCTGGAACCAAGTCAGAGTCACGTCGTCTTAGGAACAGATTTATACCAAATCCGGCACTAAATTCGAGTCACGTCGTCCTGGATCCAAATTCAAACCGAATCTGACACAAGTCAAAGTCCCTTCGTCCTGGAATCGGATTTAAACCAAATCCGGTACCAAGTCAAAGTCACATGTTCCTGAGACTAAATTCAAACCAAATTCACCACCAAGTCAGAGTCGCGTCAGCCTAGAGACAGATTTTTGATCAATTACCCGATTTGTACTATTAGAGCCTTTCTATAAACATGAAGATTCCTTTCAAACAAGAAATTGAAAAGATCACAATCAAGGATTGAATAAATATTTAACAAGTTTCTAGTAATGTCAGCATCAGAAGGATTTTCTATTTTATTCTTAAATTCTCTAAATCTCCTTGGGGTCGTTAACTTGTTATGTAACTCTTTTGGGAGAAAGAGGAGGTGCTGAGATATTAATATTCTAGATGTGTACTCCTGCAAGTTTCAGTTGTACTTTATATTTTGTCCATGGCTGCAGCTTTAGCAGCAATTTTGGACGAGCCCTTTTATATTCCTAATCCATGAGAATTCCATGCTACAGTGGGAGATGAGCGAGGAGACGAACTTTTAAAAGCTAATTCTTCACGTTACAAAATAACTGGACAGTCCCCCTTTCAATTTCAATTCTTATCTTCTTCGTTCCTTTCTTATCATGAATCCCCTTTTCATTTGTTCATTGATTTTTAGGGATTGATCCCTTAATATCACAATGCATTGTTTGGGAATTTACAGAAAGATTTAATAATGCAAACAAAAGAATTTTGACTCTGATCTGACACAATCTCAAGATGGTAATATGTAAAAAGGAAAGAAATTGAAGATATATAATCAATGATTCTCTTTTATTCCTGCTTAAACAATTGGAATCAAATTTGAATTCTGTTCAGTAATTAGGGATGAACTTGATATACAAAGAGACTTTATTCATCAGTAAATCGACTGCCTTTATCAACAATAAAGAACACAAACGTTTTGCAATGTCTGGCAAATACCTACTCAACTCAAATAAATATAAGAAACCACAATGTCTAACATACATGTGTAGTTATTCAAATATTATAATACTTTCTTGTTACGTCAACAATACCAAGAGTTTGTTACTATATAAAATGTTATATGTAGCTATATCAAAGAGCAATAGTATGAACGAACGTGCTATATATTCAACATGCAGAAGCGAGACGAATAAAAGTACAGTAAACATGTCTAAATAAATGTCTTAATGACGTATATGTGGGCCAGTCGATAAGATTACGTAAAATTCACATGAGAATGAGAAAAAAATCCCCAAAATATATACAAAAAATTCTTGATTTAAAGCATAGATGTATGGTTATTCAGATTGTTAAATAACAGAAGTGGAACGGCATGACAATCCCTTATCAAGTGGAAGAAAATTCAGGAAAATATATAACTTGCTTACTAGCGTATGAAGTAAATCAATTTTCTGTTCTATTGTTATCTGTTGTGAGACACACAATGTATTTTATGCTATGTTAGTTTACTGAAAAAAGGGAAATTCATCGAGGAAGCAAGGTGAACTAGATAAGAATTTTTTTCCATTATTAGATGACTAAAGCGCTACTTTTTCGGGTCGTGTCAAATTGATAATTTTGTTATGTTCGCTTTTGCTTTTTTGATGTGCTTTCATGATTTAGTGTAGCATAATGACGGTTATTAAGACTGCATTCTCAAATGCCATGACTAAATAGTTCTGAAATTGAGGAAATAGTTGTATCAAAGTGCTTAAAGGAAGTTTGTAACGCTTAAGGGGAGGAGATGTACGACTTTGTTAAGGAATACAAAATTTGGGTTCTTATTTTATATTACAAAGCATTAAGATGGAGAGGAAGGGGCTCACGTAAGCCACGGCCGAACCCCAACATGTCGCACATTAGTGTGCCATGGCACACAGTTTGAACAACACAGCTTTAAGGAAAAGGATGCAACAATGTCGTGAACATTGTGCAATTTCATATTATATCGACTACATTCAATGTATAATACAGAATTCAGGACGGAAATGAAACCCACAAAAAATGATACAGATTTGTTTCGTAACTATTCGAATACTGGATCGATACTCCAGATTCCACTCTACTCAGACACCACAGTTATAATGCGAGAAGGAGTCACCAGTTTTATAAGCTAGAAGCACTATGGTTAAATTAACTATAGGACCCACATCTTCTAGACTTCTTCAAACTTTTTGAGACACGGAAACATTTGGACGTAGAATATTGTTCTCGGTGCACCTGAGCTTGTTCTCCGACATACCAGTGTGCCGTACAGTAGTGAAAAGCACTATTGTTCAGCTACAGCTTATAATTGAATCCAAGCCACTTGCTACTTAACTAGAAATTTGTATCAGGTGCCAAAAACTCTCGTTACAGCACTTACTTAATATCTTTTCCAATTATATCTGTTCTTTCAGGTAAAAAAAAAGTATTCTCAAACTCACAAAAAAGCTTTTATTTCAATCTCAAGCAGAACAATTCATATCCGTTAAGAGTCTTCATCCAAAACATAAACAAAATCGCGTACTTTTTTTTTCTATAACAAGTTAAAAATTTACTTCCGTGGGGGCTGAGTTGTTCTTTATCTTATCATATAGTTTACTTCTTATTTTATTTACGTTTAAGTCATGAAATTTTCAAATTTAAAGCATCATTTAAAGAACGACTGCAAGATAGATAAAAATGTTTCTATCAATGACGACATAACAACAGGTTGTGTAAAAAAGCACGAGTATGGGAAAAGGAAGACTCTCTGAATACCATACGTGAAATCCTCAAAGGTTTCAGATTTCATATGCATTCTTAGGATATCTGCATGTACATCTATGTAAACGATGAATTGAAGATATACGGAAGGAAATACTTTGAGTACAAACATGCTTTTGAGAGCTGGATGAAAAAAAAATTTACATTTACTGACATTATTTTTTCAGGCAATCTGAGTCGAGAGAAAAATACATCAAAATGTAAAAAGGTTAAAAAATGCTGAGAGTGATGTCAGCTGCAGTCTACAGCATGAAAATTTTAAAGTATAAAATAAATATAAATTTTACAATTTTTATTTCCATACATTTTTGCGTCACAAGATACGATATAAATTCATTTTCCTAGGAATTAATATTTTCTTTCTGTTCTGTTATCATTTTTTACAAGTCAGCCAGTTCTTATCAGTTAATGATAAAAAGGCATTGAAACTTCTGAGTACATCACTAGACAAAAAATTGAGAATCTCTTCAAGGGCAGTTGACAAATTCAACATTGAAATGATAAATTTACAGATCATAAAACCTCGTATCATGTGTCAGAAAGATAGTAAAGTACCAGGGACAACTTTAGTCATTGGAAACATCGAAACTCATTAAACGCAAAAAAAGAAAGAGAAGCCAAACAAATTAAAGATTGTTTAATTAATCACTGACATATAAAGTGTCGAAAAATTAAGCCAACGACTATGTTCATAGGCGGCAAAGTCAATAAAGCCATCTTTATCGTTATCACTCATGCTTCCGCTACTGCTTCATCGCCAAAATCGAGGCCATTAATCGATTTATTGACAACTTTTTGACGGACGGAATAAACACGCGGGTCATTTCGTAGAGGAATTATGTTCTACTGAGGAAATTCATGCATGTTTTTGATTGAGATGAAGAAATTGAGGAAAAGATGAAGATGAAATTGATTTCTGTGAATTATAGAGTTTTGATGCCTTGACTACAGGAAATTCTTGTAACACTCTCGGAATAAGTGGATCACGTATCAAGAATGTATGGCAAAGGCTTCCAATATCTCGGTTTCTTAGAATCAATTCCTGAAATTAAGCCAATCACAGGATATCTCGATAACAAGAATCTATTAAATTACAGGAAGGATAACAAATGTTGAAATGTTTAGATTTTCAAATTTCAAAAAGCATTCAATCAATCCCAAATAACAAAAAAATGGAAAGAAGCTGTCGATCGAAATAGTATCGCATTTGGAATCAGAAATTGGCAAACGGTAGCCAGAACAAGAGCTGGTTTTAGGCGACATCTGAGGGAGGTTACACAAATCGGTTTAATGGATCAAAAATCTGGCCTCAGACCGACATGACTTTGACTTAATACCAGATTCGTTTTAAATTCAACTTGTGTCATTTTGGTATGCTGCGTATCCGAGCATACACGACGAAGTGAACTGCAATTTTAGTCTTAAAAGGATTGAAATTAGTCGTTACGGTGCAGTCAGGCCAAGATAGCGTCTTACAACGCGCACGTTTTTCGTGATTCAAAAATCTCAAAATCCTTAACGAGTTTTACTGGATTTAGATAGAAACAAGTGAATAACAAGGAAAATTATTTTTAAAAAGCAACAGAATTAGAAAGGAATTAGTCATTGACGTATAAGATTAGTCGATAAGTACATTTACGCATTCTTATCCAAAAACATTTGTTTATCATGGATTAAATAAAAAGCAAAAAAAGTAGGTCAAGAAAAGAAAATGAAATAATTAAAATGCATTAAACATGAGCTAAATATTTTGAGATGTACATAATTTGAAAATACGGATGTTGGCATCAAATTCACAAGATATTTAAAGAAATGAAAATAAAATTCAACAAGTCAATTGGAAAGATGGTCAGAAAAATTTATAAAATCACGACACTCGATTCACATGACTGCCTAATATTAGACTTTAAGTAATGTCTCAATATTGAAAATGACTCTATATGCTGTAACAAATTTGCTATAAATTTTTTATTAAGCTTGTCCATTTTGTGTACCTTAATAATCAAATAACCCCCCTAACATTTAGATAAATATAAAAAGGAAGCATAAATCATCGATTTATTTATTAGACTAGTTTTTTTTTTACATATACTTTAGTATGAAGGAAGTTAAATTAAGAATGACAGCTCCACTTGTGTACAATATCCAATTTTAGTTTTTTTTTCATAAATATTTTATAGGAAAAAGTGTTTTTCCCTTCATATTCCTCGTTCAGAATGACGTTGATACTTGAAATGAAAATTGAATTGAAAATAGATATTCGAAGCCAAATGAGCATGTTTATTTGAGAGTTTCCACTTTCCTAACTTTTTAGAGGTTCTATTCCGGAAAGGACAACTGTGTTCGGTTGCCCGAGTGACACAAATTAAGGAGAATTGGACACGGAGCTCTTAAGGCTCAATTTAACCTTTTTTATTAACACCAAATCCATTTGGCTGCCAAATTTAGGCAGCTTCCATTTGGTGTTGATAAATGAGGTTTAAAGATGCCTTCTTCATTTGTGTCGCTTGGATCCGTCGCCATATTTATAGCAATATGCGAAGCTTTTGCGTTCTCAGTGAAAAATGCAGCTCACCGCTCGGGTATGCTAGACATTTTGATGAATTTGGGGCAAAATCTGATGGATTTATTCATGAAATAATATCAATGCATGATTATTTAATGTGAAAAAATGGTTTTTGAATTAAAAATATCAAACTTCCTGATATTTGATCGATTTCTCGACCCAAGTGACTAAAAAAGGCAAATAAACTCCTCTACAGAGTCATTTCCATTTACACTCGAGAATTTTCTCTATCTACTAAACCCCTGAAAATTTCCTGTCTCTATTTTCATCCCACATTTTGGTTGGGTCATGAATGTCAAGAATGTTGAGTGCTTTTAAAGTTCCTCCTTCGATTATCATTTGAATTTAGATAGTTTGTGTGCCATATGTGTGAAATGGATATCATCCGTTGTGGTAAGATATACATTTTTATAGGATGAAAATCTCATTTTAGATGGAGATAATTCCTAAGTTACGTAACATTTTGAGAAAAGGAAGTGACAAAGGATGCATTATGCTGTATTACGAGTAGACAGAAGGGCTTGATATTGCTAGTATTATATAACATCCAAAACGACCCCATAGTGGCTGTAGATATAAATTATTAAAAAACATGCTGTTCGCTGAACTACCAGCACCAGCTGTTATGTTAATAGTCAAAAGATATCGACTTTAAGTTCAGCGATTTGCTTAATCTAAAATAAAGTAGCTCGAATGTTGAAATTTACAGTTGCTGACTGAACAATTTTTAAGTGTGACTCACAATTAATAAAAAAAAAAGCCAAAAATGATTCACAATCAATATTTTATGAAGCTTACTGTTGTCATGACATAAAGTACATTTATGATTGTGAAAATGATTTTTCATATCACCGCGGTTTGAAAAACGGAAAATAAGTCAAAATAATTGAATACAGCAGTTCAATATGAAATATTTTTTCATATTTTAAAACCGGAAGACTTTTCAATTTTCATAAATATTGTATTTTTTCGATCAAATAGAACTGACTCAATAGCTATGCTATATTTGCATTTTCTTGCTTTTCTATGTCAATATTAGTAAATATTCATGACTATGCAAAGTCAAATTAAACTACGTCAATTTCCTGAAAGATATTTTGGGGTAGTATAAAAATGATGACCCAATTATAGGGGAAAAAAATAAATGCAAATAACTGTGTGATGCTGAGTAGCGTGACAAGGTCGTTTGACGTCAAGGATCAAATCAAAAAACTTGCGTTTCCCTTTCTATTCAGTTTTATCGTTTTCATGCCACTGTAACAATTTGCACAGTACAAAAGTGAAATCAAATTGTGTGAGAGGAAGGAACACTCGTAACAATAGCTTGAAATACTAGCAAATTTACATGAATATGATTTGAATTGAAATTAGAGCATTAGGGGTCATTCACTTACCAGATCTCGAAATCGATTGGGAATTCGTATTCACTCGAGTTTAACTCAAGAGTTTGGTCAACAACCAAGACTTTAATTATCCTGCGCTTTAGATGCACCTAAGAAGTTTACAAGGCTGCATATTCTAGTTTGTCTGATTGCAGGCTTTTGGACGAACCTTACTAATTCCGTGTGCTTTTTAGAAGAAGGGAAGAGGGGAGGGTCTTTGATTTTTCATCAGCCTAAATCTGTGTAGTTCAAACTTTTTTGCATCACGGTACACTTCGTAGGTATGCCTCAACCGGAATCACACACGACATACTGTTGAACAGCACTGGTACCGCAGTCACGTTTCACAATTTGGACAATACAAGCATATTTTCTATATTCATTGTATGAACATTTTGTAGCAAGGGACGTGTAGGATTTGAAAACTCACTTTTTCCGTCACGTCATAACTGAATGTCCCTTCAGATTAATGCAAAAATTAATATCCATCACTAAACTTAACTTGATTTTATTAGGATCATTAACAGTCACCCTATGCAATTTTTAAAGTCATATACTGCTGTTAAAACCACAGCCACAGCACATAAATTACCTAGGTAGACAATTTATTTTATTACCCAAAAAAAAGTCATTCTCACTATATAAAGAATTTAATATACAGCCACAAAAACGCATTAAGTCAAGACAAATCCAAAAAAAAAAATCACACAATATTTTATTGAGTATAAAAAGTGCTAAAAATCACATCAATTAAAACGGCGTGATAAATGATTGATGATGAAAGGAATGAGAAGAAGGCTGTCATGTCAAAAACATTTATATAGCAGTCTTAAAATACTTGACTGAAGAGAATGTTATGAACTTTAGCGAGATTCAGTTAAAATTCAAGTGTTTGTAGATGAAGGAAGGAAAAGAAACTTTAAAGAGGAGCACAAGAACGTGCTTAATTGTCACTGGAAACTTTTAAGTTCCATAATGGAGTAGATTAAACAGTTTTACAAGACCTCATTAAAAATTATGAAATAATCAGGACATAATTGGAATGAGAATGCAAAAGAAAGACATGATGTATGTCATGTGGTACTTAATATTAATCTTGTCATCACTTACCATCTCAATAACTTCAGAAAAGCTCTTATTTAAGTCAGTTACTTTAAATGGATGATCATTTGATTCACATGATGAATTTTCTATGTCCGAGGTGTTTACCTGTGGATATACAATAAAAATAAAGAAATAATGAAAATAAAGTTAATGTAGCTGGTAATATAATGTAGGCAGAACAGAATGTGAGTCATAAAATTGAAATATTTCAACCTTTATATCGATGAATAAGTATGTATATTAAATCAGTGACCAAAGGTTTTGATTACAAATTTCATTAGCAAAAATATCAATTCATTGTCACTCGATTTATTCTTTTTTTTTTGTTACTTTTTATTCACATTTATTTACATACTTCATTAGTTTCAATTTTTTTTTTATATGTGACATTTATTCAATATAAGCAAATTGTGACAAATGATTATTCAGCATGTGGATAAATCATTCAATCAATTTTGTATCCAACAGATACGCAATATATTTACTTTTCAACATTTTTTTTTCATCTCTTTCCTCTGCCATCGACTTTTTGGCACAATGATGCGTAAATGCTTTATTTACGTTTAAAATCTTTTCCAAAAGAATGAAGATAAACTGAGAAGAACATCGTGATTTTTTTTTCATCGCTACGTCACTCATTCAAAAGCTGTTGCAATGTACAAAATAAATTGTAATTTTGGTCAGTTTGACTGGATGGCCTTATATACAAAGTGCATGCTCACATTAATAAGAAAAAATCAAACCATGATTTTTTTATGCAAATGAGCGTTAACATGCATACACAGAGTATGCTCTTTGACTGTCATGGGGTGACTATGCAATTCAATATGACAGTAAATAGAACTAGCTAGGAAAATGTGAATAAGTGCATGAAAAGCTAGAAAAATAAATATAAGCAAGATAAGAATGATTTTATTCAGATCTTATCCTATCAAGAGTTAAGAAAAAACGAATCATATTAAAAGTTGAATAATCTGAATTGAATAATCACGTTAGTCATAAGAATTGAACATTGTATTACAATTGCAAAATGACATATAAATGAACTAAATAACTAGAACGACTTGGAACAGCTCACAACGACTGAACATGCTTGATAGCGACAGGGCACAATTTAGAGCCTTCAGAAAATGACTTGAAATGACAGGAAAGGTTGAAACCGACTTAGAACGAGTGGGAATAAGTGAAAATGGCATGTAACGACTATTTTGCTCATGGAACAACTGGAAAAATTCAAATTTCCTATATTCTATATACAATTACATCTTGAATAAACTAAATAATTAAATTTGGCATTGAATTAGATTATCAATTATACATAAATCCAAATAAGAAAAAAAAGATTGGAAGATTCCTCAGGGTCACAATTGCTTTTGACCATAATCTAGTGGATAATCTGGAAGAAACTATGAATTTCATAGAATCCATGGAATTTGTGGAATTTATGGAATCAATGGATAAATTTATGTAAATCATGGAATTTATGGATTAATTCGTGGAATCCGGACTCTTTAAGACAGCTCCTGTCATCATTATCGCTATATTGTTAGTATAAATATATAAAAATGCGCCATAAAGGGCGTCTCTCCATATGTTTTCCAACATTTTCTATATTTTCTTGAGAAGCACTTCTATAAACAAACAAAAGAAATTTTAGCTATCAAATCTTCCATTAAAAACGTTCACATGAAAGATTTAATATTTCTCTTCCTCATGCTCTTTTTACAAAAAAGATATCGACAAACCAGACAAGAAGTGGCGTAAATTTGTTAGTGAGGGAGAGAAGAAATAAGGAAAAAAGCATTTGAAATGATAGAAAATGAGCAAAAAATAGAAATAATAATTTTTATGTATACAATTTTGGTGCGTTTGTTTTTATTTCAAACTTGAAGCCGGTCAAGGGCAAATAACGCAAGTAAGCTAGTAGCTCAATACATGAGAGTCTACAAAAAGGTTTAGATTGCATGTTTGAAGCTGTGCCAGATTAATTTGAATAATAACAAGAGAGCAAATAATAATTTCCATTCAACTCAACACAATCTAAAAATAAAAATAAAGAAAGAAAAAAGATCTCATAATCAGCTTAACAGAGTTAAAAAGATTAGAAGCATTTCTCATCATTTTTATCTTAATATATTTTTATCTAGAACAGTGGTGTTCAAATCTTTCACTGTGGTACATGAGACTGAATGTTTTGCTTCATGTTGTGTTTTGCGGTGAAAGCAATTTAGTTCCCAAAAATATTTTTACTCGCTGTGTTTTTGCGGGAAAGAAATAAAGTTTTTTAAGGAAGAAGATAAAATATAATTTTTTCGAGTGGGATTATGAATTATGGTACTTATAGCTCACTTTTATAATTTTTCCGGATCTTTTGAAATTAATTTTTATAAACAGACAAAAAAATAAGATTATTTTGAATTGCCGGATTAAAATGTCTTGAGATTAATTAATATTTTTTTGCGACTTTTATGTTATCTGATGAGACTACATTTACAAATTACGATCTCAAGTCTGAATGGAGACTAAGGAGATTATCCATAAAGAATTTTTTAATTGAGTTCATTACCCCGGAAATCTTTAGTCGGATGTGGAAGCTTTTTAACTGTTTAAGTGATTAATTTCAGCTTTTAAATGTTTTTCTCACACAAATAGTGACTAAGTATGCAGGTGCAATGTATATTCAATACAAAATATAATTTAGCACAGTTGAAATTAAGAACACTAGGAAGAGCAACGATCTTTAAATAATAAAATGATAGAACTTTGCAATAAGTACAATTTGATCACTTGTCTAAAGATTGGGGAATGAACCATAGAATTAGCTTAACAATTGGAATGAGATTCTATAGGTAGGTCGTAGTGGTGGGATATTGAAGGGGTTTGCAATTTTGTTACGGATTTAGTAAAATAACATTACGATAGAAAGACGAGAATCGGTCAATTTTAAGTGTCACACAATTTCTGAATGCTCCCTATCCGTACCTCGAGTATATGCAAGTGAATGTCCAGTTGCAAGCGAGTTCTAACGTATTTTTGCCCACTTGGGTAGAGAATCTGACTAAGATTCAATTAATGATTAGAGCTCGAAATCTTTTTCATACAAAATCCGAGTTGACTTCGAGCTCTGATCCTGATCATATTTTTATCTTTTCAAATATCTAGCTAAATATTGTGAGAACATACAGACAGTAAGGTAGAATAAACGAACACTAATAAATATACCTTAAAGTCATGTAAAAGAATTTGAATTTATGAGCATATGGTGCTTCAAAAAAATAAAAATAAACATATCAGGCAAACAAATCAGAAGATAACAGAATTATAGCACTTAATTTTGATAAATCACAACATTTAGTTCCAACCAAGTTCAAACAAGACAAGCGCTTGATTTTCTGAATTATGTTTTTTTCTTCTACCAAAAATTGCTTTTGATAATTTTGTTTGTGTTCTGTTGGCATACGAAATGTGTTATGTATGTATGTCTTAATTTACTACTCATTTTATAATCACTAATTTACACATACGATTTTTTTTCACGTCTAATATCAATATGTAACGTGTTGCTGTTGCTAAATCATAAAAATTCACTGTTTATATAGGTATTCAGCATAAAAAATGAGCAAATGATGTAGTAAAAAAAGCAAATAATAACTTAACAAGCTTCATACTGTCATTGTTTAATCTACCGATTCTTTTTTTTATCAGTTCGCAAAAATTCACAGAACAAAGGGGAGAAAAAAAATGTTTATTGCTTTACGACATCTGTCTCCTAAGGAAGCAGTCACAAAGAGAATGTGTGGAAATCTTATGAAGTCGTCTCAAACATATGACTAATGTGCACACATAAAATGTATCAACATGCCTTGTGTTCACATATTTATCTTGATAAGTCATCATAATTTCAATGTATTAAATATAATTATGAGTATGAATCTTATGCATTACTGCGTACTTAAGGCAATCATTTATATAGAATTGCACAAATCGGTTAATTGATCTAAAATCTGATCTCAAGCTTGAGTGACTCTGATTTGATGCTGGATTCCGTTTAAATCCGGATCCACCATGTCAGAGTCACGCCAATCTGATGCCAGATTTTTGGATCGATTAGGCAACTTGTGCTATTTGAGTATGAAGATCAACATTTGTATTTCTGAATTAAATCTTGAATTTCCAATTATTACTCGAATATGACTTGGCACAATTCTACGGAATTATACTTAGATAACAATTAAGAGATCTTGGAATTAAAAAGTTTTAAATAACTGATAAACATCAATAATAAGTAAAAGTTTAAATAGTGATAATTATGATAAACTCAAAGTTCCTCTTCATTAAGTTAATTACATTTTAAATCATAAGAGTTAATACTCAAGAAATTGATTAAAGTTCAGAACCCGATCAGCACAGCGTGATTGCTAGGCTACCGCTAGGTTTCCATATAAACGATATGAGGAAAATTGTCCAATGAGATACGGCCATGGGAAGGGTCGCAGTAGGAGTGCTCGATCTAACTATGTTTCAAACTTTTGCCCATAAAGCACCATAAAACTGGATTAAGACCCATTTTTAAGAGAAAAATCCTAATCGCTTTATTGTGCCAATCGGGAAAATTTAAGATTTCCAACTTTTCTCAAGTCAAGTTCTTCTAATTCTCATCAAACAGCAACATCAACACTTTTCAGTAATCTCTAACTCATCATCAACAGTGTTCTTATTAATCCACTTCTTTTCAATCAAGTGATTCTTAAAAATTTCATCAAATCTTCAAAACTTAATAAAAAAAAAAAGATTTTTTTCATTAGAGTACATACACAATCACTTCATACAATCAAGCCACAATGTATTCATAAACACATTTGTCTGGGGAAAGAAAATAGCACAAAAATCGAGTTTTTTCTATTCTTTATCATAGAACAAGTACTTTGACTTTCATCTAGAGAAATTATATGTAGATTTTGATAAGCGACATTCTTTGCATTTTTAATAATCTTCTCATTGCTGCTCTACATTATTATCACATCGTATTCTTGTCTTCTTGTTGTTCTTATCTTAAAATAATAATAAAATTGATCTCATCTACGGAAAACAATTTGCACGTTCTCGCACTAAAAAATTACGGTCAAGTTTTCATGATGATGACAGAACCGATCAGCATATTATTCATGGCAGTCGATTGCTTATCACCATATAACGTTCAAGTGGTTACATTCATATTAACTGGCATAAAATATAGTCAGATGTCACTTGGATTCTATGTGGTCGTCATTTGGCTGCATGTGGCCGGCATTTGATTGATTGTGGCTGGCATTTGACTGCAACGTAGCCGGCATGTGCCCATGTGTCTGGCTTATGGCTGTCATGTGACCGACATTTGGTTGTCATGTGGACGGCATTCGACTGCCATGTGAACGCCCTTCGATTTTCATTTGGACGGCATTAAGCTACTAATTGGACGGCATTCGACTGCCTTGAATAACATGTTCCGATCGGGATACTATTCATGAATATCATAATCTTTGTTGTTGCCATTTATCATCTCTTTCGTTATTTAATGACTAATGCGTGTCCTATTTATTGTACATCTAATGTTTATATTGCAAACAATGACCGATTTATGGTAATTTACACTCATCATTCAGCGAAAGTATTTATTTATCTTTTTTTGTGCGGAACTATGTGACTTTGTCTTGCGTAAAAAGAGAAGCTATTTGTGTGGATATAAAACATGAAAAATGATGTCATTAAGTGGCAGCAGACATTCCATCCATTCATTCACAGATTTTTTATATTGTTTATTTTTGTATCTCTTTTTTGCATAATCCTGATTTAGAAATAAATGACCTAATAAAATAAAATTTAGAAAAGAATTTCCTTTTAAGCATGCGATGTCGAGTTAAGTAAAAATGATTGTTGCCCATTTTTATCTAGTTGCTAATATATGTGACTCATGATGTACTTAGAAGCTATGATAATTTCATGATCGGATAGATTTATTTCATTTGTTCTATGAAATTCATAGTTTTGCTGCCTGAGTGACATAAATGAGAAAAGGTTTAGGTGACATATCAGTATGACGTGGATCATAGTTTAAGAAGGACTGCCTAGTCTGAATCAAGTTTTTCTATAACCCTAGTTTCTACATCTATGATCCTGATCTATGAATTTTTGTCAAACTGCATGTTTGGAATCGATTTCGGGAACTGGAAGTGCTAAGATACAACACAAGTGTGTTGCTTAGATACAGTTGATGTTCTAGTGGTGTGGTTGTATCGTGCCTTATGTCATGAAATAATGTTGATAAATGTATCTGAGACGGAACTTTTAATGAATCGAAATGGAGTCATTCTCCTTTATGTTCATATAGGTTTCCTTTTATTTCACGTTTTTTATGTACAAGCAAAGCAAAGAGGACGTTCACTTATTCGTAACGGTTTTTGTAGGGAGGAGAAAGAATGGGTTGTGATTGGAATCATCAGATGATTTCTCGTGTCACATAATAAGTGAACGACCTCATAGACTCTTGTGATTGCAATTTAAAATTCAAGAATCACCAACCTCATTTCCATATCATAACATCAAAAAGATTCTCAAATAAAACATACATACTTTCAGATTTATTTCCAAAAACGTCATCAAACACATTCAAAACTTAATTACGAAATTAGACTGCATAAAGCTGTTTCCTACAAATTTGATTCATGCATATTTATGCAAACTACGTAGAAGCTTACGAATCTAGATGAATTTTTAAGTCTCAGTGTATGTATATATAAAACTTTATCATCAAACATAAAGAACAACGTCAGAAAATTTAAGTTTCATCAAGCAAAACAACGTAGTATGCACATCCAATCACATTCATTCAGAAAAGTTTTACGTCAATGAAGTTTTTTTTCTTCCTATTTTAATATTTAAAAAGCTCCGACTGTTTTATCAAAAATTATTTAAGCATCATAAATTAGGGAAGTAAATAGTGTAGAAGATGTAACAAATGCGGCTATTTTTTTCTGCGTAGTAAGCCAACATGTTGTAAGCCATAAAGAAAGCAATTTTCTTCTTAATAATAAATTTACGGCATGTTCAGCTAAAGAACATGGAAGATTTATCACGTCAGTATACACAAAAATTCTAAATGGGAATTTGGACGGATTAAAGGTGCTTTTTACCCTCTCTGAAGACAATTGTACTCAAGTGAGCAGCTTTTAAGCATGTGACAAGAATTAGCTTTTGTATGAACATCTTTAGATGATTTTAACTTAGCCAGATCAAACCAGATACATTCAAATTTGACAGATTTATTCAGCATTAAATCATTCCCAATTAGGCTCACCACCTGGTGTATTTTAAACAGATTTATTCTCCTAATTTCGATTTTATTTATCTGGTTCACGAAAGATTTAAAAACAAATTTCATGCTTCCAAAATTAGAGCACAAATATTAAGAATTTGGGTCAGTAATGGAATAAATTATTACTTTAATGCTATTTCATTTTAAAGCATAACATTATGATAAGTGAAATTACCTATAATTTATTGTATGTATGAATCAATATGAATAAATAATATGAGATAATAAGTATATAATTTTGTTTTTGGTAAGTAATTCTAGGGTCGTTCACTTCTTATGCTCGACTTTTTGGACGGGATAGGGGTTTGCGAATGAAACCCATGACCAAAGCTAGTTTTGAAGTCTTTGGTGCACATTATGTGCTAGGTATACAAGGTTATACTTGTATCTGGATAACTATCTTTACGAAATCTTGCACACACGAATTGTAACTAGGTACATTGCAGGATACATCAGGTCTTATGACGTACTCGTGTCTTTGCTATGTGCAAAACATGCAAATAGGTTCGTACCCCACTATAAACTAGGCCTAAAGGGTGTGGTACAACAGATTAATAATCGCAGTGCCTCCAGCTCATAAGGCTTGGCCCTTCAAGCATTATGCATATAGAAGTCGAAGCTGGCTCAAAACGAGTTTCAGAAAGACGTTTAGAACACTAGAGCGCCATTAAGCCATTGTGTCACCAAAATGATTACATGACGGGTTCTATGACGGAAAAATGTTCATTACTTCGACCGTATTAGCTAGGCATTATGTCAAATTGTCCATTCAGGAAAGCTGTTTTGTTCTTGACCTGTGAAATTTGTATGTCATTTATAAATTTTTCCTTTTTACATCCCTTAATTCTCAAAATATTCTTAAAATGCCCCTAAAAAATTCCAATTTAAATAAACAAAAATATAATAAAAGCACACACATTTTAAACAAAGTCTTTGTGGTACATCCAAATGAGAGTGTGGAAAGAATAAACTAAAGTTTAGTTAATGTATTCATCTCTTAATGTCGATTCTGCTTTAAAGAAAGAAAAATAAGATAAAAAGGGGAAAAATAACCTCGTTTCCTTTGAGGAAATGAAAACATTTTAATTTTATACTGCTAGTGCCTCTTTCCTAATTCAACAAATGAAGAACAAGCAAAAATATTTTATTTTATTTTTTGAAAGATGAGAAGTGTTTTTCACAAAACTCCCACAAGCTTTTTCTATCCATCAAAAACTGAGTCGATTGTTATATCTTCCTTGTTTCTTTATTTATAGTTATAAACAATGCTATTTTCGATTATCATTAGATGCTCTAGCCAAGTCCCATAATTAGATTTCTATACAAAACGAGAAAATTTCATTTGTTTCACATATCGAACAAATTGGATATAAAAGCACCGATGAGAGGATGTTTTTTTTAATTTCTTACGCTATTTACACCATGAGATTATCTTTAAGGGTTCAAGGATGGTGACTGCATGATAGACATACCAACAATGGGTTTGAACGAGAAAAATTGAAAATCAATATATCACATCAATACGGCAAATAATGTGATAGTCAATATAGGAGGATATCGACACTACAATATTCTATCCATACTTTTTTCTCTTTTTTTTCGATATCGTGATAAAATAGAATGTAAAAGCGGCAATTCTACATATTGGAAACAATGGCGCTTTTTTCTGTTGTAATCGAGTTGTCAATTGAAATGTAATAAGATTAGGGTTGGTAAATTTAGAGTTGAGCTCAGAATTTTTCAGATTTCAATGTGGAGGTACCTTCAATGGAGTCCAGAAAAAAGTAGAGTTCAGACTCAAGTGGAGGCACTTTTGTGAGCTTTTGGAGTTCGAACTCCCAAAGTATTGTCAATTCTGTTTGAGCTTCTAAAATGGATTCATGTTTATGATGTGATACTCCTAGCAAGCATTCAAAAATGTCAAGTATATTCCAATTTTGTATGGAGACTAGTCAACTTGAGTCTACTTTGCTATACAAATTACGATTCGACTTCGAGATCGGTTATTAATTCTATTTTGATCACCAACATTTAATCACTAGGATACCTCTCCGTCGCAGGGTTGACGACAAGAAACTAGAATACCCTAACAGTAGCATTAAGACTGTTTTAGATTAAAATTAAAATTCACCCCTCAGTTCTGTTCAGAATCATTTGCATTAAGTACCGGAATCATTGATTTTTAACGTCCTTGTCATAATCTTAATAATTCAAATTACTCTCTTAGTCAGCCACTTAAAAAATACTACAGAATCGACATTTCCTTTATAAAGATCTGCTTAAAAAATAAGCATAAAAGGAAAATATCAATGTGCAATTGATAGCTTATAGGCAAGGTTTGCCCATTAACACCCATTCATTAAAACCACATGAGCATATTTGATTTAGTATATCCACTTTGAGTTTGGAAAGAAAGAAAGAAAACGCTCAAGCATGCAATGAGAAAATTAAAGTTAACATCGATTGAGAATGATGTTCGAAATTAATTGGATCTTCAAGGCCTCGATATCGTGTACAATATTTTGGTATCTTTATTTATTGTTCGCATAGAGCAGTGCTGTCATAAAACCACATGCTTTTTTGCTTTGGAAAGAAAGAAAGAAAACCTCAAGCATTGGCATACTTAGGATCTTCAAGATAAGCTTCGATCTAAGCTTTTTTGGTCCGCGGTACACTTTGGGGATAAGCTTCGATCTAAATCACACATTTCATCTTTAACAGACAAAGAGCTCTCATGGAAAGAACACTACGGTACCTTAATCCCCACGACGGTCTCGTTGCCTGTTATGGCATACGACTCATGGCATTTCCAAAAAGATTTGGCGGCACATTTTTGTACTAAGGTTGGACAATACTGGCAAAGAGCATTTTATATCATCAGAACATCTCACTCAACTCCAAAAAACAAAACGTCATGACACGTCATGAGTGATCGACCATAATTAAGTAAAAGCTGAACAATGTCTTCTTTTTGGATTGAAATTAAAAGTTTTATGGACCATATAATAAGAGAAATTCATCATCAAGACGAAAAAAACTGTACATTATGTCGGTTAACTAGATTGAATCACAAATTCAACCCAAATACTCTCTTAATTCCAACATAAAAAAATTTCCAAATCCATAGATTTAGTACATAGCTTAGTTTGGAGCTATTAAAATTTCCACCGAAACGGCAATAAATCTCAATTTACTTCTTCTTTTGTTTATTTTTATATTTTGGTTCGCATTAAACTTTTGCTCCCTCAAACTTGACCTTGTTGGAATCTCTCAATTGTACATTTATTGACTGTAAATCAATGAATATTTAATGCGCTATCTTATCCACCACAAGGGAGCATTTGAACTTATTAAAAAAAAATTTCTAGCTTCTAAGCTATGGAAAATATAAAATGACATAAAATAAGGCAAGAGTCGATGCTTAATGGCTTGAGAAAATAATGCGATGATGACAAGTGGTCGATCAAAAAAATATTTATTGTGATGAACCAAACACCATGAGCATGTGAGCAGCAAATGTACCGATGCACATTTAGATTTATAGATTACGAAGGAAAGAGAGAAAAAAAGGAAGGAACGAATAATAAATAAATTGAAATAATAGTTTTACTCGTTGATCATGTTATTATCGATTCCTTTTAATATTGCCATTAGACTGTATTTGTATGCTCCTCTTTGGAATTTATGACTTTTTTCCAGTAGTTCAATGGATATCAGTGGGACAAATGTGAATGGAAAAAAAGATGTGAATGAAGGATCTTAAAGGAATTTAATGGCTTGGACGCATTTTATGGATGTTATCCTAAATGGCAAGAAGCATGCTCTCTATAGCTTGCTCTACTTAAATATACCAGAGCACCTTATGGTACCAATAAGCATGCTCATTTAGGATAACACTCATAAGCATGCTTTTGGTACCGTAAGTTGCTCATTGAGCATATGCTTGTATGTTAGGTTTACTCTTGGCTTACCCTGCTCTTAAGAGTACGCTCTTTGTCTACTAGCGTTAGCAAGGGGTTCGTTAACTTTCTAGGGGGTAGGGCTTAATAGCTTATACATAGGAAATTGTTTAGCAATTTTTTAACAAGTTTGGGGATCTTTAGACTAGGGTGACTATCAGATCTTCATCAAAATAGGAATTAATTAATGACGGAAGACGGAAGACATCTGAGGAAAGCCATGGATCGCATTTGATCTGGACGGTCAGGGAAGTAAGTAAGCAATAATAAATTTTCTAAAGCATACAGGATTTAATGGAAAATTTCAAAATTACTGTCCAGTGAAAATATACGCAGATAGCCACCCTAAGTTTGCCCTACACTTAGCACGTGGTAACAAGAATTAAGATGTGTCAGTGTGCCAATACCCCTGAAGAGAACATCCATAAACCATCATTTCAAAATCATTTCCAGCATAGAATTCGGCAGTCATAATTTCCAATTTTTTAAAGTAAAATTATTGATTGCTCACAGCAACATCCTTCGAATCTTTCTATGAAGTTGTTATTTCGAAATCATTAAGCTACTTAGCGTGAGTTCGCATTTTTTCCGTCCATCGATGTACATTTCAAGTATTATAATTTTTTCCACGAAGATCTTTATTTTGTTTAGAAAAAGTCGGAAACCTTGATAATTTCCAATCAAATTTTATGTAAATGGATATCCTTTAAGCAATATTTAGGGTTTAACTTCTATGGTAATTTTTTTTATATATATTTATGCAGCATGTACAAAAACAATTTGAATTTCTAATTTCATAAAAATGCTAAACTAATGTCCAATACTAATTAAAATATTCATTATAAGTTAATCTCTTTTATATTCTGTTTATTGGATATTTCAACAACATTTTAGGAAGGACAGCCTTGATTAACATTTTTGTCACAAGCACTTAAAGTTGGAACTCAAAAATGTCCTCAAAACAGCTTCAAGGTAATGTCAAAAAATGAATTTTTCCTGTCCAACTTATCAAAAAAAGTCGTCAAGGATCTTGGCTAGCAGTCAAACTCAAGATAGATAAGAATTTCACAAAAGAAAGATTTTAAAGATGCCTTAGGACATATCAAATGACTATATTTCCCTTTTTGTTTAGTATTTATGTCATTTTTTGTGACAAAAAAAAAATTATTTGAATAAATTGGGGGACAATCATGTCATTTGTGACGTCTACTGTTTATGTGGTGGTCACGCTTTTACACTTTAGTCAATCTTTGGTATGAGATTCAATAATTTTTCATTCGACACAGATGAAAGAAGCTTCGTCACGGCTCCGTCAAGCCTTCGTCATGAATACATTTACATACATCAAATGGAAACTGCTTCCGTGTGTTTCATTTTTAGCACTCGGGATTTGTTGGATTTTGTGACTTGGTTCAATACAACGACAAGAGCTGTGCAATGAGCATTGGACAGAGAAAGAACGTTTAAATAAACACTTTGTCACACTCTCTTATAACCCTCGGTAGCTCAGTAAGTAAGAGCATTTAACATGTAATTAAGAGGACGTGGGTTCAAATCCTAATCGGACTATGTTGTGAGAAAGTGTCCTTCTTCTCTAGAACCTGAGATTTCGAACAGGATTAATACACAGATTTATGATCTTTAGCAATCCCCGGTAGCTCAATAGATAAGACCATCTGCCGTATAATTAAGAGGGTGTGGGTTCGAATCCCAATCAGACTAAGTTGTAGGGAAGTGCACTTTCCTTCTAGAACCTTGGTTTATAGGAAGATTCCAAACATGATTGACACCTAGATTGACTTAACTTATGAACAATTCCCATTGAAAAATATCTTTTAAAGTGACATTAAAGTTTGCCCAAAGGATAATAGGAAACAACAACAAAAAAATAAGAGCAGCAAATCTAAATTCCATTAGATTGTGTGTCCTAGAGGATATCATATTGAAAAATAGACGAGACAACATTAGAGCATCATCTAAGGGGTTGCTAAGAGGAGTGAGAGAGGAAAAGTAATAATAAAGATTGATTTAGTCACATCTGACACGTGCTGAAGACCAAATGAATGAATTGCATAATTGATACAATTTCTTTCTTTTTCTAGGTCAGATGCATGATGGTCATAATATAAACACACAATTCAAATTGAACTAAGTTCATTCGTAACTATCGCTTTAATTCATTAATTTCGTGTTTTGTGACATTTCCGAGTGCAATTAATTAATATAATAGAGACTGGACTGGAGGAAGTAAGAGAAATGTAAATGAAAATCATTTCTAAATTGTAGTGAATAAATTTTCATACATCTCTTCTTTTCTACATGCGATCGCGCCCCCAACGCGCATAAATTGCCGGAACTTTCGCCGTTCTATAGACCGTGATTTATATTTATGCATTTAATGTTTTGTGATTTAAGATTTATTACTTGTTTTAAAATAATTTTCATTGTGGATGTTTTGTTTTATCTATTTGGATGCCCGGTTATTACTTTTACTTCCCATAGCATGCGATTGCTAGTGAAATATGATAGAAAGGTTATTAATTCAATTTATTATTTTCCATTTTTTTTTTGAGTAAACACGCGCACATTACTCTAACTAACCGACTCATTAAAAGTCTCACTTCTTTTGTTTGAAAATCTATTTTTATCAATTGAATATTTTTTCACTTTTCTTGTGATGTGCCTGAATTGCTAGATGGAGCATTTTAACTGTTTACGCAATTAATTACCGACGTTTTTAAATGGAAAATTTTTTTTGTGTTCGCGTGAAGAATTGAAGATTCTACAGTGTTCTGCATTAACACTAATTACCAATAATAATATACTTCATTATCATCTCAACTTACCGAAAATCTGAACTCCTTTTCGAGTACATTATCGTTTACCACTTGAATCAACCCTTCTTGTGTCTCTTCGCTTGTCGGCAATAATGGAACAATCAAGACATATTCTACTGATAATAAATCCTTTAAATATAAATTGATCTTCGATTGTAGAATTGTTGATTCTGTTGTTGTTGATATACTTTCGAGGAGTTGTAGGAGTTTGAGAGTATCATATACAAATTCATTATTATTTTCATGATCTGCATTCATTTTTCTTCTCTGTTTTTAACTTTTTTCCTCTCTCAATTGATACTATTTATTTTATTATCACTCAAAATTTAAGTATTAACTCTCAAAAAATTAATTATACTTCATTTTTCTAAATTTAATTATTTATTTATAATTTTTAAATTTTTATAAGCACTCTTTGTCATTAATTTTGCTAATTTTTTCTGTTAATTTTTTTTCTTCTAAGTATTGAAAACAGCACGAGATTGAAAATTTATCGTCTATACTTTTCGAGCATCGGAAGTAAACTGAATTTTCTCAGAGTGAGAATGAAAACATGTGATAAACATTACAGTACTGTCAACGCACAGTTGATGTTTAAATTGTGTTAGTCGATTGTTTCATAACACTCTGAAACATTTCAAATGTTTGTTTTGAATTTTTAATGGCGGTTGAAGGCTTTCTTTAAATTAATAATTAAATATCCCTAAATGTTTCTTCATAAATAACTGTAAACTTTCTTACTCAACTATTTAACTTTCTTATAATAATTGCTTCATATTTAAAAGTCGTCATCGTCGTCCATATTTTGTAGAATGTCAGCATGTCTCAAACCTAAGAATTAGAAAGATAAGCATAATTAGTTTTTAATTTAAATTTCTTTTTATTGAATTGTCTTGAAAGCACATGAGCCATGTGATAGCTTTAAAATTAGATTTGTGGCTGTTCACTTAGCCCGAGCGACACAAATGAAGAAGGCTCCACCATGGAGCTTTTAAAGCTCTAAGTCTTATTTATTAACAACAAATGGAAGCCGCTAATTTTAGGCAGCCATATGGACGCCAAACGGAGGCGGCTTCGATTTGACATTAAAAAAGGTTTAGCGGAACCGTCCTCATTTGTGTCTCGCGAGGATCAATTCACTTATTACGTTCAAAAATAACGAACTTTTTTCAAAAATGATCAATCGAATTATCGGTGGGTTTGAACATTTTCTGTTGTTTTAATCTCATTTACCCCTCCCATACCCCCTAAGCAAACAGCTCATAATTGTGTGTTACGCAAAAATAACGTAAATTGATATAAAATAGCAGATCACCCTTCTTCCTCCCCCTTCCCCTTGAACGTAATTAGTGAACGGCCCCTTAAAATGAGTATGATTATTTATTTTCGGAATAAAGCCATTCCATGAATATTCATAAAACTAGAAATATGTAAATACAAATCAAATGTAAATGTTACACATGGACTGTATTCATCATGTCTTGAGTATTTAACAGGTCACTCAATTTCTAATTTACAGAAAGCAAATTAAATGCTGGATATTTTAAAAGAAAAGAAAAATGGAAAGAATGCTTGAGCTTCCTTCTCATCTGCATTACCCTTGGTTAGACCCTCAGATGTGCTTGACTCGGAGGTCTTCTCTGTTGTGGCTTTATCAGTATCAATATCCGTTGAAGCTGATTCACTTTCATTGATTGGTATTTCATTGGCAGAAGCATCATTATTAGATGATACAGTTGAACTTTCATTTGATGATACAGTCGCTGTTTCATTAGATGTGCTTGGTTGACATGCAGTCATATTGTATGCAATTTGTGAGAACGTATTGAAGTCATTCTCAATTCGATTATTAACTTGAGTTATTTGTTCATTTGTGAATTGCACCACAGAATGTAAAATAGCTGATACAGCTGAGAAGATTGTATTTACAACATTTGTGCCATTTCCGGTAGAATTTAAGTTAGCTAAACCATTAAAATTGGATGAAACTGTTGATAATGTGCTGGATACATTACTCAATATGTTACTAACAAGCTGTTGAGCTTCACCGACATTTTGAATCGATTGAATTATGAATGGCTGAACACAATTTGATGAATTGGATGTGATATTTACTGGTGCCATTGTTGTTGTTTCATCCATCAATGTTGTTATTAAAGAACTTTCATCAACGGATGATTTCATGACTCCAAGATAATTATTTAATTCATTCATGGCAGGTGTAATAATAGGATCATTATTTACGTTCATTGATGACACTTCCGTTACATCTTTAATTGTATTTAATAAAACTTCAGAAATTTCATTCTGTTCATCTTGAATTTTCGATCTAAGTTCATTTAACTCGTCACGTATGTCTTCACCTGCCAAAAAGTAATTGAGCATTACAAAGAAAACATTAATAATACGAAGAACTTACCTTTTGAAGATGTAACCGTTATGGCAAACAATAAAAACAAGAAGAACTTCATTCTGGTTGCTGTTTACAAAAAAATTTCACTCTTCACTCCAAGAAAGTCTACGACTGAATGTCAACAATATTTATACTACATGTCCATTTTATACCCGAAACAAGATGCTCCACAAAAAAGAAATTTTCTTAGTGTTTATCTTTTTAATGCTAATTAGCATTTCTAAGAAATTTCTCATGCAAATTTAAGGTAGAGTGAAAGACGAAAGAGCATATTGACACGTGCTTCTTTCACGTCGGCTTTGTCTCATTTGTTATTTGATTTAAGAACGGTAATGATGTGTTAGTTACTGCATTGAGTCGTTCGTTAAGGCGCTTCTTGTTTGCTTTTATGGTAGTTGATGTTGTGAATTATTGTTGCGTGTTTAATAAGGTAGTAGGTCAATTGTATGGACGATCGTCTATTATGATTGTGTTTTGAAAGGAAAAGGGAGGTCTGGTGAGGTTGTATGATAATTTGAGCAAAATCCGTAAAGCACAACATGTTCGCTAAAGTACTGCTATGTCGTTGTATTGACGGAGAGACTCGGAGTCAACCTGACGGCACCGTGACGGCTGATTTTGACTCATTATTAACTAATCATAGAAACCTTTGGAATTTTATTTAAATTTTTATATTTTTGTAAAAACATCGATCAATTCTCAATAAAAATAAAACAAAAAAATGACAAGCAAGTGGGCACTTACGACAGCTGTCTTTATCAATTACGTCCTTGGTGTCTCCGTTTTCATCGCACCTGAAAAAAATCAACTATCATATATTGGACCAATGCCTGGATTGATAATTTTAATTTCTTTAGCAATATTATTTTCGGAAACTCAATTGATACCGGCGAGATACAAACAAGATCATACATGGATATTCTTCATCCTTGAGCTGATTTTGAGTCTAGTTCTGTTGGAGTTTTTCATTGTTAAAGTTTGGACGAGAATTGAAGGATTTATGTTTTCCATCATTAAATTCCTTCTTGGACGTGGAAATTTATATGAAGAAATGGGAGGAAATGGATTTATGTCATTGTTAATTTCTGGTATTGCCTTAACATTCCTTCTTTATGCAATTAGTGCAACAAGCTCAACAGAGGCAATAATCAGCAACATTGCTGAAACTTATAACAAAATTGAGGCTCTCTATATGAAGTTTAAACAGTATTCATTTACCCAAAAAGCATGTATGCCTCAATCATCAATGCAAGCTTGCAATATGCAGCCTCAATCATCAATACAAGCTTGCAATATGCAACCTCTACCTGTAAAATCTGAACCAGCTCAAGTATTTCGCTGCGTACCAGTTTGTACTCCTGTAACACAACCATACAAGCGAAATCCTCAATGTCCTATTCATGGTGATCATGAAATCAATCATCATCATGTTGCATCTTCAACTGTTCGATCGAATAAAAGAAGCATGTGATGAGGAAATTAATTATTAACGGTTGAAATAAATTTAAAGTGATATGTTTAAAACGGATTTCTTAACGGTCTTTTTATTTTTAAATTTTTGAACTTCAATTTTCAAAATTTTGAACTTCAGTTTTCAAATCCCTGAATTTCACGAATTTTTTCAATCTGTTATTTAAATTAATTAAGGCAAGATGGAGCAAGCAAATTTAGTTAAATTATTAATTAACAATTCATCAAACGTTTACGAAATAAATTTTGACTGGAATATTCCGAAATACCAGCTGAATACGATTTATTCTGAAAATCTGAAGCTAAGGGATGATCTTGAATGGTAATGTCGATATCAAAAGTTCTATTGTTTATTAAATTATATATTTTTTCAGTACAATTATGCTTGTTCCGAAAAAGTGTTATGGACGGACCATAAAGAATTTTGTTCGCTCGCAATCGACGATTTTATTCACAAAAGTTCCAGACGATGGTCGAGAAACTTGGTTTAGTTACAGTATACGAACAATTACGAATTTTCCATTGGCCTGTGCTGGATTTCGTAGAATCGAGATGAGCTCTGAAGCATATGTTGGAAACCGAAACAATTTATCTACTGCTAGCTACAAACAATTACTTGATAAGAATTCTTCATTAAACTTGAATGTCAAAGTAGGCGTAATTATCTTAATTGTCACTTGAAACATTAACAATTTTTAATTACAGTTTTATCTTGATGATATTGGATGTTCATCATTCAGCATTGACCATTTCGGAGAAGGACATACTCTATTGTCTCCATATTTTTCTTACGATGACATCATGTATCCTGACATTACATTAATCAGCGCCGACAATAATAAATTTCCTGCTAATAAAGCAGTTTTAGCAGCACGCAGTTCAGTTTTTGCTAAAGTATTGGCTGAGGATATTGATACTTACGTAATCGAAGGAGGATTCAGCAAGGATGATATCATGGCATTTCTTCAATTTCTATACACTGATACAATTTCTGTCGATAAATTAGATGACAGTGCAATCAACTTGATGGAATTGGCATCTAAATATGAAGTTTCTGAACTAGTCAACTTATGCCAACAATATATTTTTAAGGAATGCAAGACACAAATAGCAGAGTAAGTTACAATTCCTATTGCAGCTATTTCTATTTTTCTTATTGATTTGATTGTTATTTGCAGCATATCTATGAAGATGAAGAAACTATCTAGTGAGGACATATTTGCTCTGGATAATTTCAATGAATTTAATCGATGCGTAAAGAATTTGTATCGATGTACTAAGGACATTAATGCCATTAAGTAAGTCAAAAAACTACTGAAAAAGAATTTAGTTAATATGTCATTGAAGACATAAAGTTCCTAATCTGTAAACACAATTTATTTAGGTGTTTTATGCTATAAATTTACAAAATAAAGGAACAGCGAAATAAAAAGGTTGTAAGAAATAAATGCAACTAATATTAAGATGGCTTATCTTCTGCTTCTTTTGGCGGTTGTATTTGCTGTGCTTGAGATTGTTGAACATTAACTAGTGACGTTACAGCTGTTTGAATTCCGTGCTGCCAGAATTTTCTTACATGTGACATTTTCGCGGTGAGAGTTCTAGCATCTAATGTCATTGGATCTCCTATTAAATCGGGATTGCTTGATGATCTTGCTAATGGTGCTAAGCCTGATGGATACATCACAGGTTGGAAGGGTTGAAGGGAATTGTATTGACTACTTGATCTGAGAATCATTAGAAGATTTACATTAAAAAGTCATACTTGAAATGACTAGACACAAACTCACCTGCTTTCATAGTCTTCAGAATGTCTAAATTTATCTATTTCGGAATTAAGGATAATCATATCTCGATGCTTACTTAATAACTGCTTCGTTAATCTCGTTCGATCTTTGTGCAAACTTCTCTTATCATTTAAAAGCTTTTCTATTTGAATTTTATACGACTTTTCACGTGCAAGATTTTCATCTTGAAGCTTCTTAAATAATTCTATGGCAGAGATTGTATCATTCTTCATTCCACACAATGTACGATTCTCTTCTACAAGTTTATTATAATCCGCTAATAAATGTTGATATTTTGTCTGAAGATCCTCAGACTCAGTTTTCATCTGTCCGTGAACACTCTTGATGTCCGATACTGCATGTGTATTCTAGAATTTAGAAGGATTCTATTTGAATTATAATTATTTACGAAACGAATTGTGACTGTAAAGAGTATTCTTACAAATAATTGGAAGACTTCTGATTTAATCATTTTTAGTTCCTCTTCGGTTTTTTCGAGTAGTTCTGAGAGTCCCTTTTCTTTTTCCCTTAGTTCCTCACTGCCGGCTTTAAGATCGTTTAACTAAAGATTGAAAATCAGTTATTAGAAAACAATCAGTCAATCCAAATTATCAATCAGGTGCTGTGTTTACGTATCTAATGTGAATCTACGAATCTGTGGTTATGCAACAGAAAGCAACCCTGATAATATATAATTCAATACCAGCTTACTCTGTGATTAAGTGTTCTATTTGATTCCCTTAAAGCTTCATTTTCATTTCGAAGGTGATGCACAGTATTCTCATGTTGCAAGACGACCCGCATCTGATCTTTCATTTGTTCTGTTTTCGCTGCAATTTCATCCATCAATTTCTGCTCTCTTTTAAATGCATCTTCCTTTCGATTCTTAATTTCATGTGATATTTCGTACGCATGAATCCTCCATCTATGGACAAATTGATTTTTATCAATATTGATAAGCATAAATGCTGCAAAAATACTTACTTCTCTTCTCTGGTTGTTAGATCTTCTAATTTTGCACTTTTTGATTCAAGTTCTGATTCGATGGCAGCTAGTCTTGCTAGATTTTGATTGAGTTTATCTCTAGATGAATTCACCTCATCATTCTGTTCCTTTACTCGCATTTCAAGTAGCGATACTTTACTCTTCAATTCGCCTATAATCTGAATTGACTTCAGACACTCATCCCTTAATTTACTCTTTTCCTCGAAGGCAGTTTTCTGAAGTTTTTCATATTGTTGCGTTTTCCTCTTCAAAGCTTCCGTTGCTTTTGAACTTTCTAATGATTTGTTCATTAATTTTGTCTTAAGATCATTAATTTGCATCACAGTTGACGATGTACGCGTTGGTGAATTTTTAGCTGAACAACTACATGATTTCTTTAGCATTTCGTGCTCCGTTTCTATTCGTTGTTGCTCTACTGTCATTTCTGATATCCGTTTATTCTTATCACATACGTCTGATTTGAGATTTTCTATTTCCATAAGTAAGCTTCCGTTCTAAAATAAATTAAAGGTTAGTGGTGTCCTAACAGAAATCAAGTAGTAACTGACCTCAAATTGAATCGTATCCAAATTAACCTGCAATTCACCAAAACGCGCCTCATAAGATTCTATAGTTTTCCTTAGAATATCATTTTGGCTTTCGAGATCTTGCATTGAATTTTGAAGTATGGCAGTTTGTTTCATAAGTTCCTCATGATGTGTACTCTGTGTATGAGACTGAATAAGTTGCTCCGTAAGAGCTGTGATTTCTGATTCTAGTTCTTTGATTGTCGTGTCAGATTTCATTTTTTGGGATGCCATTTTTTCGAGATATTCAGCTTCCTGTAAGTGCAAAACATGAAAATTTTTTATTAAACTTTGATGCATGACACACGTCAGTAAAACTTACAATTTCAACACAACGACTACGGTAATGTTTCAGACAATTTATATCTCGCTCACGATTGCTAATTTCCTTCTCAATTTGCTGTTGCTGTTCTCTCTGTGCTATTTTAAAATTTTCCAACTAAAATTAAATAAAAAATTTTCATTTAATATAATAATAAGCTAAATTAAGTGCAGGAAGTTAAACTTTTTTATGCAAAAAGCAAAAGTGAAAAGAAAATGGAAAAACTTTTTTCAAGAATATTTTTCCCCCAAAAAACCAGCATAAGAAAATCCATGAACCTTGAAGAATGTGTTTTACATGCAATCGCAAAAGCACTTACAAACACATATTTTCACGTGAATGGTGCTAGAAAAGAAATTCATTTATTTCCAATATAACGTCTCGCAAAACCGTGACTGAAGTAATATATTCTTCTTTTATGCCATCAAAAGGAAATAATATGAAAAGTTTGAATAGGTCTTTGTTTGTGAAATGAGAGAATATGACGCATGCCTTTCAAATATTAAGATTTTTGGTCATGTTTGGCTTCTAAAAACCCATTGATTTCGGTTACTGGCTCTGTCACCTAGTTTGTACAAATTATTTATCGACTAATTAAGCTGACATCGATTCAAACAGTCTAAACCCCATCAAATGCTGAATGCCATAATTGAAATTAATTAGTAGCATGTGTCTGAGCCAGTGTTGTCGACTAGTCTACTAGATTATTAAGGAAAAAAGATTCGCATAAAATTACAAGCATTTTCCCAACAAACAGAAAGATCTGTGCTTGAAATTTGAGTAATTATTAATCTTGAATCTACATCGTTTTTGGAGTAGTAAGTCAGAGCAATTTCTTTGTGCGAAATAATGTGAAAAGATTTAATCCGATGTAATTAACTAAGTTGAATCTAAGATACTGACAACAAATACATCTTGTTCCTATGATATACAATCGATTATTCTGAACAGCACAACGTGTTCTGTGGTGCCGGTCTACGGTGCCGTATTAATGGAATGACGTGAATTTGTCCCGAATAGCAAAAAAAGGTTAATCGATCCATAAATCCGGCTCCAGACGGTCGCTATTCTGACTTGAAGCCGAATTTGATTCAAATCCAAAAATATGTCGGCCTGTTACCGGATATTGGATCGATTAACTGATTTACTATTCATACAATTTGACTGTACAGACAACACCATAACAGCTGATTTCAACCAATTTTCCGTATGATCAGTAACATGCAGGGTATCATGTTTGTAACTGAATAAAGAATTTTCCATACAAAATCCCGAGTCAACTTCGAGCTCTGTTGAAGAATATGTAAATCTTTCATATAAGACTATGCTCATCGATTCTAATGATTCCTCTATTAATCACATTCTACAAACAACATGCCCCTGAAGTGCCTAACTCAATATTTCTTGACGGGAATTTATTCGACTCGATCAAAACGAATGAATAAATCATTTTCTTGGCGAAAAGTCGCTAAAAGCTTGAAGAAATAGGGAAGAGAAGGAGAAATGAAATTTATTGAATTTGATGATATTTTTCCTGTGACATAAAATTATTGACGTCCTTGAAAGGAATGTATTGGGATTATCCTGTGTGTTAAAAATAACACAATTGAGGAAGTTTTATAAATAATAATAAATTGCGATTATAAATGTATATTTTTCCTGTAGATTGATTTGACGGCTTACAATGAAAACAATTCACATTTGAAGCCTTCAATTTTTTTTTGGACTACTTCCACATATGAGCTCTTGTCACGAAATTTTCTTCAAAAATATTTCTTGCTAAAAAATTTTAAACTTAATTTTTCGTCAGTTTTGAGTTCTTTTGAAGCCTAGCGTTATAACATCTGGATTAGTTTGTAGTGAAAACTGTCAATCAGGTTTTGTGGAAATAGTCGAATTATGCAATCTTACATAATACAGTAAAGCAAATATTATTTATTTCAAGTCATGAGTCAAATATCAAAAATGTTGCAATATGTATATTGTGCAGTAATGAGCAAATAATGAGTTGCTTTGTTAGTTGATGACTTGCTGATGACTACTTGCTCGTTTCTTTGATAACTAGGCGATTATTTCTTGACAATTCCTTTGTTAAGTTTAAGTTCAGTATTTAGGGATTGGATGGCACTTTTTGGAAGGACAATAATTTCCAAAAAAATTGTACATAAATTAAAGACTCTAGAAGATAGCAATTGATAGACACTTCTGAAATTGATAATTTAAATTGACAGAGGAGATCATACAAAAGAAGCCAGGCTACAAACCGAGTAGAAAATGCCAAAAATTCCGTATCAAGCCGATTCGACTCTGACTTGACGGCGAATTTATTGAATCTGGCTATAGTTATAGCGATATCATAGACGTCTCAGGGATTTCATAGATTACATTTTATAGGACAGACATAAAGAAAAGCTAGACAATAGAGCTAAGAATTAAGGTATATATTGAATGAACTGTTTCTACACTGCAAATTCACTATGTATTGGACAGTAAATGAAATATTATTTTACAAAACATTTCAAATTTTGCTAGACTTCATTCTAATTTTAAGAAGACGCACGAGAGTCGATTGCCGCATTTAGAATTCGTCGAAAGCTGAATCTATCTTTAGATAACTTCTGCCTGTTTCTAATTCCCAGCACTTTTGCATCGTTGCTCACACAGCAATCCCATGAGCTCTTTGGTCTACCTCGAGATTTCATAATGGACTGGACAGTAAATGAAACATAAAATCGTTTTAAACCAATCGTAAAAGATGTCGCATTACGCTCTATACGTAGCCTAACAATTTTTCCACACAATTTTATAATTTTGCAAATATTTTATATATTAATTTCCAGACAAAATAAAACTACTATTAAGAAAGTAAGTCATTGCAGTTGTTTATGGCGCCAAACTTTACTGATAATGATTGCATTTTTATTGGTATTCAACTATTAGCCTAGCGACATTAATTTTTAAAACAAATAAACAATGTTTTGCACGTGTCAAACGTCAATGCACATCCCCACAGAGAGCATAATGATTAGAACTATTTTTGCAATTCAGATAAATTTATTTTCAATGCACATTTCCTTGGAAATGACCTAAGGTTATCTAAAATTTATGTTCTACGGTGATGTGAATGAACTGAATGAAAATAAACTCAATTGTATAATATAAACAGAATTGAATCGCACGAATAGAATTCTTTACGTTCACAAAATACATTCACATTTAAAGATGTGAAGGTGAAATACACAAATCAATGATTTTTTCGAGATAATTCTTCATTACGATTAGATACGGATTACTGTAATGTGTAATGTATGCTTGAACCTTGAAATATTTTATACTAATTGGCGGTTGAGAAAATTATGTAGTCCCTTTGAAGAACTTTGTATATTTTGAGGCTATACATTTGGAATTGGAAATATATTGAGGATTTTACAACGGATTATGGTCTACAAATGTTGGATTTTGCGTCTCCAATACAACTTAGAACTGTTGTACCATTTTACTACTGATGCAATATAAGTAAGCATTATGTCTAGGAACCTATGGTAGCTAGAGCACTTGACACACAACTAAGAGATCGTGGGTTCCAGTCCTACTCATAATCTCTACCTTTTAATACATTATAATTTCTAAAATTAAGTAGGAAAAGAGTAATCTTCAAGCTTTAGAGATCATCTTAAGGCACTCATTTTCTTTCTGTATAAACTCAATAGAAATTATGCTCATCTTCAAAATCATAACTTTTTTTATAAACATCACTTCTGAATGAACATTAAAAATGAAAACATTTTGCTATTAAAATTAAATTGGAATTTTTCAATTCTAATAAAATTCACACGGAATTGGGTCAAAAGTAATTGTTATTGTGCGTATTGATATCTCTTTTATGCTTTACACAGCTATAAAAAATTTTCATTTTCAACATGTCAGTGTTGCTTCCTGAGTACATATGAGCCGTAAACACAAAACAATATGGATTTCTTGTTTTTATAAAAATTGTTGAACTTTTATAGAATATTTTTTAAAAACAGAGCTGGCGACTAGTTTTTTAAACAAATGGATTGAGTTTTCTGCAGAATGACGTCTGAGAACAGTGCGATATTGTCGGTTGTTTCTCTTACAATATCATATGTGTAGATGTTGTAGAGAGGATGCTCGTAGTACTCAGAATTTGATTTCATTGATTACTGAGAACTGACCTTTAATAAAAACTGAGAAAGTTCTTTCACTTAGGAAATAATTTACAATATTTTTGAGTAGAAACCTTAATTTGATCATTTTAAACAAGAGTACGTTATGCCATACTCTGTCAAGAACACCTTTCTTCACAATAACTCACACCAACACTGGAAACTTCCAAAGTTTGCAAAGAAAACTTTTACAACTTAAATTGAATGATTTAATCTACATGAAATGGAATGAAAATTTTCTTTTTATAATGAATCATTTAGTTCCAAAACGAAAGCTCAACCAAAATCGTTTTTCTCATCTGTTGAATTTCACTTTATTTCCAACAAAAATTTTACTCGTCTTGCTTCTTAGTTTTTGTACTTATTGCATTTATTGAATTTAAAAGGCAAATGAAGTATTCTTTTTTTTCGATTTCCAGAAGAATGGGAAAATAAATTAAATGCAAAAGCAGGAATGACAAGTTCTGCAATACAATTTATGATACCATGAAAAATTTCTCATTTAAGGTAAATATTTGATTTTTTAAATAAATATTTTCATTTTTGTACCGTATAAGTTGATGATTTATTTTATTTTTCAGGTAGGCTCCTTCCTCAATCACTCAATGGAATGAAAATGGAAAACAATTGTTTTGAAGGTAAAAATGTGATTCAATTCCATTTTAAATCAAACGCGCTTGTCGAATTGAAAGGTCATTAAATAGTTCTTTTTTAAACATTATATTGCTCCCTGTCATGTACAGTGGTAAATTTTTCCAAGTAATTTAGTTTTATTCACCTTTCATAATAATCCATGCTGAACATTGTATGATTTGTACTACACAATAATCATAAATATCAAATTACATAATCATCTGCCTTTTTTATTGTTCATGTCATAAATATAAATTGCATAGAGGAATTAAAAAATTCCAAACTTTTCTTGTTTCTTAAAGCAACCACTGAAGGATATCCTTTTCTAATTTCACACAGATACCACAAGACGCAAACAAAAATAACAAACTTTCACTGTTTTATTAGGTCAATGTTCAAAGAAAATGAAAATTTATGTCTAGCACTTTTTATGCAATCAACACTTTAGCGCGCGAAAATTTTCATCGAGGAAAAGCTCTACTCTAACCGCCTAACTTATGGCAAAGGCTATCTCAGACTAAAAATCACACTAGGGCAAAAATATATATTATTCTATATTCGATGGAAAAATATGTTTATACAGAAAATCTTTTTTTATGTTTTAATATGAAAATTTTATGCTGATAGTGTATGCTCATCGCAATACGATATAAATACAAATATACAGCATAATGCCTTTTGATAGTAGTATTTTATTTCGATATGTATTTTCCTTTTACCACGTTTTTTGTTTACTCGATTTCTAGAACCAATCGACTCGTGCTTCTGGGGGACAAAATAGAGAGTCAGCAACATGGCGTAGGACGGTAATGAAGGAATGCCAGTTAGATGTCAAAACTGAGAATTTGTACAAGCTTTGTGATACAGCCAGCAACAGAGTCAGATGGAAGGTCTTTTGTAGCAACCTAGGCTCCAAGTCGAAGCATGGTTCCAGTAAGTAAGTTAAATAGAGAGTCAAATTGAACTAAGAAGTTAATTGGTGCTTTTGAACTTGAAAACTAGATTATAAATTTCTGGAGTATCTCTGGTATGCAATGTTGTATCAGAATAGTGTTGAATCTGGAGTATGATAGCGAATCTGCTAGTACGAAAGTAAGGCCTCTGGCCCAATGTTTAGACTACAAAACGGATGTGAATCAACCTTTCGTGAGTTACGTATTTGTCATTTAGAAGTAAAATAAATCTTTTCATTAACCTGAACAGCACAACGTGTGCAATAAGTACAATTCTACGTCACCGTATTAACGGCAGGACACAAAGTTCCCTTGACGGCAGTATGAGGGCTGATTTTGACCTATTATTGCGTCAAAAAATACAGTTGAAAATAACAGATTCCAAGTAAGACTCAAAGCTACATTCAACTCAATTCGACACTAGACTTTATTTGTCAACAACCCTTACTAAACATTTCACAGAACTGTGCTTCTATAGTAGTCAGTACATGAAGCAAATTTTATTCACAATTGAGTAAAATTTTACTACAAATACCATTCGATCACGTCAAAATACAAACGAACGTAGCATAAATGAGAATTTCATGTGTTAGAAAGGACATTTGTTTTATGAAAATATTGACACAGAAACGGAAAGAAAAAAAAATTTCAAAAATCTATCAGTCTGCGAAGTTTTTTTTGCCGTTTCTTGAGTATGTCTGTGTGTATGAAAATATGGCAGAAGCTACTGTTGATGGAAAATGATTTTAGTGGATAAAAACAGATATTTGCAATGTATTGGAATGAAAGTACAATTACAATTGCAAAAAATATCTTGTAGCAAGTACAAGTTCTGTTATGACATGCTGCTGAATCAATCGTAATGATTTATATTCATGTACGTGAATGATTTATTTGTGTAGGACAGAATTGGAAAATAAAATATGAAAGAATAAAATATTTATGCAACTTGTTTTTAACAGATTTAACTGGATTTATTGCATTATTGTCTGTTGTGCACTTCATATTTGCTCTTTTAAATTACTCGTGGAGGAAAAACAGAATTGTTGTACTCAACATGCTGCTGTTGATTGAACTCAAAGTGACAAACGAAGAATTCTAAGATTTAGGATCATTTGAAAAATGCAAGTGTTGATCAAAATTTTGAAGACTTAAGTAAAGCAGAGTTTGAAGTCGAACATTTAGTAAATATAAATCTAAGCTATAGTGGGAACAAGTGCTTGAAGTCGTGCCCACCAAAAAAAACCGAGTCGATTTGAAGTCGCCTATATTTGAGTCTTGTCGAGTCGACTTCAACCATATTGACTTCGAGTTCTGGTGGGAACTAGAAGAACTAAGGGAATGTCCGTAAATTACTTAACGCTCAGGTGGAAAGAGGATTTACTATTTTGCTACGGTTTAAAATTTTTGTTCATCATTTTGTTTTCAATTTTCAAACGTTTCAATTCGGACTGACAAAAAGATTTAAATTTAGTAAATCTGATTTTTGTCATATTTATGCGAAACTCTTGAGATGTTCTGATACGACGCAAAACTGAGTGGTTTCAGATTTTCTTTTGGTTGGCGCTATAAGAATTTTGATAATTTGAATTTATTTTACCGTATCTTAGTGTATTGCAACAAACCGTTTGAAAATCAGTACAGCTTGCTAAACTTGTTTCAGAGTCCAAATTCCAGATACCTTTTCATCCAGAAATTTCTTCCAATTTCTTAGTTCAATTGATGTCACGCTTGTATGTCGATTTTAAAAATTTGCACGGTATATCAAAAATTTCATACAAATATGGATAACAAATTGCAAAACTAATTCGTGAAAAGCAAAATGCAAAACTAATTCGTGAAAAGCAAAATGCGCACTTTTTTCAGCAATTTTATAAAATTTCCAGATTTCTTCGAATTTTTTCTGTTTATTAGCAACAAAACTAAACATAGCTATAGCGCAAATATTTTCATTTAGGGTAAAAAATAATTCTAACCGCCTAATATGTATTTTAACAACATAAACAAACATGAGAACTCATTATCGCTCTTCTTTTCAGGAAACAAAGTCAGAGCAACTTTTAATGCGACTTTTATAAACATTCACACAAGCATACATATTCATTCAACAATATGCAGGTGCAGTTCCTTGATTTTCCTCTTTCAACAAAACATAGTTTCAATTTTATTTATTTTTGCGCTCCTAAGTAGCAAAATTGTCTGAGCATGTGTGTGATATAGGATCGAATATTTGTAGAAGTATTTACACATTTCATTTGCATATACACATTCAAAATAGTTGTGAATTGAGTCAAGTAAATTTATTGATATTAGATGATTATCGATTTTAGCGTAAAGGAATTTTCTTAGCACTTTTTACGTGTCAAAAAGGTGAATTGTTTAATCGTTTTGGCCTTTTTCGATTTGAACTTATTGATCTTGCCCTTATTTGACACAAAAATAGCTTTTTAATTAAACACTGTGAATCATCAAAGTGAGCTCGAAGTGATCACACAGCTTGATATGAAGTTGAATCGAATCATCACGACTTATTGATACAAATTCCGAGTTAAGCTCTGCTTCAAAGATCCAATTTATCTAATATTAACATTATAGATTTAAGTCACGTCTTTTCAAGGCATTGTCACTGAATTTCTTCCGGATGGAAAGTTCTATTGTTTAATTTTGAGTGTCAATGCATTGAATCCTTCAAATTATTATCTACATAAGCTTTGACCATAATAAGTCATAATATCAACATTAATCTCAATCTTCTTGTCCATCTTCAAATCATTTCACATACATTCTGTTACTTGCGTTAATCTGTCATCATCCATGTACATTCTCACTTCTATTTTTGTCTTGCTTGAATCAGATTGCTTTTGCAGGAATATTCAGGCATATTTATTAAGTAATTTGTAATTAATTTATTGAGTGATCTTGAATCACTGCTATTATTTATCGGCCAGCATCATCAGATACAATATTCAATGAGTAAGTGATTAAGTGCGAATGCATAAACAATAGTTATTGTCATTTTCTCAAGCCTAATTTGGATAAAAAAAAGCAGTATAAATGTTCCATTGATAAAGGATAATATTAAATTTCACAATTAAAAATATAAGTTGATGTGATCATGTCGTGCATGAATAAATGACTACAATAGCTGTGAGAACAGCAGGAAAAAATTTTAAAGCAATTACTTCATTATTTAATAAAATGTTTTTATGTGATAATTGTTAATTGCATGCTTAACATTTTCATTATTGCACGGTCAGTGATCTCGGAAACAGTAGGTCTGTCATTTTTCAAATGACTACAGATAATAGTTTCATGGAAATTAGAGATGTTTACATTGAAGTTTTTATTCAATAACTGGAAACTAAAGTTAAACAAGTTTATCGTCACTTGATACATTTGATACGTCAAATGATCTAATTGATTGAAAACAAATCACACATCTGTTCCAATTATAATTCAGACAGATCAAATCGTTTTCAGACAGCTGTTTAATCTAATTATAGTCACTAATTAATGAGATACTAGAAATAATGAGATTTGGAGAGTTTATGGAAATAATAAGGTTATGTGAAGGATGGCAATTAAATTTAGAATCAGTTTGTGTGCCTCGAAGTGACTTTTTGTGACCGCTAAATTAATCCTTTACTTTAAAAGTAAATCTATGACGTCAGTCAATAAGATGATTGTGGTATGTTGGGATAAGAAGGAAATTTAGGTACGGTACAGGCAATTGCTTAATGTTCATGCAGAATTCAGTCATGCAAAATGTATGACTGCTTAAAAATAATCTCCGAATGATTGGGGACTAATAAGCATTATTCGTGATTGATAACCGAACAATTTTGAGGCACGACTCAATGTGAAATTTGAATGAAGCATTAAGAATAAAGCTGGACATCTCAAGATTTTGACACTTTAATTGACATTTTTATAGTAAAATTATCCACACATGTTATATCCCTCAATTGAATTAACGAAAATTACCTATAAATACCTAGTGTCATGTTAATGATATAGAAGTAAAAGCTTCTAATGATTAGACCCCATTAAACTAAAAAGCATTTAGCTTCAATTTAATAAAATTGTGAATGTCGCAGGAAGCGATGTTTATTAATATCAAAGCTGCTAATTAATTCACGTGATATAGCAAAATTTATGTACGAAATTCGAATGACGCAAATATTTTTTATAAGATCAATTCCTCCACAAAAAAAACGACATTTAAGTGTAAATTGATACTTGATGTTTTTTAATCGAATAATCCGATGAAGATTAGTGAAATCACTTAAGAAGCTTTTTAATTTTAACAAAAACGTTTAAGTAGCAAATGCATACTGCCTTAACTCATTAGAATAAAAAAATCAACCACTAAATGTCATTTTAAATTGAGTCATTATCCACTTAACAATGAGAGCGATTCCGTGCTATAAAAAATATTTCATTCATGAATAAAAATAAATATTTATTTATTAACGTCATTATGATTAATGCACGATTGTGCTTAAAATTGATTTCTCTTCGGAAAACATGCAAAATAAGGTAGACAACTGGAGGGTTGGATGAATTTGCATAATTTAAATAATTCATGACATCTGGATTAAGGGTACGGAAAATGAATTATTGTCTGATTCAATAAATATTTTGGGTTGTGATTATACTTCCATGACTGACTCATTAATGACATCATCAAAGGAATAGAGTCGTAGACTGGAACAGAGTTGCAAATTGTCGTAGGTTTAACGGAAGCAGGTAATTTGTTACAGTTCGTAGTGTGTCAACAGGTCAAGCTTCTAACTGTCACAATTGGCACATGTCTAACCTGACCTGACAGAACCTGTCTCTCAATTTGTGATATGTAACTATCATCGCAACTCTGGTCTGGAAAAACGTTATATCTGGTCTAGATCCCAATCTGAATGCAAAGCGGGAATTATTGAATTTTTACTTCCATTCAAGTTGGATTTAATGGAAATGCATCATAATGCTGACATCAAGTACCGACTCCTGATTTTTCGGTGCAATGTACCGTTCAGGGTAACGTCAAATAACTTAATATGCCAATAAATGGACATCATAAATTAACAATTCCTTAATAAAAGTCTCATCGCAACCGCATTTAATCCAGAGCTATTAAATTACTAATTTATGAATAAACCGCGAATAAATTTTGCAAAATGATTTAGAGCTCATCTCAACTGATGACATGAAATATTCATTAAAATGAGAAATTTCATATTTTTAATGATTTTTTAGTTTGAAAGATATCGATGTAGCACTTGCTATTGTTTATATTCTCACATATGAGAATCTACTTCTTATTCTTCTCATCTTTTATTATTTACATTGGCTTAATGCCAGGAATGAAATTTTTTCGCATTATTTGTATGAAGGATAGACCAAATGGCAAAATATGACTCACCGTGCGTTTGTTTTTTTGAATCTCAACAATTTCTAGCAGATCTAAAATGTCCTGGTTTAGTTCAAAAACCTGCGATCGTAGCTGTAGATTCGCATCCCTTAAACGATTCAATTGTTCGTCTTTCTGAATTGTCTAAATTATAAGAAAAAAATAGTATAATAATTATTGTAAATGCTTTTAACATATTAACTATAATTACAACTTACTTCCTTTAAGAATTGCTCATTCAATGTATTAACAGCCTCAATGTCATTCGTTTGCATCTGAAAGTTTTTTTTATAACACTTAATTCGTAAGTAAGTGTGTGAAAAAAGAGTAAAATCTATAAAAATTATTGAAGCCATGAAAAAGGCATCAAAAAAATACCTCAAAAGTTAGGAAAAAGGTCACACACATTAATGTCACTGTAAAACATGCAAGGGATGAATGAAAAGCTATTTATCAATTAATCTTTTTTATTTAATTAAATTAAAAAGGTTCTTAACTTACAGGAAGAAACAGATTAATAAATTTTTAATTAACTTAATTTATAAATTAATGTTTATGCTGAATATCATCGTACATTATTGTAAATTTTTGAGCGAGAATAATTTTTTTTATTCTTTGTAGCACATTTTTTTGTATCTGTTGATGCTTACAATTTATTTTTTACTGTGCGAATTTGTTATTGAAAAAAAAAAACGCTTTTTTGTTAACGCCAATTATTGTTAATTGGAATGAGTGACGTAAAGCAAATAGAAAGAGACTGCAAAATTATAATACGCATGAGGTTAAATTATTAATGGATTATTGGCAAGTTAATTAATAGAATTTTTGTTGTATGACTCATTCATAAATTTGAATCTCTAACAGGATTGATCTGGATCAAAGTCCCTAAATTAAGCATGCTTCTATTAGTAAGACTTGATATGAATCGAATAATTTTTTTTTGCTGGTCCCAGACGTCAAACAATGTCAGAATCAGATTATGTTTTGATCTCTTGCTCGAAATTGTGACGCACACTTAACCCGACATGCACAAGACGGCAATAAGCCATCATTGTGTAATCAGGGCAACTTCGTGTCTTACCATTAAAATGGCACCGAAGCATACAAGTTCCTTAAGAGGCAAACATCATTTTTGGTACAGAAATACCAATATGAGGTCATGAATGATAATTGAAAAGTACGAGCAGCAAAGTAAGTAAGTAAATACCCATAAGGTACCTAATAGCGATCTCTTTGTCTGTTATTGCTGTTCGGGTTGATGTATAAAGCAATTATACTTTTTCGGTACAGGAAACAGATGGAACTTCTTATCATTTTACATTGTACAATCATTCATAGATTATTATTATGAAAATAATTCTCAATTTGATTAAAAATTAGACATACATAAAGATTCCTTTGTACCATTATTAAAAATATATTTTGCCAATCATAGAGCATTCATAATTGCTTTTCATGTCTGATTCAATGAAGCATTTTTTTACACAAAATTATTATTTACAGCACGAAAAATTATGGAATGATTTAAGTTACTAACAAGTAACCTACGTCATTCGATATTTTTTTAGCTTAAAATTTGATGGTCAAATGAAACACGTGCTGTAAATTTTAGATTCATTTACTGGTGGATCGTTAACTTGCGATGTCCAACATTTAATTGATGCCATAGCTCGAAGTTTACTTGAATTGGACATGGAATCGGCTCGACTTGAGTCGATTTTGCTTCCGAGTTCTGATTGTTTTTTATGGCGTAAAGAATGAAGTTATGACGTCATTTGTCTAAATGCAGTGGTGGACAACCTGTGCAGTAATGGACACACTAGTGTACAGCCAAAAACTTTTGGAAATGCCATGAACTGGATCAGGCAGTTTCTGTCGAGGCTTACCACCAAGATGAGCCACAACGAGAAAAGGTTGCCCACTACTGATACAACAACTACTGCAAACAATTTATTATCATCATTTGTCCGTTCTTTAAAATATCAATTTGCGTACATTACAGCTCTATTTGCATTCTCAATCGTTAATTAGTTTTCTTTTATTGAATTAATTTTATTGCTTTACGATCAACATTTAATTAGCATTAACATGCGCTTTACAAATAAATACCAAGTTTGTTATAGGTCGGTTCTATGTTATCATTGCACATTTTTTTTTTGTTTTTTCTTGTTACATTTATCTCATGCCGTGATCTATTTATAAAGATTAGTAACAAAGACACAGTTTTTCGTTAATTCACACATTACGACATTCACGTACGCGGCATTTTTTTATAAATGGATATCTATTTTCGGTTGCTTTAAACTTCTTATTATTGTGAAAAACTATATGTCTAATGTTGCTCTTTAATTCTCGTTGAAGCATGTCAACATTTTTACATACAAAGGTAAACACAATTTTCTCATTTTCATTTTTCTTTTGTGCCTGCTTTTCTTTTCATCAAACGCATTCTCGTCATTAGAAAATGAAAAGCATAGCATCCGTTAGGGAAGCAATTCGTTGGGTCAATAGACGTAAAAAAATATTATTTATGACTTTTGGTTAGACATGAAATATACATTATAATATTTCATTGCCTTTATGAACCCTTTGTGCCGTCAATTGACAATAAAATTGATGATTTATTTTTTTTAATTTACCAACTTCATTACTAAAAGTTCAAAACTGTCATTTAGTATATGAAATAAAAATAAATTTACAGGAAATACATCAGAATGCTAATTTAATGCTACTCCTTTCGAATTAATTACTATTTCTTTTCATGAACTCATTAGGTTTGTTTCATTGAAATATCATATGAATGCATACACATAAGTATGGGGTCAATCACTTATGACGTCCTGTAATTGGGTTTGTGAAACATGATCCGATTGTGAATCGGTAACAAGTGACAGTCAGCTTCAAGAGAAACATTTTCATTAATCCCCTCAAAACTCTAAACCGGCTATTCACTTCAAATGCTACAATGTGTGTGCATTCATACAAACATCGTTATTAATATACTTAAAGTTATGAAAAAGTCTCACTCATCGACCCAACTTCATTATGATCATCATCATTATAAGATGCAAAAAAGACATGTGTAATGCCCACGTAGTAGATATTAGTTTTCACTCACAGGCAATCAAAAGAAAAACTATATTACGACATCAAAAAAAATGTTACAAAACTTTTTTCTCTCTTTTCTTGTTCTTTTCGTACACATAAAAAATAAATAAAAACACAGCATCACTTAAAAGAAAATGTTATAAAAATATAACAACACACTCAATATGAGCATCGTATGCACTCATCATTACGATCATCATACACCAGTTTTCCAAAACTTATTCTTTAATGACTTATAGTTTTTTCCACTCACTGAATTTCCATGTTTAAGATCTTCGATAGCTGTACGCATTGTTGAAATGGTTATTCGCATATTATTATTCTGGAAGTGGTTTTCAGTTTCTTTATGTCGATTCCTTTACAAACTTTTTAGATTCGATTTCTTACCTCATCCTCCAACTCTATATTCCGTTTCTTCATTTCATCATAATAATCTCGATGACTGGCAAACTAATGGAAAGAGAAATCATTAAAATTCTGGTTTTAATACTTAAACTTTTGAGTGCAGTGCATAGAATATGCAATTTAATATCAGACAGCTGTGCTCCATAACAAATCACATGACACACTCGTGTGTGTTCTTAAAGTTGTCATTTGAAATGAGAAATGAACGTATTGAAGGCTTTTTCAACGCATTTTAATTGCCTTTTCATTTCAATATGTATCGAATCACATTCTGTCTGCCATAAATAAGCTATAACAGAGTCTATTGGGACATGGCTGAGCAGAGAAGCATTTACAACTTTTTATGATCATCAAGAATTCTTAAGAGTCTTTTGGACATTGCGTGACTCTCTCTAATGCATTACAAAACATACGAAGTGTCCCTAATTAACTTCCAGACTTTTGAACCCAATACTTACTTTACTTCTAGCTTCTCCAAGCTCATCCTTCATTTCAGCATTTTGTCGCTTTAAAAACTGAATTGATTCATTGTGATATTGAATGGCACTTTTAAGTTGATTAGCCTGTGAATGAGATAAATAAATAAAAACATCAGATTCAAGTATGACGATGAGAAATTATGAGTTGCATGTACAGTGGCAAGGCAAGCACGCAATGCCGAAGATTGCATCGTACAAAAGTGAAATTATTTATAATTTTTATGTCTAAAAATAGAAACGGAAATCGTACATACAGGAGACAGTAAAATTTTAGCATCAGAGTTGTCAACATTATGTTTTAGAATATGCTAATTTGAGGATAATGGAAGCGAATATGATGAACTGGGTTACTAGCTTAATAATGAAGGTTCAATTTTCTGACAAGTAATTAAGAGATTTTTCGAAAGATTTGAAGGTCTTGCAAGTTATTGTTTTTGTTGGCCATAAAATTTAAGAAACAAAGCAACAATCCTCATTAAAAATCAAGTTTGACTAATTTATGGCAATGGGAATCATCATGCACATCAATTGACAACTCTGAATTGACTGAGACAGCACATGACATATTACAGATTTATTCGCACAGAAAATATTCGCATATTGAAGGAACAAAACTCACCATTTGACAATTTTTATCCCGCTCAATTTGGATAGTCTTTAAATCATTTTGTATTTCACAGATTTCTCCTTCTTTGATCCGCAATCTCTCCTCTAAATCATTAATTTTTGCGTTTTTATTTCTTAATTCACACTTTCTTTCTTCAAGCTCATGCTTCCACTCATTAATCACATCACTTAAGGATGAATGTCCATTTGTTAGACTGCTATTTCCACTACTTATTTCAGGACTACTTGTACCGCCGGTTAAGTCAATTATATCGGCGGATATCTCTTTGCCCAACTGTAATAACACCATTTTTGATAATTAGTTGGATTCAATCAAGTATCAGCACATAAAGTTTCAAATTTCCACAACCCGAAAGAAAATTCCCGACACAATTTTCTTCAAATACACGTCTCGACTGTCTCAAACTTACTAAAACGGAGCGGAGAGAACATGAATCATTTCAGAAAATCTCGAGATTTTTTTTTTCTTCTCTCACTTAAAAGAAGAAGATCTTAATTTTAGTAAGGAAAACATTTCTCTGAGAAAAAAATGAAAAGAAAATGATTTTCCACAAAAATAAACAAAAACAGATCAAGAGAAAATAAGAAGCGGCAATTGAGCCTTGATTTTCTTTTCATTTGCTTTTCAACCGGTTTAATTTTACATGAAAAAGAACACACGGTGGCATGAAAGGTGATTACACCTTAATAAGAAAAATTAGACACGAGAAATGAAAAATTCAAAGGAAATTCCAAGCAACTTTGTCATGGTGTGAATATCAATTTCATGCAAATTAGATAGGTAATATTATAACTGCTTGCTGTTAGACATATGTTTTTTGATAATTTTTAGTAAATTTGACTGTGAAACATTTTCATGACAGAGAAACAGTTGTGATCTTTATTGATATCATTAATTTAATTTCACAGTCGGCAGACGTGACATCATAGCTGTGTGTCGCAGTAAAATATTAAAATTCAACATTAGTCGAACGCGAAGCTAACATTTAAATTTAGCAGATCATGGAAAAGTTCTATGATATTCTGACATAAAGTTGCCACAGCATACAGCAAGTCTGAGAGCTACCCATCCCAAATTAATTAAAAACCCGAATAAATGAGCGAACTGCATTCATCGCCCAAAATATAGGTCGAAATCAACCGTCACGGTGCCATCAGACCATCTTCGTGTCTCACATCCATTGTAATACAACGACATAGCGAACACGTTATGCTGGTCGGGAAAAATTCTGAGAAATCCTCACATGACACGATCGTTGTCGCTTGACTTTTTTTTCACATAGTGATCACGTTACATAATCAAGTATGTGTTACACATTATTTCCACTTAAACAAGTTATCCGACCCTACATTTGAAACCATAAACATTTAAGAAACAGAAATAAAGCCATTTACAGCTCACATCTATAAATTAAATAACTTTTGGGGATAAAAAAGAAGAGAAAATTAAGAATTTGTTGTATACAAAACAACAAATGTAAACTTATCGTATACGAAGCATTTCTAAGATTAACCATAACGCGTGTCTCATAATGTATTGCAGGAGAGAAAAAAATGCCATAAAATTAATTGTTACGACTATTTGAGGATAGAATACAAATATAGATGCAATTAAAGTCTCGAAGAGTAAGCATCTTTTATTGATAAGCTAATTAGTTAATGATTGACGTAATTATCGCACACTTCATCCATCTCAATGTTTACATTAATTCAATAGAACTTCATTCAACTCGATTCCACAATTTATAATATGATTAGAATCATAAAAATTCACTTAAATTGTATTCTCGCATGCTGAATCATTTTGCTTATTTACATTTTGATTGAACAACGACGCAAACTAATTTACGCCTTGGACAGACACAGCATTATGTGGGATTTTGTGCTTAAACTCAGTATAAATATATAAAAGGAAAGGAAATAAACTTGTTTATAACAGAATCTATTGATAAAAATAAGAATTTTAATAGTGGAAATGACACTCGCTATGCATCAACTTAACTTTTTATGAATATGAAAATTTTACAGTAAATCTGAATAGATGAAATATATTTACAATATCATAAAAAGGTCACTATTGACGTCAAAATGTGTGAATATAGCGCATTTCTGCGAGACAAACTAGGAATATGATTTCTCAGCATTTTTACACGTTTTTGTATTCATTTCAATAAAATGCGAGGAATTTTTACGTTATTTATTCCTGATTTTTATGTCTCGTTTTCAGTTTTTTTCTGTGTCTAATATCACATGATGTTTTAAGTCCAGTGACATTTATGCGAAAATTAAAATCTCAAATTACAATACATTAATGATTTTCCCGAGTCATTTCAATGTCAATCTAGATATAAATATTTTCGGATATGAATTATATCATTACGTATTTAGCAATTTACAGTCATATATGATCATCAGCTGAAGCGATTTATTTCTAAAACATTAAAGTTAATTTACCAGGTATAGAGAATCTACGGCCTAGAACATTAAGCTGCCATTTATAATCAGCTAATAAACATTCGACAGATCAAAAAATTATTTTTTTTAAAAAAAACCAATAAAATCTTAAGTAGAATAAAACAAACATTAAAGATAAGTATATTTAAACAACTTCATACTAAATGCCGCTTCTATTAATCTTACTTAAAATGTAAGCGTTCTTAAAATAATTTAGCGACGTTTACAAACCATGTAATTTGATTCACTCGCTTTGACTTGAATAACTAGAATTATATGAAGGGTCGTTCACTTATGAGGTCTTATGTTTAAGTTGTAGACGATTAGTGTACTTAAAAGTTGCTCTAGACAAAGCAGTGTTGTCCAAACTGTGTGTCTTGTCACACTAGTGTGTCGCTGATGTATTTTAGAAGTGTCATGAACCACATGTAACATGTCGTGTTCGATTTCAGTCGTGGCTTAAAATTAACAATTTGAACAGCACTGATCTCAAGAATGGAGACGGATATAGGCAGACGTAATATAAGAACAATCCCCAAAACATCTTCAGACAAAATTGCGCTCCAGCCATCACACCTGTTAATTCCATTAAGCTACATACTTCTTATTTTTTCGCGCATTTTAAAAACGAGTGGTTTTTATGGCTTTAAATATTTTTTCCATGTTCTTTCCGTTATAATATACAGTCATCAAATAAAAAAAAAAATATGGTTGTTTGATTTGCATTTGCGTCACTCACCAAATGTGATAAAAATTGAGCTATGAAGCGTCTATCACTTTCGTAGTTTTTAATTTTAAAACAGTCCCGTTGACTATCAAATTCCTGTTGATGATTTTCTGGCAGTTTCAAGTTATGAAGTTTTTGTATATCTACACTTAGGTTCTGACTATTTTGTTGCGATTCTACGTAAACAATAAATTAACATAAATAAGTGCTGTAAATAAAACTGACGTAGTTTCTGTATTCCTTACCCAATAATTTTGCTTTTAAGCCATCAATCGTACTTTTCAGTTCAACATTTTCTTTTATCAATTTATCCACATTCGTTTTGGTTGAATTCACTAATTTGACTAATTTATTAAGCACATCAAATTCAGGTTTAAGTTCATCTTCAATTATAGCAAGATCACTATGATGAAGCTTCAGTTCTGCTTCTTTTGGTGACTCACTGCTCTTCTCAAATACTGAGCCTTCAATTTTCTTTATCTTATGCTTTAAGACATTTAATTTATCTGTTTTCAAGTTCCTGTCGTGTTTCTATTAAAGGATGAATAAAAATAAATAAATTACTATAATTATATAGGCTAATAAAATGTTTAATCAGCTGTAGAGCTAAAGGGCGTTACATTAATGATGCTTAACTACATTGTTCGATTTAAAGTTTAAAACAAGTAAAAATGTTGACGTTTTTATACAAAGCTATAAAAGTTAGCGGATAAACAAGATAAATATCTATTATAATAAAATTCAATAAATTCGCATTTAAAAAATGCTTAAAATATCTCAACTAAAGTAAATAAAGCATTTATCAAATGTAGCGCCACAATTCTTGCTACTGAATGTAAAACACTCACATTTCTTGATTCACATTTTCGTATCATTATCAGCTCATCTTCAAGTTTTGTTATCAATAAACGATTACAGCTGTTTTCACTTTCAATTTCAGTCATCGTCTGCTGTAGTCTCTCCATCTCATCTTTATTAATGTCATCAAAACAATCAAAATTTACTTCTGACATTGATTTTCCCACCATTGAATCCTAAAGAGAATTAGATATGAAGGAAAACAAATTTAGTTCAAGTTTACGTGTCTTTTTTTAGAGCTTTTTTCAAAATTGATATAGATGGAAGCAAACAGATAGATAGACGTAAGAGGAAAGTTAAATATTGAAACAAGTCTGTTTGACAGTTGTACAAAAATTATAAAAGTAGCATATGATCAATAAGGAAGTTAAGTTAATAGCAAAATAAAAATAATTTTTATCTTTTTTTTTGTGCCAACCTGATCAATATCGGATAGGGAATAAAATGAGTCGCCTTTTGCAATATTGTTAATTTTATGTGCAGGAACTGTCAGGTAATTGTTTCTATACATTATATTACTCTCTATTAAATCAGCACTACTTCGACTTTGTTTGAGTTCCGGCGTTCTTGGAGGTGTCATCATCATTATTGGAGATATATTCTGTACGAGATTGATCAACAAATAATAAATTAAAAAGAGATAAATCAGTCATGAATATAAAAAATTCAGTTCCAAATCCCGTTTGAAATAATTTAATTAAATTATTCTGATTATTTAGGTTTTTTGTTTTTGTAAAAAATGCAAAATGAATGAAAATAAGGTGATGTTTAGCAGTTCTTATAGTTTAAATGTTGCGCAATTCAAAAGTAATGAGCATGAAATTTTGTTGATTGTAAATATAATGTATATTTTAGCGCATTTCCCACTGAATTATTTATTTGTTTGTTAAAAAAAAAATATTGCGTCGGTTTATTCATACTATGTAATTCACACTTTTAGGTCAGTCTTATATGAATGTCATGAACAACATGGTGCTAATTTCTGAGAAGATATGGAAATTTAATATGTTTAGTGATATTAATGAATCGATCAATATTGTCATAAAATACTTTGTAGGTCCTTATATCAATATGGAAAATTTAATAGGAATCCAGACATTTAAGAGCTTTTAGAGGAGAACAGCAAATATTGCAGGATTTGTAGATATTTTGTTGGTTTTATGAAGGACATAGACATTCTGTAGAGAATTTGAATGGAAATTATTCTATTCGATCTGCAGTCACGATTTGGTTCAAATCAAACCGATCCCTACATTTAGACAAATACTTTAGATTTGAGCTCAAAGCAGACTCGAATTTTGAAGAAGTCAAGTCGACTTTTTCATACAAAATCTAATTCAACTTCTGAAGTCCTTCTTAAGACACAATTAAAATCAGTCGTAATTAATAAAGCTCATAGTTCATCAAAAATTTTGACTGAATTCTCCAAAACAATACCTTAAAACTAAATTCAATCAAAACCTGTCTTATATGCTAATACAATTTATACCTTAAAGCATACGATGAGCAATGATAAAAGAATTTTTTGAGGACCTACCACAACATATTTTCGGACTTAAAAAGCATGCGATCATTTTCTGAATCATTCATTTCGTAATAAAATGTAAATTGATGATTAAGAACTAATACTAAGTATTATGTCTGTTTTTCTTTAGAATGATTAAATGACCCACTTGTTGGAATAAAAATTATCAAGAATGGGATTTTCAACGTATATTACCTACAAAAACCCACTGACAATGATTTGGAATTTCCATAATATAATCAGAAATTGTCCATAAATGTCAAATAAAATATTAAGTCAGTGTGACATTCTTAACCGAAAAACGTGCTAATCACCTAATTATAAATGGTAATTTAAGCTGCCATCATGAATATTCAAAGTAAATTTTGTGTAAAATTTCCATTTACCATAAAAAATTAACAAATGAAAAAAACATGTCCAAGAAGCAAGAACCCGTGATGTGTGCATTTACAAGATTTCAGAGCTCGATGTCGATTCGGATTGTGTATGGAGTTGAGTCGACTTAATATGGCTTTCCCATACAAAATCCAAGTTGACTTAGGTCGACTTTTTCATACAAAATCCGAGTGGACTTCGAAGCTCTGCAGGATACCAAACAGTTTATATAAGTCATGATTTATTAATACTGATAATTTATAAAATGACAAAAATGAAATTGTGAATAATGTTAGTATGATTAATCAATAGTGTCAATCGTTTTGAAGAATGAGAAGCAGTTCTTTTAATTGCTTGAAAAATTCTTGAATATCTTTAACGTCGCATTTTATTTCGTCCATAACAAGATGATGATTAAATACATAAGAAACTTCACTTTTCCAAGGTGGAATTTTCACGGATATATTTTTGAGGTCTCGATGACACTTTTTGTGTTTTTCGTACAAACGATCTGTTAGTCCGTAAAGGTATTCTAGATATTGAAGTGCAATCTATAGATTCATCCTAAAAAAAATTAGGAATTTATAAAAAAAGACTTTTTGATATGATAATCATCAACAAATGTTATGATGTCAATAGAGATCGCGTGTGATTGAATGTTGAATAAGTTCAATGTCATAATTCCTTTTGATCTTAACTTTGCTTCTTATTCTTCAACGTCAAAATGTTAATATTTACAAGTACAATAATGTTGTATCCCCAAATATAGCAAATAATAGTATCCAACAAATAAACACAAATTAAGCATAATAACAATAATAGTACTAAAAATCACTACCTGTTGCTGATTTTTCGTAATACGCCTTAGTTCACGTATTATTTTCTCACGAAATTGTACTTTTCTTTCATACTGCTCTAACTTCTCCTCCAATTTTATAATCTTTGAACGTAAATGTGCTATGTAATCATGTTTATCAGCGATCTCAAATACAAGCGCTTCCATATCACTAATGTTGCACTATTTTATAATGAGACATTATTTTTTCTCTTTCAGCTAATATTATTAAATAATTCATCGTGCGATAAGCTATTTAAATATTCAAGTCAGTACAAGAATTTTTTTTATCACTTAAATTTGCAAAACAATAAAATTGTAATTTTTTTTAATGGTATAATTAAATGGCTTCGAATTGAAAATAATTTCGATAAAAAATAATTCCAAAAATAATTTGTCAAATAAACGCACGCGATCTAAATTTGCTTGATAAAATAAGCTGGTTTATCTAAAGTCTTTAGCAATTTAGTAGCACTGACCTTTTGAACGTTATGGATCTGCTTTTTATATTCCTTGATTTTATTCTCGTTTTTTATGTTCTTTTCTTCAAGATATTTAATCCTTGCTGACTTTTCTTCCTGAGAATAATGTAATTTATACAGACATTAATGATTTTATAGATCAAGAGGCACTCAGGATTAGAGCTCGAAGTGGACTAGAATTTCATATGTGGTAGAGTTAACTCAAGTCCAACTCAAGTCGACTTTTCCATACAACATCCAAGTCAACTTCGAGCTCTGACTAGAATTGTCCATGTAATGAATTGCTAGTTTATGGAAGGATTTAAAAAAGTTCAAAGATTAAGTGCTGGCTCGAATATACACAATACATCTGCAGATTAATATTGATTATGCGAAGGTGTGTTTAAGCTTAATCTTGACCCATCTTGACTAACCAACTTGTAAAAGGCGCCAAGCCCAAAACATTTTTTATTCTTAAAATCATACAATGATTACAAAGAATTTCTAAAAATAGCAGGTAAATCCCACCATCCCAAGTCTTAATTTACGATTATAATCCACAATTAATATCACAACAAATCACTTGACAATGATGCTTAAACATTGTTAGTTTTTAATAAGATTTTGATATTTTTTTGTTTTCACTTTTATTGGAATATCCCAGATGGTTTTTACGCATTTAATATTTCAGTTCCAATTCATTATTCTCATGGAAAGTACGGTTTAATCTACAAAATGTTTCCACTTACAAGTATAGCTTGAACTTCCAAGTCCATATTTTCTTTTTTAGCTGATCCTTCATAAATATCCGTAAAGCTCTCCTGATTGCCATCATTTATTCTTTTGGACTCTTCTTTAATTGCTTCATTTTTTATTTTTAAATCGTTTACTTCAACATGTTGATATTTTGGACACGTGCTCTGAAGGTCATTGCTATTGTGATGATGACGCAAATTGTCCGGTTCGTCGTTTGGCTCGTTTTTGTTATCAAGCCTATTGATGAACATTTTACTGGAATGTCGAGTTTTTTTTTTATATTTATTTGCTTTGTATTTCTTCTTTTTCTTTTAAGCATTGCAGTACAATGAATCGTAAGAAAGTAGCAATAATTTATTCTCATTCTCTACTTACTCTGTTAAATCCATTGCAGCCATAGCGGTATCTTCAGGATTTTCTTTTTTAAGGTCAACTTCAATCGTTGCACTAGTTAGATTTACTGATTTATCTGCTGAATGTTCCAAGGTTGAGACTTTACAGTCCAACTGTATTATTAACTCATAGATAATTTCAAGCAGAGTGTTCACGTATTTTTCATAGATTAATATCTGGTGAAAAAAGATAAAAAGAACATGAACAACCCAAATATAGCACAATATCACTTCTTCTTTTTTTATCTAGTCAGATAGTCAAATAAGTAATAAAAAATTTTTTTATGACTTTATTAGCACAAAAGATTCTCATTATTGTTATTAAAGCACACGATATATTTCAATTTACTCCCTGAACGCTCGAGGATCGCGATTAATCTGTACACACCTTTCTATTTTTTGCACAAATTAACATGGCATTGGTAATTGTATTTTTATTTTATATATTATTTTTGTTCTCCACAGTTTTGTTTCAATTTACGTGTTTTTTACGAGTGACTCAATAATAATGAAAGATTAATTGAAATCGCGCACAAATCACTATTATTTCTATATTTTTTTGCCTTCTCTCTCTCACAGTTCTCATTATAGCACATAAAACATTTTTAAATGACACAAAATAAATTAAAAAGTTGTGATGCACAGAGCTGAGGCACTCATTATAATCCTATGCACATAAACAGAGCAGACGATGCATTTCGTCATAATTCACATCACTTTCTAATCATAGGAAACCAACAAATAATTAATAAAAGAACTTAATGAATTAATCGCTTTTCCACATACATGTGTATAAGTGAATTTCATCACATTTAGTACTTTATGTCAGTCTGGGTATCGAATATCAACACATTTTGAATTTGCGTCACGAGAGCAGACAATTTATTCCAAAAAACGGAGTTTTTTTTTACTTCGTGTATAGTTTTTTTTTCCTTCTTTTAAAGATTAACAACTTCACAATAGTAGGAAGACTTCATTATGGCTCTTTTTAAATATACACTATTAAATGATTTGTGGTTACCTCTCCATAATCCGTAGATGCATTTTCCAGCATATCATTATAGTCTTGTTGCAATCTGTTTATGGCTCTTTGTGTGGTTTTTTTTAAAACGTTGTTGGAAGTACAGTAATAATATGGAAAGAGAAGCGAAAAGAAAAAGAAAATGATCAGTGTCAAGATCAAAAAATGGGCATAACAGGAAGTACGGGAAGTTGTCAAAAAAAGTATATAAGACATTTTTGCAACATATTTGGAAATATCTCTATAAATGTATGTGACAAATCGAGGACGATTGTCTAATGATTAATTGTTTTCATTTTCATTAGTATTTACTCAATCGCTTTTTTATATTCTTCACTTAAACCATCCAATCGACTGTCTTGACCTTCTTTCCGGATTTTTGAAATTTCACTTTTCATATTTAAGCGCGTTTTAAAGCCCGTAAGCATGTCGTAGACAAATTGAAACATCATTCTTTAATCTCTCTTATGATAATAGCAAAACGTGAGCTTCAAAATTTTTAAAATCAGCATGGAAATAAAATATGTTTACTGCAATCAAAAAATGTAAAGAATAATTTTGATATTTACTCGTATTTTTCTTTCTTTTCTGTTCTACTTTTAACAAAATTTCAACAATCTCTTATCACTACTTTATCAGTCTTTGCATTTTTAAGTAAATTGGCATTAAATGAACACTTTTAAGTATAAAAATAAATTAATATTTGCGCGACACGACTTTCTCGTTCAAAAATTCAACAGATACTAATTTTCTGTTTCAGCCGTCGATATTCATTTCAGGATTTTTATTGCGACACTCTGAAGTTATTTTATTTGTAGTATTTAATTCTAAAAACTCTGTTTAAGACTGTTTTAATTAATTAAAATGGCAAAATTTTGACAAGAAATTTAACGAACTTTTATATTTTGAAAAATCTAAACTTTCGTTAAATCTTCGTCAAGTTTTTCATAAAATTCAAACGCTAACGTATTTTACCAATTAAATTGATTTTGAGAATTTCCAAGCAAATACCATGAATTTTGGACAGCATCAACAGGCAATCAATCAACAGGTCTACATAGCTTCACAGAATATACCAGAATGAACATATTCTTGACGGAAAAACATAATAATCTTAAAGAATAGTCCATAGTTCATACGAATAGCCAGCATAAAACAGCTTCTAAGTCTGAAAAAAGAGAAAATGTACGATCGCACAGAAAGAAACGTAAATACTTCATACGTTTTTAAACAGCGCGATCAAGTCGTTATAAAAAAGTAAATTCAAGTTGAATTGAAAATTCCTTATAAAATAAAGTTCAAAGACACTAAATTGGCTCAGTTATGTTTAATTTTTTATTTACATTATACTTCATTACTTCCTTTTTTATAATTTCAATTTTTTTTCTCTCATCATTATCAAATTTTAACTAAATTATCAATTTTCTTTCTCTTTTTCATACTAAAACATTAAAAATCATTAAACTAATTTAATAAATGAAAGACGATTCATAATCGACAGCAATACTTTTTTTTCACATGAACGGTGACAACTCTTAAGTCAGTGAAAAAAAATGCAGCATCCGTCAACGGGTATCAAAAAAATTGAAGAGAAAATACTCTTCAAATATTTATTAAAATAACACAGAAGAAAAATAGGTTTCGGTTAGGGAAAAGATGTCTTTTTGTGATCGAGAACGCACGTAGAGCAATTGACACAATACATTTTGAAGACATTACCGAACAGACAATGAGCTCATGAGTATGCTCACAAAATTGAGCATGCTCAATTATATTGATTGAGTATACTCATGAGTACGCTCAAATAGGTGAGTATGTTGAGTATACTCATGAGCATGCTCATTTAGGTGAGTATGGTGAGTATGCTCATTGTCTGTTAGGGTATTTCCTACTGGTTTTTAAGCTTTTTTTCCAAATTTGTTATTAAGCATCTCCATTTTATTAATATGAACCAAAACAACTCAAGGATTAATCAAATGAGATTCAAATATCATGAAAGAAATCATAAGCTCCTCTTTTCCATTACTTCCTTTAATTTTGTGTTGTTGTTTTTTTTTTTGTATAAGAAAAATAATTTTTTGTTTTTGTTTCTTCTTCTGTTTTTAGAAATTTAAGCTAAATATATATAAACTTTACGGTCTTCTGGTGTTCGTGCAAGATACTCTCGTTCAATTAATCCTTCAATTCGCTTCTTTATGATAACTGGCGAAGGCAGGAAGCGACTACGTAATTGGGTAGTGACATCAGAAACCAAAAGGTTGTGCTACAAAGAAAAGACAAAGCATGAAAATTATCAAATTAGACACAAAATAGATTTTTTGATTTACCGCAAGCTTTTTGCGTGATTTCATGATTCTAACAATTGCTGCCTCAATTTCATGTTTACGGTCTTCGTCGACCTTATTTCTCGTCTCTCTACGCTCTGGCTCGGTTTCACCCTTTGCAGCAACTGTTTGAATTTTAACTCTGCAGACACAAAAAAAAAGTTAATTAAATTAAGCTTAACAGCAAGCAAAGGTCAATCATCATACTTGTGGAATTTAGACACAAATCCATCATTCACATAAAATTCATTAGACGGTTCAATTTCCTTCGTTTTCGGTGTTCGCATGAGCAATCGTTGTTGTAATTTACCCATTGAAAGAGACTGCAATGCACGAATAAGATCCTTTTCTGGGATGTCGGTTTCTTGTTGAATCTCTTCATATGACATTCGCTCACGATTATTGAATAACATCAATACGCACATCTAAAGTCATAAAAACATAAAGCAAATCATTAGTAAAAATTGATGATAATTTATGTTAATTAAACAAGATTTGGTGTGGCTTTGTTGAGCTTATTGTGCTATTTTTGGATGTAGGATTAGTGCGAAAGGAATGTAGGATTCGTGCATATTTTAGATAGGCCATTATCTTCATATGTACGTAATTTAATTAATAAATCCTAGCCCAATTTCCTCACAAACACCTCTTGAACGATAAGATAGACGAAATTACATTACCTGATAAGTTGAAACTTGAAGAACATGTTTTCGTACATGCAGTGACTGTGAGCTTGAACATGCACCAAGTTCCTTTCCATTGCTTCCAGCTTCATTATCAGTTTCTTGTTTAGTTCCATAAAATACAGCGTTTATGAATGCAGTACCTTAAAAAGTCAAAAAATGCCATTAAATTTCCAGAAATTTTTGATAAAATGACTTTATACCAAGTTGAGGCTGCAGAGTTAGCTGTCGTCCTGAGTGTTTTGCTAAATAGAATCGTTTAAATGCGTCAAAAGCTTGACTTGGAGAGATTGGAATATTGCAATTTGGCGTCGACGATTGAGTTGGCCAAAATCCAGTTGTTAATATTCTCACACTTAAATCTACGCCACTTAATGTCATTCCTTGCAAAGTCACATGATTCTTAAATTCTTCCATAATTGTATTTGAAACTTGCATGTCCTTAAACATTCCCTCAAGTTTTGATGTAAATTGACATCCACATTCAGTCTAAAAGAACAAGAATTCATTAGCATTAAGCTGTTAATAATCATAAAAAGCTTAATGTCTCTCACCTTTAACTTTGATATCATATTCTTTTCGGAATCGTCACTAACGGATTTATTAAGCAGCAATCTCTTTGCTAAATGTGCTTTGTAATATCTCTCAAATACATCCTTTTCAAGCAAATAGCGGAACAAAACCATTGTTTTGTCCAAAATTGTTTCAATTTCTTGCTCAGACATCTAAAAAAAGGTAAAAGTATATCCATAAAAATTAGTCCCTAAACATGAAGGAACGTGTCGATGAATTAACAAAAATGTCACACGTTGCATACCAAAAGTTTAGAGTTCTTTCTTGAAATAACTTCACGATCTTCATATTCATTTTCATTAATAATCTTGATTTTAAATTTCAATCATGAAATAATTTCATTTAAATTAATTAAAATTTATGCATGCATAAAACTGATTTTAATGGCTTACCCCTTTGCATCCTTTCTTGAGCTTATCATCAATAAATAGCGATAAATATTCTGGCGATTTATTATTCAAATTTAAGAAATATTCAAAATCCGATGAAATCATGTGCTTAAATGTTTTCTCATAATTAAATGAATGATGAAGGAAGTGATCAAAACGATCTTTCAAGTCAAGTAGATTTTGAACAAATGTAATTGGATTTGTTCCACCTTCTTCTTCTTTTACTAGTGATGTTCCTTGCTCTCTAAGATATCGACTAACACATTCAGATATTGTCTTAATTCCATCCGTTACACGAGAGAATAATTTATACATGCAAGCTAAATCATCCGTTTTCGTATTCCTTAACATATAAACAACTCCTGAATTTTCCATTTCGACAATTGTACGCATATGTTTCTTAATGAGCTCATCTTGAACAACATCAACAATTCGTTGCTCGGTACTTTCATCCAAATATAATTTAGCACGTTCAGCTTCTTCTGTAATGCGTGCTTCGACACGCTTTATATATACACTTGCGCTATTTTCTGATAAAAACTTTTGTGATTCCATTGCATAAAATGCCGCTGATTGGGTTAGGAATGGACGTTCAAAATCTTTCTCATATACCCAACGACTATTAATTCCAAGTATCATTAACATTTGACAGGCATTTTTAATTAAAAGATGCTCAATTGCTTCACCTTTTCTCTCATTCATAATCATTGATAATAATGTCTCGCGTAAATGATTTCTAATTCTTTCATGGCTAATTATCTCATCACGAAATATTATAAGACCTAAATTATAAACATTATCAACATCATTTTGTTGCACATAAACGCGATCCATGTACATGAGTATGTCTCTTATCATAACCATTGATGTTTGATGATCTGTCCATGCTTGATTTAATGTTTGTAGGAAATTATTATTTAATGCTCTTAAGACATCTTCACGAACTTTTTGTTGTAAATGATGTGTAACGACTTCCTTTAATCCATGATATAGTCTTTCGCCATGTTTATGAAGAACCATTGTGTATGCATTACGATAAAGTTCCTCAAACGATAATCCTGAATTATTCTTTTTCTGTATCTCTTGAATTGCATTTTTGAGCAATGACCAAATTGATTCAACGAACTTCTCATCCATCGTCATCTATAAATATAAAGAGAGCATTTTTTTGTATTGTTAGAAATAGTCGTACTCATTCGCTTATCAAATGTTCCCTAAACTAAGACACACAAAAATCAATGTATTTGAAAAAGGTATGTGATTTGTAGGTGTTCTCAAACTGGGTGTTTGAGTGACTAAAGCGCTGTTGATAGAGTACTCAAATTACAGACTGGAATTAACTCCATAATATTTCCATATCATGAAAATGGAATGAAAAGTCGAATGTCATTTTTAAAATGTTGATACTGACTCCATAATAAAATTTCGGCTTTTCGTGTACATAGTCTATGACATGAAAATGTTCGATAATATGTCCCAAACGTTCGACCGTCTCGGCGCGCAACATTTTTATTTATTGTTAAAATATATGCTGATTTTTGATTGATATTTAGAATTTTGAAACTCAAATTAATTTCACAAAAATATATAAAATTATCTTAAATCAGTGTTTACTGTGATGGGGAAAAAATAATTACGGTCTCATCATGTTTTATGCAATTTTCAAGATAGTTGACAGATAAGATTACAACAATAACAATAAGAGAAGTAAGCAAATTATTAAACTTACAGGAAATGCCCGAATCCTCATTTTTCCTTCCTTTTTCTGTGGTTGTTGTCGATTCATTTTGAATTTTTCTATTGTTCTTTATTTACTTATTTTATATTAATGCAAAAAATACTAAAGTTAATGGCCAACGCGAACAGTATGGCCTAAATTTTGTTTTGTCGACGAAAAAAAAATCAATTAATAGCTACCACAAATATTATAGTGAAAATCATAAACGAAACTTTAAAAATTACAGAATCCTTTATCTTTCAATTTTTACATTTCTCATTAACGGTTTACTGCTTATTCAGTTAATTATTATACGATATTATTCTTTGTCGCGAATATTTTACTTTCACTTGTTTTAAAAAAAATTTTTTGTTCTTTTTGTTTTTTCTCTGATCCAGAAAAATTTTATGCCTTAAATTCTACAAATTTCCTGATTATTACACAAATATCTCGTGAACACAACACTTAATCATTGTTAGATCATTAGTTTTACAGATTTTTCGCTTTAATTATACACTATTTTATGCTTGTAATCTTGAAAGTCTGTAAATTTGATGAATTTTTAAGTTGTGTAAGGTTTTGATATTAAAACATTTGTATGGTTATGCAACTTGCGCAAGGGCTGGTTTGAATTTGAAAAATCAGTTAGAAAATGGAATTGAACCTATGGCATTTAATACACATCCTGATGTTCCTTAACAACTTTTTAAGTTCCTTTAGAACAAATAGGACCTGTTGAAGCAGCATGTGTGCAAGTAATAAGGATAAAAAGGATCAAAATTGCAATTTTTGTCAAAAATTTTTGATATTTGCAATTCTTAAACAAAATTAAGGAAATTAATGGAATACAGTCATAAAGACGGTCATTCTATAGAATTCATACTTCATTAATCATAGACAACTTCATGAGATGTTGAAAATACGATCCCCTTCTGCAATTCCCGTCAAAATCCAAAAAATCGTTAATATTAATTTTTATACTTAATCACAAAACTTTATTTCTAAAACTTAATTATATTCACCTAAGATAGTATTAATACTGATAAAGATCTTTCCATTTTTGCAAATGATTACTTTTATTTTCAATAACTTTAAATAGGTATTTTAGGACTTGAGTTGATTGGATTAACTATTTCATGCACAATATTCATTGAAAACATACAAAACAACTCAGGCTAAGGCCAATTTTGTTAGATTTTTCATGATGATTTACAGGAACAGGTAGACAGACATCAATGATAAATGATTTCCTTAAGTTTCTTGTTGCACAATATGAATCCTGCTTATTTCTTATTGATTTAAATTATTGCCTATATTTAAGGTGCACGAAAAATGACGTCCAATCAGCCTCAATTACTTTTTGCTTTTTTGAGTTTAATGTTTCTAGGTTCCAACACATAACTTTATTCCTTTAATTTAAAATATTTATCCCTAACTTCCTCGATTGTATCGCACCACGTCAACGCTCCACCTTCTGGATCTTCTAAATAATATATTCGATTTGGCTGTAAATTAGAAAGTAAATCATGTCAAAAAGCTGTGGATTAATCATCAAAGTCCAACTTACCGTATGAACGAAAAATATCTTAAAATTCCTACGTTCACAAGTTAGTGATGAGTCAAATGGTATTTCACCTTTCTTGACATTGGCATTAGCATCGATATAAATTAAACGGGGTGTGCTGGTCAGCAGTAACATTCTTCTTCGTGAAAATAATCCTTTACGTTTATTTATGAAGCCATGTTTGATGATGTACTCATTATCTTCTACAAATTCCGACCATTGTAAATTATTTTTTTGATCCTCTAGCAATTTCTTCAATGAGTCTTGATCTGCAAATTTAAAATGTCAATAATAAGTACATCGTAGTAAACAGCATGTGATTAAAAATTCTCCGAAAATGAGTCAATAATATAAGTGACACAAATTCATGGAATATCAATGTGTAAACTCACATGAACTTGAATTTGACGCTAAATCTAACTGTAATATCCTATTCAGTTGACTCTCTCCTAAGCCTGTCTCAATGTCATCGGAAATATGAAAATTGTCCTTTTTAATTTCTGACAAAAGCAATAATGGAGATGTTTGTGAATAGATCTTGTCAAAATCTATCGATGCAAAAAACTCGTGATTCCTTATTGATTTATAAAACTGATCTTTGGGATCGGAAGCGCCGAGTCTTTTCTCTGGATCTACAATTAACAACTTTTCTATTAAGTCTTTTGCTTGATGATTAATATTTTCGGGGAAATTATAATCCATATTTTGTATCTTTTGAAACACCATGTATTCATTTTCGCCAGAACTGCCAAATGCTGGTTTTTTGCAAATAAACTCATACAGTATGCATGCATAACTAAATAAGTCTGTTGAAAATAAAGACTTTTTGCCTTTTAGAATTTCAGGTGATACATAAAGAGCAGTTCCAACAAAACTTTCCCTCCTTTCCTTTCGTTTCTCTTTTGGATTATTGTTATTTTGTCCATCATCATCTTCGTTGATGCTATGACTTAAATGATTATGATGAATTTCTTCATCCTGTAAGATTTTTGAACTGCCTAAATCACCTATTAATAAGTGCATATTTGAATCTAGGAACAAATTTTGTGGCTTTAGATCACGATGAATTATATTCTTCTTGTGCATTCCTTCAACAGCCTTTAGTAACTCTGCAGCATAAAACCTTGAACAGTCAATGTTCATTAAGTCAATATAATTAAGAATTTCACCATTTTTGGCGAAGCTCATTACAAAAAATAAATATTTAGTTGATTGAAACGTGCACACTAATTTAACTATTCCTGTTGTGTTACTGAGTCTTAAAAGGGCTGATTTCTCTCTCTTGATATATTCTTGCTTCTTTTCACGAAATATAAAGCTCTTTTCACATACTTTAACTGTAAGTAAATAAAGAAGGAATTAGAACACTGTATCATGATTAACATTGTTAAACAGGATGTTTTGACTAGTCACAGATCTTAGATTGACTTAATCGCAATCCAAAATTTCTGTATCAACCAGAAGAATCTATATTAAACAGGTCAATGTCAGATTTTGTCTGGATCTCCCAAACAGCCAGATAACAAGTTATTCACTGAAAGTATGCTACTTACTTGCATATTGCTTATTAGTATTAACATCTTTTGCCAAATATACGGTTGAGAAGCTTCCCTATATCCGATTAATTAATGAAAATAATTTTTTTAAGAAAAATTAAAAATTTGTTCATTTTTCACTGAAAATTTGACTAATTTCATCGTTATTCACCTCTCCTATAACTTTTGCAAATATGTAATTATGTTCACTCATGATTTTAACATAATATATTTAATTAACTGTGATAATAAGTTGAATTTATTAAATTTTATTAATGAACGACCATTCCAGTGGCTTAATGTATAAAACTCCTTTAAATTGAACTAATCCTTACTTAAATCTTTAGTTGATAGCAGCTGTAATGTAGTTAAAACCACAAATATTGATAACTTTATAATAGCTCGGAGTTGTTTGTGAAAAAATCAAACTATAATTCCTGTGCCTAGCTGCAATCCCTGTAAATTCAAATATCAGATAATCGTTATTCAACAAAACATTTTAAATTCTTTTTGACCGTTATTTATAATTTTATGACTTCTTGATCTGGCGAATCAAATTGATGTATAGTATCCAGTTATTTTAAGTTAATTATATTTCACTATACCAAATTTTTACAGCACAGATGTGGACAGAAGTACAACGAAAATTGTAGTTCGTTATTGAGGGACTTTACATGGTTGAAATTATAGAGGTTCAATTCGAGCAGTTTCCTTTCAAGACTAACAACTAGAAGGAAAACAAAAAATCAGAATTTTACTTATTAAAGGATATATACGCTTGAAGGAACCAAAGGAACAACTTTAAAATGTCAGTGGACACTCAAGATTTCTATCTACGATATTATATTGGACATAAAGGAAAGTTTGGACATGAATTTTTGGAATTTGAATTTAGACCTGATGGAAAATTGAGGTAAACAACCGCAAATTTGCATTTATCAACAAAATATGCTTTAAATAATTATTTTTAATAGATACGCCAACAATTCCAACTATAAGAATGACACAATGATCAGAAAAGAGGCTTATGTCCATACATCAGTATTGCAAGAATTGAAGCGCATCATCCAGGATTCCGAAATTATGGCTGAAGATGACTCATTGTGGCCACCAGCAGATCGTGTCGGTAGACAGGAACTCGAAATTCTTATTGGTGACGAGCACATCTCATTTACAACATCGAAAATCGGCTCTTTGCTAGATGTTGATCAGTCAAAAGATCCAGAAGGCTTAAGATTATTTTATTACCTTGTACAGGATCTGAAATGCTTGGTATTTTCGCTCATTGGATTACATTTTAAGATTAAGCCAATATAAATTAATTAATTTAACTGTCCAATTTATTTTCACTTAACTTACAATACATAATAACTTGAATGATTTTGATTCTTTAAATGTTCGTGATTCCATTCTTTTCGAAATTATCCAGAAGTAACTGTAAATTCTGATCAAATAATTCGCACCTTAATGGCTGCTCGAGTGAATAAAATGGATTTTTTAAAGCATAATCTGAATACAGTTCATAAATTTTCTTTAACAGCGCTTCCACTCCAGTCTGTAAAAAATGGCATTAATTATAGAACTCTATATGACTAGTAAGTATGTTAAATCTACCTGAATCGGCTCAGCAACGACCATAAATTTAACTCCAGTAAGTGTTTGAAAGCAATGTAGTCTAAATGTATCAGCTTCGAGTATTTGAATTCCAGAACTTTTTGGTTCAGGAGATAATTGACTAGCAATTGCAAACAGTGGATAGAACATTGATGCTAGGAAAATTTTCTCATTCGTTGTCATTCTTGGTCGACAAAAACGTAAATTTAGTGGATAATTTTCCTCTTTTTCAAGAATTTCTTTTACTTCCTTTCCATCTTCCAGTACAGTTCCATTGACTTGTATGCCATTCACAGCCATCAAATGATGTCCAACTGAAAATAATGTTTTATTCCTTAATAACTTAATTACAGATTTCTGATTGTAACTTACCAAAAATTCCATCTCGCTGTCCAAAAACGACAGTAATAAATTTCTTATCAAAATCTAGTTTAAGATCCAGTGGATAGCTAAAAGTTTTCTCTGTTTCTATACGTGGCACGGAATGATCGTGATGAAATATCAGCCCTCCTGACTTGCTTACAATATAAACTCCATAAATCATTTTGTGTAAATTGAGTAATGTTAAGGAATTAAACTTTTTAATAAATTTTCAGATTTTTTTGCCAAGAGATAATTTCTTTCCAGACAAAATATAAACAAAACACAAAAATTTGAAAATGAAAAGACCGTTGAAGATATGAAGCCAATATAATGCAATATGTAGGTAGTTGGAACTGATAGGAACTTACAACTTGGCTCGACTTGGAAAACGAATTGGAAATTATTTGAAAATAATTTATCCATAGCCTGCTCGATTCTAAAAATTATAAGATTCATAATTTAAAATCCCCAGCCTCAATTGTCTATTCCAGCCTACTTATTTGCGGACAATGTTCATTAAAAGCGAAGAATTCAGTACAAAATGTCAATAAAAACATCATTACCATATGATTTCTATCATATTAATCAATATTTCTGTTACACTAAAAAAAAATGAATAAACAAAACAAAGTAGGCATCAACAGCAGCAGACACAAAAATACGAAAAAATATTCTCTTCATAATAAGCCGTAAATTCTGTTTCCTGATGACATTGAATATTTGCAAAACTTCCGTTTCACATGTGCCTTATATGTTTGGGAATTTCATCCAATAAAGATTTTTGTCAAAATATTGACCGTGCCTTCCTAGACAAAGACTTAATACGACGAGATTTATTAAAAATGCTGTTATTAATGTGGCATGAAACTTACAAGACGCAAATATTTACGATACACAAAAGACTCTATCTTCGCAAGTATAAGCACGTCTATACGTCAAATTACATTTCTTCATCATCTCAAGACTTTTTTTCATATGCAAATGTTGACAATCTCTTTGTATGGAACTGGCTCGCTATTTCTTGTTGATACTTGAATATTCTTTGTGTCATTATTAAAGTTGACTTGGCTTCGTGAAGACGTTACTTCTGTTAGTATCATCAAGTGATAGATTTTTGCACAAAATGAAGTATTTAGTTTTGTTATTAATTTCTGTGATAATTGTCATTGATCTTTCGGAATCACATGTGCTACAGAAAAGATTTTTGTTCAATAAGTTTCGTCCCCGTAAGTATTTGTACTGGATCTATCCATATCGATGATCTTTTAACATTTGTTGTGTTGCAATTCCAGACGGACATGGATATGGCTATGGATACGGTTATCCGGTCTATCCAGCCATTCCTGTAGCTCCAATTGCACCAATAGCACCGATCGGATTTGGAGGTCCAATTGGAGTTGGTGGATTTGGGGGTCCTTTTGGAGGACCTTATGGACATTATGGTGGTGGTTTTAGTCAGAGTTGTAAGTTCAATTGAGTTTATTAAGAAGTGCATTAATTCTAAAAACATTTATTTAAGATTCTTATGGCTATGCTGGAGGCTACGGATATGGCGGTGGATTGTATGGCAAGCGATAGAATTAAGTTTTAGTTCAAGTCATATTGTAAATAGTTTTAAATTATTGATATAAATAAAACAATATTAAATAAGAGATTTACGATACTTCCTGTCCTTGGAATACAGACTCCTGTATTCATCACATCAGCACAGTTATATAAAACATCGGTCATATACCTTTGAGACGCACGACAAGAAAATTTCATCATCTCTCTGCTTTAAACACAAATGTATAATGAACTAGACTTTAAACATGTATCTTTTGCGGAATTCCCTGACATTGAAATTTCTCTTAGTTCGTAATATGAAGCAAAACGGTTTGAGACGTCTCATGAATAATATTTAAAATGGAAATGATACATTCCAGTGTTGTCCAACTTTTTTGTACAATGGCACATGTCGATGGTAAGCAATGACCGAAATCGCATAAGGTATGCAAAGTTTGGCATTTCCAAAATAAGTTTTTACCGCGAAACATAGTTTGACAACACTGATCCATGCGTATTAAAGAGTTTACAAATTCAGCTTAAGGCTGCAGACACCTTTGTCTAAAATATTAAAATTCATAACTTAATGATCCTTAAATTATATTTAAGAGTCAGAATAATTGCGAATATTTGGATAGGTAAGTATTAATTGGAATTGTGGTGTCTGAGCAGAGTGGAATCTGGGGTATCGCCATATACAGGAGAATCAGTAAATTTTTTGATCAAGGCTACTGTGGCCGAGTGGTTAGACAAGAGGCCGGAAATCTGTATAACTCTTTTGTGAGTACGTGGACAAGGACTCGTACAATGTTCAGAACATTACAGGATTTAACTTATTTTCAACAAGTAGCAACGCAAACTTTAAAATTGAAACAAAGCTCTACTAAAGCTCTTTTGTTAACACCAAACTGAATCCGCTTTATATGCCATCCATATGGCTACCGAATAATGTGATGAGAAAGGCATGTCATGTACCAAAAGAAAATTTTGGAAATTAATTAAAATTATAACCTAGCAGAATTTCCAAATTGAAATGCAAATCATTGTCAAGAGATTAGTTGGATATCCTCGCAAACTAATTGAAATTAACATAAAGTCTGAAAGAGAAGCTGTAACTAAAATCCGTCATGATTATGTTTTCTGAGAAATCTAGTCGAACGAAATGAATGTTCAGCGAGAATCGATGATTTAAATCCCATAAGCCATTCCAAAATGTGGTTTGAAAATGTCAGGTCAATTGAGCGATTTTCCGAACACGATGATGACGATAAAGTTTCCAATTTTTGAATATTTTCTATACTACATATCATGCAAAACATCATTTCCAACTCATCAATATTCTCAATCGATGTCATAAATTAACAAGTGATGAAGTAGTTCTCTTGGCACTGAATCAATTGAACATGACTCTTATTTTTCGATTTACGACAAGATATTTCGACATATCTGTATCTCGTTCCTTGTTCTCATTTCGTAAGTTGAAATTTAATTTTCAATAAATTTTCCACTAAATGAATTTTATTACAGATTAAGGACTGGCGGCAAAATTGAGAAATTTTGTTGCAGCTGTCAATAGAAATTTATTGGAAATCACAAAAGTTGAATCTGATTTAATTAAAATGCATGGATGTCTTTGATACATACCTGATGAAATCCCGAAAAGTGCAATGTATTCGCTAGGGCGCCACTATGTCGATATGTCAAAAGAACTCGAAGTCGTCTCGAATTTCATATGAAAAAGTCGACTTGAGTAGACTTTTTCATACAAAATCCGGACGACTTCGAGTTCTGCAAACACGGCAAGACGTTTAGTTGTCCTGACGGCATCGCGTGACTGAGTTTCGATCATTTATGCGACGAAAAATATAGTTTGCTGCATCGTGCACAGCTCGGGAATACATCAGAAGATAACAGTCAAATCCATTCTGTCAATGTCCTCATTCATTCATTTACAGTCATGTATGCGAAGCTTCAACTCAGATTATCGAAATACAATGTGATAGAAAATTAAAGTACTTTGGAATCGATTAGGATTGAAGTAAATTCAAACATGCATCGTTAAATATCATTCTCATATTTATTTGATACTTGAACAGGAGAAAAAGGATAAAAGTGAATGAAATAATAAAGACTTGAATTGATACTAAAAAGTACGTAATACGATTGAGTTTTCAAGTGATGTTTTAATACTAAACTAGATATTGTACTTCTATATCTCGGATCTCATTCATATGGCAACAACACGAAAAACTTATTAAAACAAGCACGTAGTAAAATGCACTTAATAATTTTACAACTGGTCATAAAGATAAGTGCTTGAAAATGCTCAAGAATATTATGCTAAAATTCAATTATTAGATCCGAGAGAATAATCAAGAGTTTAAGACTTTCTTGACAATAACGATGTGAAAAAGCTCCAAGTGTAATATTTTTGATAAGTTTATGAATCTTAAATGAACTTAAATTTGTTTGGATTTCATGCTTTAATGCAAAGTTATTTCAGGTATCATAACTTTATTGGGTTTCATGTTTCTAGTGATCGTGAACATAGCTAATCCTAATAATTCTTAAGGTTCTTAACACTATTAACATCTATAGCCCGAGTGAGGTTTGAATCTACCCTCGATTACATGTCAAGTGCTCTCTTCAACTGAGCTTTGGATTTAAGTCTGGGAGAGAGCTAAAGTTTAAGTCTAACCCGAGCGGCACATTGCCGTGAACTGCTTTTTTTCGTAACAATAGGTCGAAATCAGTCATCTCTGTGCCTACTACGCGTTCTATTGTTAAAAAGGCGACGTAGCGGTGCTTTAGAGAACATGTTATGCTGTTGGATTTGGCCAAGTTTATATTGACCAATGCTAATTACAGGCATACATTACTCTAGTAGCCTTTCATTCAAAATTAGTCATTTGTACCAAGCATCATTCCATTGGATTCTCTTTAAAATAATCTACCAATTTCATACATCATTTCCAATCGATGATAGTGATTGATTAACTGTTGAAAAGCAATTTATTGTGGTTAAATTCAATATTCAATAATAATTAATGTTCCAGTAAAATTGTGGCAATAAATTTTCAGCTGCATGGAATCAAAAACCCGTAGATATTCTATAATTGATTTTCCTATTCGAGACTGTAAATAAGATTTGAATGTTTATGTCAATAAATAGATTAAAGGCGGTTGATAATGAAATTGATTGACAAATAATCTGCAGAAAATCATCATTTGATTTATTTGTCATGTATTTGAATTACAATTTCATCATACTTGGATGTTGAATTGGATTTAAAGTCTATAGTCATTGATGAATACAATAATTTTTAATTTCAGCTACATTCGAGCTTTATAATTGATTTATGATATACTTCTTAAAGTTCCGGATTAAATTCGATTGTTCTTCAAGCTATATGAGCTGCATTAAATCAGGTTAAAGAATAATATCACAATAGTACACAGCTTAATTGAATTTCATATTATTTTCTTTACATTCGAATATATGATACAAGGTACGCAATCAACAGTCAGTTGTTGAATGATGATGATGCTCACTTGCAAGAGTATAAAGTAAATGAATAGCGTTGATCAGATAAAGAATGCTGAAACAGAATCAAAATTAATCTTCTTTTACTTTCGAGCAGATTTACTAGCTGTTCATACTTGGAGCTACTACTTGGAGTCAGTTTGTCCATTATATAAATCTCTCCGAGCATCACAAATGAAGGAGACTCGATCAGGGAGCTTTTTTGGTACCAAATTTTGGTGTAAATCTAGGAGCTTTGGCGGTGCCTTCTTCATTCCTCTCGCTGGTTTTCTGAATTATTCGAATCAATGATTGACATTAACAAGCAACTGAAATCCATTACTGCAGTCAAAAGCTGAATTTAAGTTTTAAACAATTTTAATCTCAAACTGAAGCACTAACTACAAACTTTTTTCCCCTTAGTTATCTGAGGCAAATATGCAGAGAAAATATGTTAATCTCTTAATTCGCAACATAATGCTCTACCAAATGTTCCTGAAATAACTAAGAACCCAAAAATTTATCCTCTTGTTTACATGCAATACTTGTGTGAATATATTGTATGCTTCAAAGGTCTCATTATTCACAACAATTTGTACACGAATGAATATTCCATTGTTGTTATTATGAATTCAAGCAACATCAAATCAGTCTGGAGTGAGATTTTTTTCAAGATGAAGTTATTATGCTTATGAATCAGTTCTCATCAAGATACAATTATTTGCATGGTCATGCATCTATTGTTACTTCAATGTAAATTCCTGATTTGAGATTGTCTTGAGATCTAATGCTGTATTTCCGACCGATTCTGCCAGTTGCACAAATGAGGAATATGGCATAGACCTTTCAAAGCTCCACTAAAGCTCTTTTATCAAAGCTAAATGGAAGCAGCCTCTATTTGGCAGTCATAGGGAGGCGGCTTCCATTAAGTGCTCCATGTCAGCGCTTTCTTCATTTATGTCGCTCGGGATTGATTGCGTTGAAGGAAGTAAACGATGTCTTACAAGCTGTATCTATAGTAAACAAGATTACTTAGTCAATTTCTATAAAAATTCCAAGTTCCAAGAACAACAAAAAAGTTCTTAAATATCATGAAGAATCCACAATGTGGTCGGATGTCCGTAAATATTTTTTTGTAAAGCCTGGAGAAGCTGTAAAACTTTGAGTGGGGATTTATAGTATAATATTTTATTAACCACGATTCTTTTACAACTATTAGTGACTATGGTAGAGGAAATACAATAATTAAATGACTCCCAGTGGATACAAAGGGGGCTTCAAACAGTCTCGATACTATCGTTTCCATAATTCTTATCCATATTTAATGTTTTATGGATTTTTATGTATGAGATTCTATAATCTCTCACCCATTTGCTTCCCTTCCATTTCTTCTCATGTATAAAGAAAAATAAAAGTTTCTATAAATCACAGTATAGCATGGCAGTACATGAGAGGAAAAGTTTTTTCTTTTCAAAAAACACACATAAAATGTGTTATAATATGTTGTTAACTCCATGGCAGGCAGTGACTGGCTTATGATGGTGTAACAAATGTGGAAATGGATAAGACCTCAGACACACATATTTTATATTCCATACAATATTTTTTTATTGAATTTCATATTCCTTAATACTTTTTGTATGAACAATGTTGAAGACAACACAAATGGAAAGAAGTTATGCCATAAATTTTCACAAAGATTAAAATCAAAATATGATAAGAAATGGCATAATGGAATGGACATCTACATTAATAAATAAAAAATATATCAGCGATGTCGTTCGATTCCCTCCGCGCACGTCGCGAAATTGAAGAAGCTTTATTTCAAAACGAATTATCATCTACGGAAGTGAGAATCGTGACCACATTGCTGATATTTTTATCGTCTGTGAGATGCATTTTGCATTGTTATATGTTAGTGGTTATGCATGGAAGATGTGTTAATGAGAATGTTGAATATTAAGAGGAAATGCGAATTAATTAGGTAAAAAATGAAATTTTTATGGAGGGACTTAAAAGAACTTTTTGGAATTTGGTGATTTGAGAGATGGAAGAGAATGGAAAAGTCATTAAAAGAAGTTGTTGACAGAAAAAGTATTGCATTCAATACTAGAAATTGGCAAAACGAAGCCAATTTCACATTTTTTTGGATTTGACAAGATTCGAACCCAAGAAATCTGAATGAAAAAAAAATGTACTATTTGTATTCTCAAACGTTCTGAGACTCACCCCACAACCCACCTGGGCGTTCTCCGTTTACAAAATAGTACAAATGTATCCGGCAGAAATTAAATTTAAGTTGCTAATTGCGATTTTTTTTTTATTTATTTTTTTCTACGCATTACGCAGTGTAACAAAATTTTTCATGAAATGTTCTAAGCGGTTTGGATTGTTCAGGAATGGCACAGAAAAGTTTTAAGCGGTTTGGATTGTTCAGGAATGGCACAGAAAAGTTTTTAGCGGTTTGGATTGTTCAGGAATGGCACAGAAAAGTTTTTAGCGGTTTGGATTGTTCAGGAATGGCACAGAAAAGTTTTTAGCGGTTTGGATTGTTCAGGAATGGCACAGAAAAGTTTTTAGCGGTTTGGATTGTTCAGGAATGGCACAGAAAAGTTTTTAGCGGTTTGGATTGTTCAGGAATGGCACAGAAAAGTTTTTAGCGGTTTGGATTGTTCAGGAATGGCACAGAAAAGTTTTTAGCGGTTTGGATTGTTCAGGAATGGCACAGAAAAGTTTTTAGCGGTTTGGATTGTTCAGGAATGGCACAGAAAAGTTTTTAGCGGTTTGGATTGTTCAGGAATGGCACAGAAAAGTTTTTAGCGGTTTGGATTGTTCAGGAATGGCACAGAAAAGTTTTTAGCGGTTTGGATTGTTCAGGAATGGCACAGAAAAGTTTTTAGCGGTTTGGATTGTTCAGGAATGGCACAGAAAAGTTTTTAGCGGTTTGGATTGTTCAGGAATGGCACAGAAAAGTTTTTAGCGGTTTGGATTGTTCAGGAATGGCACAGAAAAGTTTTTAGCGGTTTGGATTGTTCAGGAATGGCACAGAAAAGTTTTTAGCGGTTTGGATTGTTCAGGAATGGCACAGAAAAGTTTTTAGCGGTTTGGATTGTTCAGGAATGGCACAGAAAAGTTTTTAGCGGTTTGGATTGTTCAGGAATGGCACAGAAAAGTTTTTAGCGGTTTGGATTGTTCAGGAATGGCACAGAAAAGTTTTTAGCGGTTTGGATTGTTCAGGAATGGCACAGAAAAGTTTTTAGCGGTTTGGATTGTTCAGGAATGGCACAGAAAAGTTTTTAGCGGTTTGGATTGTTCAGGAATGGCACAGAAAAGTTTTTAGCGGTTTGGATTGTTCAGGAATGGCACAGAAAAGTTTTTAGCGGTTTGGATTGTTCAGGAATGGCACAGAAAAGTTTTTAGCGGTTTGGATTGTTCAGGAATGGCACAGAAAAGTTTTTAGCGGTTTGGATTGTTCAGGAATGGCACAGAAAAGTTTTTAGCGGTTTGGATTGTTCAGGAATGGCACAGAAAAGTTTTTAGCGGTTTGGATTGTTCAGGAATGGCACAGAAAAGTTTTTAGCGGTTTGGATTGTTCAGGAATGGCACAGAAAAGTTTTTAGCGGTTTGGATTGTTCAGGAATGGCACAGAAAAGTTTTTAGCGGTTTGGATTGTTCAGGAATGGCACAGAAAAGTTTTTAGCGGTTTGGATTGTTCAGGAATGGCACAGAAAAGTTTTTAGCGGTTTGGATTGTTCAGGAATGGCACAGAAAAGTTTTTAGCGGTTTGGATTGTTCAGGAATGGCACAGAAAAGTTTTTAGCGGTTTGGATTGTTCAGGAATGGCACAGAAAAGTTTTTAGCGGTTTGGATTGTTCAGGAATGGCACAGAAAAGTTTTTAGCGGTTTGGATTGTTCAGGAATGGCACAGAAAAGTTTTTAGCGGTTTGGATTGTTCAGGAATGGCACAGAAAAGTTTTTAGCGGTTTGGATTGTTCAGGAATGGCACAGAAAAGTTTTTAGCGGTTTGGATTGTTCAGGAATGGCACAGAAAAGTTTTTAGCGGTTTGGATTGTTCAGGAATGGCACAGAAAAGTTTTTAGCGGTTTGGATTGTTCAGGAATGGCACAGAAAAGTTTTTAGCGGTTTGGATTGTTCAGGAATGGCACAGAAAAGTTTTTAGCGGTTTGGATTGTTCAGGAATGGCACAGAAAAGTTTTTAGCGGTTTGGATTGTTCAGGAATGGCACAGAAAAGTTTTTAGCGGTTTGGATTGTTCAGGAATGGCACAGAAAAGTTTTTAGCGGTTTGGATTGTTCAGGAATGGCACAGAAAAGTTTTTAGCGGTTTGGATTGTTCAGGAATGGCACAGAAAAGTTTTTAGCGGTTTGGATTGTTCAGGAATGGCACAGAAAAGTTTTTAGCGGTTTGGATTGTTCAGGAATGGCACAGAAAAGTTTTTAGCGGTTTGGATTGTTCAGGAATGGCACAGAAAAGTTTTTAGCGGTTTGGATTGTTCAGGAATGGCACAGAAAAGTTTTTAGCGGTTTGGATTGTTCAGGAATGGCACAGAAAAGTTTTTAGCGGTTTGGATTGTTCAGGAATGGCACAGAAAAGTTTTTAGCGGTTTGGATTGTTCAGGAATGGCACAGAAAAGTTTTTAGCGGTTTGGATTGTTCAGGAATGGCACAGAAAAGTTTTTAGCGGTTTGGATTGTTCAGGAATGGCACAGAAAAGTTTTTAGCGGTTTGGATTGTTCAGGAATGGCACAGAAAAGTTTTTAGCGGTTTGGATTGTTCAGGAATGGCACAGAAAAGTTTTTAGCGGTTTGGATTGTTCAGGAATGGCACAGAAAAGTTTTTAGCGGTTTGGATTGTTCAGGAATGGCACAGAAAAGTTTTTAGCGGTTTGGATTGTTCAGGAATGGCACAGAAAAGTTTTTAGCGGTTTGGATTGTTCAGGAATGGCACAGAAAAGTTTTTAGCGGTTTGGATTGTTCAGGAATGGCACAGAAAAGTTTTTAGCGGTTTGGATTGTTCAGGAATGGCACAGAAAAGTTTTTAGCGGTTTGGATTGTTCAGGAATGGCACAGAAAAGTTTTTAGCGGTTTGGATTGTTCAGGAATGGCACAGAAAAGTTTTTAGCGGTTTGGATTGTTCAGGAATGGCACAGAAAAGTTTTTAGCGGTTTGGATTGTTCAGGAATGGCACAGAAAAGTTTTTAGCGGTTTGGATTGTTCAGGAATGGCACAGAAAAGTTTTTAGCGGTTTGGATTGTTCAGGAATGGCACAGAAAAGTTTTTAGCGGTTTGGATTGTTCAGGAATGGCACAGAAAAGTTTTTAGCGGTTTGGATTGTTCAGGAATGGCACAGAAAAGTTTTTAGCGGTTTGGATTGTTCAGGAATGGCACAGAAAAGTTTTTAGCGGTTTGGATTGTTCAGGAATGGCACAGAAAAGTTTTTAGCGGTTTGGATTGTTCAGGAATGGCACAGAAAAGTTTTTAGCGGTTTGGATTGTTCAGGAATGGCACAGAAAAGTTTTTAGCGGTTTGGATTGTTCAGGAATGGCACAGAAAAGTTTTTAGCGGTTTGGATTGTTCAGGAATGGCACAGAAAAGTTTTTAGCGGTTTGGATTGTTCAGGAATGGCACAGAAAAGTTTTTAGCGGTTTGGATTGTTCAGGAATGGCACAGAAAAGTTTTTAGCGGTTTGGATTGTTCAGGAATGGCACAGAAAAGTTTTTAGCGGTTTGGATTGTTCAGGAATGGCACAGAAAAGTTTTTAGCGGTTTGGATTGTTCAGGAATGGCACAGAAAAGTTTTTAGCGGTTTGGATTGTTCAGGAATGGCACAGAAAAGTTTTTAGCGGTTTGGATTGTTCAGGAATGGCACAGAAAAGTTTTTAGCGGTTTGGATTGTTCAGGAATGGCACAGAAAAGTTTTTAGCGGTTTGGATTGTTCAGGAATGGCACAGAAAAGTTTTTAGCGGTTTGGATTGTTCAGGAATGGCACAGAAAAGTTTTTAGCGGTTTGGATTGTTCAGGAATGGCACAGAAAAGTTTTTAGCGGTTTGGATTGTTCAGGAATGGCACAGAAAAGTTTTTAGCGGTTTGGATTGTTCAGGAATGGCACAGAAAAGTTTTTAGCGGTTTGGATTGTTCAGGAATGGCACAGAAAAGTTTTTAGCGGTTTGGATTGTTCAGGAATGGCACAGAAAAGTTTTTAGCGGTTTGGATTGTTCAGGAATGGCACAGAAAAGTTTTTAGCGGTTTGGATTGTTCAGGAATGGCACAGAAAAGTTTTTAGCGGTTTGGATTGTTCAGGAATGGCACAGAAAAGTTTTTAGCGGTTTGGATTGTTCAGGAATGGCACAGAAAAGTTTTTAGCGGTTTGGATTGTTCAGGAATGGCACAGAAAAGTTTTTAGCGGTTTGGATTGTTCAGGAATGGCACAGAAAAGTTTTTAGCGGTTTGGATTGTTCAGGAATGGCACAGAAAAGTTTTTAGCGGTTTGGATTGTTCAGGAATGGCACAGAAAAGTTTTTAGCGGTTTGGATTGTTCAGGAATGGCACAGAAAAGTTTTTAGCGGTTTGGATTGTTCAGGAATGGCACAGAAAAGTTTTTAGCGGTTTGGATTGTTCAGGAATGGCACAGAAAAGTTTTTAGCGGTTTGGATTGTTCAGGAATGGCACAGAAAAGTTTTTAGCGGTTTGGATTGTTCAGGAATGGCACAGAAAAGTTTTTAGCGGTTTGGATTGTTCAGGAATGGCACAGAAAAGTTTTTAGCGGTTTGGATTGTTCAGGAATGGCACAGAAAAGTTTTTAGCGGTTTGGATTGTTCAGGAATGGCACAGAAAAGTTTTTAGCGGTTTGGATTGTTCAGGAATGGCACAGAAAAGTTTTTAGCGGTTTGGATTGTTCAGGAATGGCACAGAAAAGTTTTTAGCGGTTTGGATTGTTCAGGAATGGCACAGAAAAGTTTTTAGCGGTTTGGATTGTTCAGGAATGGCACAGAAAAGTTTTTAGCGGTTTGGATTGTTCAGGAATGGCACAGAAAAGTTTTTAGCGGTTTGGATTGTTCAGGAATGGCACAGAAAAGTTTTTAGCGGTTTGGATTGTTCAGGAATGGCACAGAAAAGTTTTTAGCGGTTTGGATTGTTCAGGAATGGCACAGAAAAGTTTTTAGCGGTTTGGATTGTTCAGGAATGGCACAGAAAAGTTTTTAGCGGTTTGGATTGTTCAGGAATGGCACAGAAAAGTTTTTAGCGGTTTGGATTGTTCAGGAATGGCACAGAAAAGTTTTTAGCGGTTTGGATTGTTCAGGAATGGCACAGAAAAGTTTTTAGCGGTTTGGATTGTTCAGGAATGGCACAGAAAAGTTTTTAGCGGTTTGGATTGTTCAGGAATGGCACAGAAAAGTTTTTAGCGGTTTGGATTGTTCAGGAATGGCACAGAAAAGTTTTTAGCGGTTTGGATTGTTCAGGAATGGCACAGAAAAGTTTTTAGCGGTTTGGATTGTTCAGGAATGGCACAGAAAAGTTTTTAGCGGTTTGGATTGTTCAGGAATGGCACAGAAAAGTTTTTAGCGGTTTGGATTGTTCAGGAATGGCACAGAAAAGTTTTTAGCGGTTTGGATTGTTCAGGAATGGCACAGAAAAGTTTTTAGCGGTTTGGATTGTTCAGGAATGGCACAGAAAAGTTTTTAGCGGTTTGGATTGTTCAGGAATGGCACAGAAAAGTTTTTAGCGGTTTGGATTGTTCAGGAATGGCACAGAAAAGTTTTTAGCGGTTTGGATTGTTCAGGAATGGCACAGAAAAGTTTTTAGCGGTTTGGATTGTTCAGGAATGGCACAGAAAAGTTTTTAGCGGTTTGGATTGTTCAGGAATGGCACAGAAAAGTTTTTAGCGGTTTGGATTGTTCAGGAATGGCACAGAAAAGTTTTTAGCGGTTTGGATTGTTCAGGAATGGCACAGAAAAGTTTTTAGCGGTTTGGATTGTTCAGGAATGGCACAGAAAAGTTTTTAGCGGTTTGGATTGTTCAGGAATGGCACAGAAAAGTTTTTAGCGGTTTGGATTGTTCAGGAATGGCACAGAAAAGTTTTTAGCGGTTTGGATTGTTCAGGAATGGCACAGAAAAGTTTTTAGCGGTTTGGATTGTTCAGGAATGGCACAGAAAAGTTTTTAGCGGTTTGGATTGTTCAGGAATGGCACAGAAAAGTTTTTAGCGGTTTGGATTGTTCAGGAATGGCACAGAAAAGTTTTTAGCGGTTTGGATTGTTCAGGAATGGCACAGAAAAGTTTTTAGCGGTTTGGATTGTTCAGGAATGGCACAGAAAAGTTTTTAGCGGTTTGGATTGTTCAGGAATGGCACAGAAAAGTTTTTAGCGGTTTGGATTGTTCAGGAATGGCACAGAAAAGTTTTTAGCGGTTTGGATTGTTCAGGAATGGCACAGAAAAGTTTTTAGCGGTTTGGATTGTTCAGGAATGGCACAGAAAAGTTTTTAGCGGTTTGGATTGTTCAGGAATGGCACAGAAAAGTTTTTAGCGGTTTGGATTGTTCAGGAATGGCACAGAAAAGTTTTTAGCGGTTTGGATTGTTCAGGAATGGCACAGAAAAGTTTTTAGCGGTTTGGATTGTTCAGGAATGGCACAGAAAAGTTTTTAGCGGTTTGGATTGTTCAGGAATGGCACAGAAAAGTTTTTAGCGGTTTGGATTGTTCAGGAATGGCACAGAAAAGTTTTTAGCGGTTTGGATTGTTCAGGAATGGCACAGAAAAGTTTTTAGCGGTTTGGATTGTTCAGGAATGGCACAGAAAAGTTTTTAGCGGTTTGGATTGTTCAGGAATGGCACAGAAAAGTTTTTAGCGGTTTGGATTGTTCAGGAATGGCACAGAAAAGTTTTTAGCGGTTTGGATTGTTCAGGAATGGCACAGAAAAGTTTTTAGCGGTTTGGATTGTTCAGGAATGGCACAGAAAAGTTTTTAGCGGTTTGGATTGTTCAGGAATGGCACAGAAAAGTTTTTAGCGGTTTGGATTGTTCAGGAATGGCACAGAAAAGTTTTTAGCGGTTTGGATTGTTCAGGAATGGCACAGAAAAGTTTTTAGCGGTTTGGATTGTTCAGGAATGGCACAGAAAAGTTTTTAGCGGTTTGGATTGTTCAGGAATGGCACAGAAAAGTTTTTAGCGGTTTGGATTGTTCAGGAATGGCACAGAAAAGTTTTTAGCGGTTTGGATTGTTCAGGAATGGCACAGAAAAGTTTTTAGCGGTTTGGATTGTTCAGGAATGGCACAGAAAAGTTTTTAGCGGTTTGGATTGTTCAGGAATGGCACAGAAAAGTTTTTAGCGGTTTGGATTGTTCAGGAATGGCACAGAAAAGTTTTTAGCGGTTTGGATTGTTCAGGAATGGCACAGAAAAGTTTTTAGCGGTTTGGATTGTTCAGGAATGGCACAGAAAAGTTTTTAGCGGTTTGGATTGTTCAGGAATGGCACAGAAAAGTTTTTAGCGGTTTGGATTGTTCAGGAATGGCACAGAAAAGTTTTTAGCGGTTTGGATTGTTCAGGAATGGCACAGAAAAGTTTTTAGCGGTTTGGATTGTTCAGGAATGGCACAGAAAAGTTTTTAGCGGTTTGGATTGTTCAGGAATGGCACAGAAAAGTTTTTAGCGGTTTGGATTGTTCAGGAATGGCACAGAAAAGTTTTTAGCGGTTTGGATTGTTCAGGAATGGCACAGAAAAGTTTTTAGCGGTTTGGATTGTTCAGGAATGGCACAGAAAAGTTTTTAGCGGTTTGGATTGTTCAGGAATGGCACAGAAAAGTTTTTAGCGGTTTGGATTGTTCAGGAATGGCACAGAAAAGTTTTTAGCGGTTTGGATTGTTCAGGAATGGCACAGAAAAGTTTTTAGCGGTTTGGATTGTTCAGGAATGGCACAGAAAAGTTTTTAGCGGTTTGGATTGTTCAGGAATGGCACAGAAAAGTTTTTAGCGGTTTGGATTGTTCAGGAATGGCACAGAAAAGTTTTTAGCGGTTTGGATTGTTCAGGAATGGCACAGAAAAGTTTTTAGCGGTTTGGATTGTTCAGGAATGGCACAGAAAAGTTTTTAGCGGTTTGGATTGTTCAGGAATGGCACAGAAAAGTTTTTAGCGGTTTGGATTGTTCAGGAATGGCACAGAAAAGTTTTTAGCGGTTTGGATTGTTCAGGAATGGCACAGAAAAGTTTTTAGCGGTTTGGATTGTTCAGGAATGGCACAGAAAAGTTTTTAGCGGTTTGGATTGTTCAGGAATGGCACAGAAAAGTTTTTAGCGGTTTGGATTGTTCAGGAATGGCACAGAAAAGTTTTTAGCGGTTTGGATTGTTCAGGAATGGCACAGAAAAGTTTTTAGCGGTTTGGATTGTTCAGGAATGGCACAGAAAAGTTTTTAGCGGTTTGGATTGTTCAGGAATGGCACAGAAAAGTTTTTAGCGGTTTGGATTGTTCAGGAATGGCACAGAAAAGTTTTTAGCGGTTTGGATTGTTCAGGAATGGCACAGAAAAGTTTTTAGCGGTTTGGATTGTTCAGGAATGGCACAGAAAAGTTTTTAGCGGTTTGGATTGTTCAGGAATGGCACAGAAAAGTTTTTAGCGGTTTGGATTGTTCAGGAATGGCACAGAAAAGTTTTTAGCGGTTTGGATTGTTCAGGAATGGCACAGAAAAGTTTTTAGCGGTTTGGATTGTTCAGGAATGGCACAGAAAAGTTTTTAGCGGTTTGGATTGTTCAGGAATGGCACAGAAAAGTTTTTAGCGGTTTGGATTGTTCAGGAATGGCACAGAAAAGTTTTTAGCGGTTTGGATTGTTCAGGAATGGCACAGAAAAGTTTTTAGCGGTTTGGATTGTTCAGGAATGGCACAGAAAAGTTTTTAGCGGTTTGGATTGTTCAGGAATGGCACAGAAAAGTTTTTAGCGGTTTGGATTGTTCAGGAATGGCACAGAAAAGTTTTTAGCGGTTTGGATTGTTCAGGAATGGCACAGAAAAGTTTTTAGCGGTTTGGATTGTTCAGGAATGGCACAGAAAAGTTTTTAGCGGTTTGGATTGTTCAGGAATGGCACAGAAAAGTTTTTAGCGGTTTGGATTGTTCAGGAATGGCACAGAAAAGTTTTTAGCGGTTTGGATTGTTCAGGAATGGCACAGAAAAGTTTTTAGCGGTTTGGATTGTTCAGGAATGGCACAGAAAAGTTTTTAGCGGTTTGGATTGTTCAGGAATGGCACAGAAAAGTTTTTAGCGGTTTGGATTGTTCAGGAATGGCACAGAAAAGTTTTTAGCGGTTTGGATTGTTCAGGAATGGCACAGAAAAGTTTTTAGCGGTTTGGATTGTTCAGGAATGGCACAGAAAAGTTTTTAGCGGTTTGGATTGTTCAGGAATGGCACAGAAAAGTTTTTAGCGGTTTGGATTGTTCAGGAATGGCACAGAAAAGTTTTTAGCGGTTTGGATTGTTCAGGAATGGCACAGAAAAGTTTTTAGCGGTTTGGATTGTTCAGGAATGGCACAGAAAAGTTTTTAGCGGTTTGGATTGTTCAGGAATGGCACAGAAAAGTTTTTAGCGGTTTGGATTGTTCAGGAATGGCACAGAAAAGTTTTTAGCGGTTTGGATTGTTCAGGAATGGCACAGAAAAGTTTTTAGCGGTTTGGATTGTTCAGGAATGGCACAGAAAAGTTTTTAGCGGTTTGGATTGTTCAGGAATGGCACAGAAAAGTTTTTAGCGGTTTGGATTGTTCAGGAATGGCACAGAAAAGTTTTTAGCGGTTTGGATTGTTCAGGAATGGCACAGAAAAGTTTTTAGCGGTTTGGATTGTTCAGGAATGGCACAGAAAAGTTTTTAGCGGTTTGGATTGTTCAGGAATGGCACAGAAAAGTTTTTAGCGGTTTGGATTGTTCAGGAATGGCACAGAAAAGTTTTTAGCGGTTTGGATTGTTCAGGAATGGCACAGAAAAGTTTTTAGCGGTTTGGATTGTTCAGGAATGGCACAGAAAAGTTTTTAGCGGTTTGGATTGTTCAGGAATGGCACAGAAAAGTTTTTAGCGGTTTGGATTGTTCAGGAATGGCACAGAAAAGTTTTTAGCGGTTTGGATTGTTCAGGAATGGCACAGAAAAGTTTTTAGCGGTTTGGATTGTTCAGGAATGGCACAGAAAAGTTTTTAGCGGTTTGGATTGTTCAGGAATGGCACAGAAAAGTTTTTAGCGGTTTGGATTGTTCAGGAATGGCACAGAAAAGTTTTTAGCGGTTTGGATTGTTCAGGAATGGCACAGAAAAGTTTTTAGCGGTTTGGATTGTTCAGGAATGGCACAGAAAAGTTTTTAGCGGTTTGGATTGTTCAGGAATGGCACAGAAAAGTTTTTAGCGGTTTGGATTGTTCAGGAATGGCACAGAAAAGTTTTTAGCGGTTTGGATTGTTCAGGAATGGCACAGAAAAGTTTTTAGCGGTTTGGATTGTTCAGGAATGGCACAGAAAAGTTTTTAGCGGTTTGGATTGTATCAGGAAAATGGCACAGAAAAAATATTGTTTTCTACGCAGTGTAACACAATTTTTCATGAGGGCAGAATATGTGTAGAATCATTTCATGTTGAATTGTGCATCAAAGAAAAAAATTTTAATGGAAATTGCTCCGCGAAAAAGTGAAAAATGCTCAAAAAATGGTGATTTTGTATGAAAAAGAAATTTTCTTTTTACTTTTTTTGGATTTGACGGGATTCGAACCCAAGAAACCTGAATGAAAAAAAATGTACTTTTTGTATTCTCAAACGTTCTGAGACTCACCAACACAGGCGTTCTCCGTTTACAAAAAGCACACAATGTATCCGGCAGAAATTAAATTTAAGTTGCTAATTGCGAAATTTTTTTTTAAATATTGTTTTCTACGCATTACGCAGTGTAACACAATTTTTCATGAAGGGAGAATATGTGTAGAACGATTTCATGTTCAATTCTGCATCAAAGAAAAAATTTTTAATGGAAATTGCTCCGGGAAAAGGTGAAAAATGCCCAAAAAATGGTGATTTTGTATGAAAAAAAAATATTTTCTTTTTACTTTTTTTGGATTTGACGGGATTCGAACCCAAGAAACCTGAATGAAAAAAAATGTACTTTTTGTATTCTCAAACGTTCTGAGACTCACCAACACAGGCGTTCTCCGTTTACAAAAAGCACACAATGTATCCGGCAGAAATTAAATTTAAGTTGCTAATTGCGAAATTTTTTTTTAAATATTGTTTTCTACGCATTACGCAGTGTAACACAATTTTTCATGAAGGGAGAATATGTGTAGAACGATTTCATGTTCAATTCTGCATCAAAGAAAAAAATTTTTAATGGAAATTGCTCCGGGAAAAGGTGAAAAATGCCCAAAAAATGGTGATTTTGTATGAAAAAAAAATATTTTCTTTTTACTTTTTTTGGATTTGACGGGATTCGAACCCAAGAAACCTGAATGAAAAAAAATGTACTTTTTGTATTCTCAAACGTTCTGAGACTCACCAACACAGGCGTTCTCCGTTTACAAAAAGCACACAATGTATCCGGCAGAAATTAAATTTAAGTTGCTAATTGCGAAATTTTTTTTTAAATATTGTTTTCTACGCATTACGCAGTGTAACACAATTTTTCATGAAGGGAGAATATGTGTAGAACGATTTCATGTTCAATTCTGCATCAAAGAAAAAAATTTTTAATGGAAATTGCTCCGGGAAAAGGTGAAAAATGCCCAAAAAATGGTGATTTTGTATGAAAAAAAAATATTTTCTTTTTACTTTTTTTGGATTTGACGGGATTCGAACCCAAGAAACCTGAATGAAAAAAAATGTACTTTTTGTATTCTCAAACGTTCTGAGACTCACCAACACAGGCGTTCTCCGTTTACAAAAAGCACACAATGTATCCGGCAGAAATTAAATTTAAGTTGCTAATTGCGAAATTTTTTTTTAAATATTGTTTTCTACGCATTACGCAGTGTAACAAAATTTTTCATGAAGGCAGAAAATGTGTAGAATGGTTTTATGTTGAATTCTGCATCAAAGAAAAAAATTTTTAATGGAAATTGCTCCGGGAAAAGGTGAAAAATGCCCAAAAAATGGTGATTTTGTATGAAAAAAAAATATTTTCTTTTTACTTTTTTTGGATTTGGACGGGATTCGAACCCAAGAAACCTGAATTGAAAAAAAAAGTACTTTTTGTATTCTCAAACGTTCTGAGACTCACCAACACAGAAAAGTTTTTAGCGGTTTGGATTGTTCAGGAATGGCACAGAATGTATCCGGCAGAAATTTGGAGTTTGGCTAATTGCAGAAATTTTTAGCGCACAGAAAGTTTTTAGCGGTTTGGATTGTTCAGGAATGGCACAGAAAAGTTTTTAGCGGTTTGGATTGTTCAGGAATGGCAAAGAAAAGTTTTTAGCGGTTTGGATTGTTCAGGAATGGCACAGAAAAGTTTTTAGCGGTTTGGATTGTTCAGGAATGGCACAGAAAAGTTTTTAGCGGTTTGGATTGTTCAGGAATGGCACAGAAAAGTTTTTAGCGGTTTGGATTGTTCAGGAATGGCACAGAAAAGTTTTTAGCGGTTTGGATTGTTCAGGAATGGCACAGAAAAGTTTTTAGCGGTTTGGATTGTTCAGGAATGGCACAGAAAAGTTTTTAGCGGTTTGGATTGTTCAGGAATGGCACAGAAAAGTTTTTAGCGGTTTGGATTGTTCAGGAATGGCACAGAAAAGTTTTTAGCGGTTTGGATTGTTCAGGAATGGCACAGAAAAGTTTTTAGCGGTTTGGATTGTTCAGGAATGGCACAAAAAAGTTTTTAGCGGTTTGGATTGTTCAGGAATGGCACAGAAAAGTTTTTAGCGGTTTGGATTGTTCAGGAATGGCACAGAAAAGTTTTTAGCGGTTTGGATTGTTCAGGAATGGCACAGAAAAGTTTTTAGCGGTGGATTGTTCAGGAATGGCACAGAAAAGTTTTTAGCGGTTTGGATTGTTCAGGAATGGCACAGAAAAGTTTTTAGCGGTTTGGATTGTTCAGGAATGGCACAGAAAAGTTTTTAGCGGTTTGGATTGTTCAGGAATGGCACAGAAAAGTTTTTAGCGGTTTGGATTGTTCAGGAATGGCACAGAAAAGTTTTTAGCGGTTTGGATTGTTCAGGAATGGCACAGAAAAGTTTTTAGCGGTTTGGATTGTTCAGGAATGGCACAGAAAAGTTTTTAGCGGTTTGGATTGTTCAGGAATGGCACAGAAAAGTTTTTAGCGGTTTGGATTGTTCAGGAATGGCACAGAAAAGTTTTTAGCGGTTTGGATTGTTCAGGAATGGCACAGAAAAGTTTTTAGCGGTTTGGATTGTTCAGGAATGGCACAGAAAAGTTTTTAGCGGTTTGGATTGTTCAGGAATGGCACAGAAAAGTTTTTAGCGGTTTGGATTGTTCAGGAATGGCACAGAAAAGTTTTTAGCGGTTTGGATTGTTCAGGAATGGCACAGAAAAGTTTTTAGCGGTTTGGATTGTTCAGGAATGGCACAGAAAAGTTTTTAGCGGTTTGGATTGTTCAGGAATGGCACAGAAAAGTTTTTAGCGGTTTGGATTGTTCAGGAATGGCACAGAAAAGTTTTTAGCGGTTTGGATTGTTCAGGAATGGCACAGAAAAGTTTTTAGCGGTTTGGATTGTTCAGGAATGGCACAGAAAAGTTTTTAGCGGTTTGGATTGTTCAGGAATGGCACAGAAAAGTTTTTAGCGATATTGTTTGGATTGAAAAATGGCACAAAAAATGGTGATTGTTGTATGGCACAGAAAAGTTTTTAGCGGTTTGGATTGTTCAGGAATGGCACAGAAAAGTTTTTAGCGGTTTGGATTGTTCAGGAATGGCAAAAAAGTTTTTAGCGGTTTGGAACGTTCAGAGACTCACAGAAAAGGCGTTCTCCGTTTACAAAAAGCACACAATGTATCCGGCAGAAATTAAATTTAAGTTGCTAATTGCGAAATTTTTTTTTAAATATTGTTTTCTACGCATTACGCAGTGTAACACAATTTTTCATGAAGGGAGAATATGTGTAGAACGATTTCATGTTCAATTCTGCATCAAAGAAAAAAATTTTTAATGGAAATTGCTCCGGGAAAAGGTGAAAAATGCCCAAAAAATGGTGATTTTGTATGAAAAAAAAAATTTTCTTTTTACTTTTTTTGGATTTGACGGGATTCGAACCCAAGAAACCTGAATGAAAAAAAATGTACTTTTTGTATTCTCAAACGTTCTGAGACTCACCAACACAGGCGTTCTCCGTTTACAAAAAGCACACAATGTATCCGGCAGAAATTAAATTTAAGTTGCTAATTGCGAAATTTTTTTTTAAATATTGTTTTCTACGCATTACGCAGTGTAACACAATTTTTCATGAAGGAAGAATATGTGTAGAACGATTTCATGTTCAATTCTGCATCAAAGAAAAAAATTTTTAATGGAAATTGCTCCGGGAAAAGGTGAAAAATGCCCAAAAAATGGTGATTTTGTATGAAAAAAAAATATTTTCTTTTTACTTTTTTTGGATTTGACGGGATTCGAACCCAAGAAACCTGAATGAAAAAAAATGTACTTTTTGTATTCTCAAACGTTCTGAGACTCACCAACACAGGCGTTTCCGTTTTTACACAATGTATCCGGCAGGATTAAATTTAAGTTGCTAATTGCGAAATTTTTTTTTAAATATTGTTTTCTACGCATTACGCAGTGTAACACAATTTTTCATGAAGGGAGAATATGTTTTCATGTTCAATTCTGCATCAAAGAAAAAATTTTTAATGGAAATTGCTCCGGGAAAAGGTGAAAAATGCCCAAAAAATGGTGATTTTGTATGAAAAAAAAGTATTTTCCTTTTTTTGAATGACGGGATTCGAACCCAAGAAAAATGAAAAAAAATGTACTTTTTGTATTCTCAAACGTTCTGAGACTCACCAACACAGGCGTTCTCCGTTTACAAAAAGCACACAATGTATCCGGCAGAAATTAAATTTAAGTTGCTAATTGCGAAATTTTTTTTTAAATATTGTTTTCTACGCATTACGCAGTGTAACACAATTTTTCATGAAGGGAGAATATGTGTAGAACGATTTCATGTTCAATTCTGCATCAAAGAAAAAAATTTTTAATGGAAATTGCTCCGGGAAAAGGTGAAAAATGCCCAAAAAATGGTGATTTTGTATGAAAAAAAAATATTTTCTTTTTACTTTTTTTGGATTTGACGGGATTCGAACCCAAGAAACCTGAATGAAAAAAAAATGTACTTTTTGTATTCTCAAACGTTCTGAGACTCACCAACACAGGCGTTCTCCGTTTACAAAAAGCACACAATGTATCCGGCAGAAATTAAATTTAAGTTGCTAATTGCGAAATTTTTTTAAATATTGTTTTCTACGCATTACGCAGTGTAACAAAATTTTTCATGAAGGCAGAAAATGTGTAGAATGGTTTTATGTTGAATTCTGCATCAAAGAAAAAAAAATTTAATGGAAATTGCTCCATGAAAAAGTGAAAAATGGTCAAGAAATGGTGATTTTGTGTGAAAAAAAATATTTTATTTACCAGGGAGGTACAGAAATGTTCTAAGCAGTTTGGGTTGTTCAGGAATGGCACAGAAAAGTTTTTAGCGGTTTGGATTGTTCAGGAATAGCACAGAAAAGTTTTTAGCGGTTTGGATTGTTATTTTAGCGGTCTGGATTGTTCAGGAATGGCACAGAAAAGTTTTTAGCGGTTTGGATTGTTCAGGAATGGCACAGAAAAGTTTTTAGCGGTTTGGATTGTTCAGGAATGGCACAGAAAAGTTTTTAGCGGTTTGGATTGTTCAGGAATGGCACAGAAAAGTTTTTAGCGGTTTGGATTGTTCAGGAATGGCACAGAAAAGTTTTTAGCGGTTTGGATTGTTCAGGAATGGCACAGAAAAGTTTTTAGCGGTTTGGATTGTTCAGGAATGGCACAGAAAAGTTTTTAGCGGTTTGGATTGTTCAGGAATGGCACAGAAAAGTTTTTAGCGGTTTGGATTGTTCAGGAATGGCACAGAAAAGTTTTTAGCGGTTTGGATTGTTCAGGAATGGCACAGAAAAGTTTTTAGCGGTTTGGATTGTTCAGGAATGGCACAGAAAAGTTTTTAGCGGTTTGGATTGTTCAGGAATGGCACAGAAAAGTTTTTAGCGGTTTGGATTGTTCAGGAATGGCCAGAATATGTGTAGAACGATTTGGATTGTTCAAATCTGCATCAAAGAAAAAATTTTTAAAAGTTTTTAGCGGTTTGGATTGTTCAGGAATGGCACAGAAAAGTTTTTAGCGGTTTGGATTGTTCAGGAATGGCACAGAAAAGTTTTTAGCGGTTTGGATTGTTCAGGAATGGCACAGAAAAGTTTTTAGCGGTTTGGATTGTTCAGGAATGGCACAGAAAAGTTTTTAGCGGTTTGGATTGTTCAGGAATGGCACAGAAAAGTTTTTAGCGGTTTGGATTGTTCAGGAATGGCACAGAAAAGTTTTTAGCGGTTTGGATTGTTCAGGAATGGCACAGAAAAGTTTTTAGCGGTTTGGATTGTTCAGGAATGGCACAGAAAAGTTTTTAGCGGTTTGGATTGTTCAGGAATGGCACAGAAAAGTTTTTAGCGGTTTGGATTGTTCAGGAATGGCACAGAAAAGTTTTTAGCGGTTTGGATTGTTCAGGAATGGCACAGAAAAGTTTTTAGCGGTTTGGATTGTTCAGGAATGGCACAGAAAAGTTTTTAGCGGTTTGGATTGTTCAGGAATGGCACAGAAAAGTTTTTAGCGGTTTGGATTGTTCAGGAATGGCACAGAAAAGTTTTTAGCGGTTTGGATTGTTCAGGAATGGCACAGAAAAGTTTTTAGCGGTTTGGATTGTTCAGGAATGGCACAGAAAAGTTTTTAGCGGTTTGGATTGTTCAGGAATGGCACAGAAAAGTTTTTAGCGGTTTGGATTGTTCAGGAATGGCACAGAAAAGTTTTTAGCGGTTTGGATTGTTCAGGAATGGCACAGAAAAGTTTTTAGCGGTTTGGATTGTTCAGGAATGGCACAGAAAAGTTTTTAGCGGTTTGGATTGTTCAGGAATGGCACAGAAAAGTTTTTAGCGGTTTGGATTGTTCAGGAATGGCACAGAAAAGTTTTTAGCGGTTTGGATTGTTCAGGAATGGCACAGAAAAGTTTTTAGCGGTTTGGATTGTTCAGGAATGGCACAGAAAAGTTTTTAGCGGTTTGGATTGTTCAGGAATGGCACAGAAAAGTTTTTAGCGGTTTGGATTGTTCAGGAATGGCACAGAAAAGTTTTTAGCGGTTTGGATTGTTCAGGAATGGCACAGAAAAGTTTTTAGCGGTTTGGATTGTTCAGGAATGGCACAGAAAAGGTTTGAGAATGTACAAAAATCCAAAGACGGCACTGATCGACCTGGATCTTACTGAATCTTGTGTTTTAGGTGTATCACAATATAAATATTTTCATGGAAAATGCTTCATGAAAAAGTGAAAAATGGTCAAATAATGGTGATTTTGTATGAAAACAAAAATTTTCTTTTTACTTTTTTTGGATTTGACAAGATTCGAACCCAAGAAACCTGAATGAAAAAAAAATGTACTTTTTGTATTCTCAAACGTTCTGAGACTCACCAACACAGGCGTTCTCCGTTTACAAAAAGCACACAATGTATCCGGCAGAAATTAAATTTAAGTTGCTAATTGCGAAATTTTTTTTTAAATATTGTTTTCTACGCATTACGCAGTGTAACACAATTTTTCATGAAGGGAGAATATGTGTAGAACGATTTCATGTTCAATTCTGCATCAAAGAAAAAAATTTTTAATGGAAATTGCTCCGGGAAAAGGTGAAAAATGCCCAAAAAATGGTGATTTTGTATGAAAAAAAAATATTTTCTTTTTACTTTTTTTGGATTTGACGGGATTCGAACCCAAGAAACCTGAATGAAAAAAAATGTACTTTTTGTATTCTCAAACGTTCTGAGACTCACCAACACAGGCGTTCTCCGTTTACAAAAAGCACACAATGTATCCGGCAGAAATTAAATTTAAGTTGCTAATTGCGAAATTTTTTTTTAAATATTGTTTTCTACGCATTACGCAGTGTAACACAATTTTTCATGAAGGGAGAATATGTGTAGAACGATTTCATGTTCAATTCTGCATCAAAGAAAAAAATTTTTAATGGAAATTGCTCCGGGAAAAGGTGAAAAATGCCCAAAAAATGGTGATTTTGTATGAAAAAAAAATATTTTCTTTTTACTTTTTTTGGATTTGACGGGATTCTGGGTATTATTTTCTTGTAGTACATATAGCAATAGACTTGCATGCAAATTTCGGGTCATTTTTTGGTGCTGTTTGGTCGATTCTGGAGCTGTTTAAAGTTGAAAGTACTGAAAAAACAGATTTTTTCACAACCTGTTTGACTCGGGAAATTCTATGTTTAATTAAAAGATATTGAAAAACGGTTTTTTGGTTTCTAATTATACTATATAAGAGCTTTAATTTCATACCTTGGAAAGTTTATATATACTGGGTTTTTAGTGGCTGGGCTTTAGAAAATGTATGAAAATACTAGGAAAAAAACCTTCAGGCGTCCGGAACTAACATTTTTAGGTCGATTTTCCCCATACGGAACTACGTTTATTTTGACAAAACACCCAATAATTTGAATTATTGCGACAAAAAAATAGTTTTATTCAAAAAGCTCTAAAATTTCATAAAAATTTTGAATTTTGTGTTTTTGCCTATGCTGGTTGCTCTCCTGAGCACTTTTTTAGCCACTA